>NW_024962334.1:38948017-38965985 GCF_019238085.1 Lagopus leucura | reverse complement strand
CCCCCCCCCCCCCCCCCCCCCCCCCCCCCCCCCCCCCCCCAAGATAAGAAAAAGCAAAACAAACAACAACAACAACAAAAACAAATAAAATTAACTGTACAGATAAATATTGCATTCCTGTATTGACATAACAAATTATAATTAGAGAAGGTCCAATTAACACGTCACCCTTTCCAAACTTATTTCTGTTTAGCTACAGATACTATTATCACAAAAAGACTCAGACTTGCTTAAATAGAAATTGAAAAGCGATTAACACTCTTTTCTGAAATCAAACATCTCTTTCTTTGGCCTGACAAATGCATGCAGTATTGCGTTCAGAAACATCACAATAGAAAAATCTATAAAAGTTACTTCTGCTCACTTACATAGTTATTGATGGAGTATTTCTTAAATACATAATTTAATAATTAAAATAACATTCATATATGTAGTAGAAGTCATTATCCTCAAAATGACACCATTGCTTACTGCCATAATACCATAGTTATATTACAGTGACAACTGAGGATTACTTATCATTACTAAATATTCTAGAAAAAAACTAAGCATAGTTATTTTTATATAATATTTTATGTATATAATTGTAATATTTTTATAATTCAGTTTTATTTTTATAATATATTATTAAAAGCAAACGCGGGTTTTTTTTCTTAATCAGTAAGCAAGGATATGGTAACCCACTAATAAGATACTTTTTATATGCTAGACCTTATTATGTAGTTTACAAGTCATCAAATGAAGTGTGAATCCATTTCAGCCTCTTTTTTTTTTTTCTTTTCCTAGGTGAGATCTCCTTTTACTTGGAAAAAAAAAAAAAGAAACAGTCCAATCATCCCTCTACCAGAGCAGCATAAACACAGAGTTTCAGCCTTGAAGTGTCACCTCTGAAGCACTCTTTATGTCCAATGTGGTAAATAAAGAAAATTCAGTAAGGATATAATTTTTTTAGATACATAAAATAGGGTAAAATGCATGTGATCTGCTTATACATAAACAATTAAAATGCTCTGTAAAATCTTGTTCCTTCCAAGACTAGAAAGACCAGTTTGTTTAATAAAGCAATTTTTGCGGCCAGTGTCAGATTTGTACTTCCCAAGAAGCACCAGCTCAGATAACCTGGATTTTGAGTCACGGCTTAATTATTAGAAAGAGATTTGACTGTCCACACCTCATGCTTTACAGAAAAAGATGAAGCAAGCCCACAAGCACTGCTTTTCAGGTAACCCAAGCTGAAAGGAACGTGCTGTGTGGGAGATGGTTATGGTTTATTTGGAGCGTGCTGTGTCAATCAGGCTGAGCCTGAGGCTGGCTCATGTGAACAACAGCATGGCAGTAAGTCATGGTGTCAGCCTGCTGGGTTAGAGGAGCCTCTCTCGAGTATCTAAATACAGTCAGCATTTCCAAACCAACACTAAATAATCCTTTTTTTTTTTTTTTTTCTTTTGCTGTATTCTCATTTTCCTTTGTTTTGTTTGCAGACAACAGGAAACTATTTAAATGGTCCTCCTCTACATCAGGTTATTGATGTTAAAAGGGAAAGCAAATTGATGAGAATTTTCTTCAGAGAACTTGGAAAAGAAATGGCTGAAGGAATGCACTGAGTGAACTGTATTTTCTCCAAACTGACACTATCATCTTTCAACATTCTTATCATTTTAGAAGAACTAGGATATTCTAATTATTAGCTGTGTGTTGAACATAATTTTTAAAAAATATGCATAGGCAACACCCCAGGCTTGTGCACTGTCATCACACAGCCAGGCCATCATAAGAGACATGTGGCACAGGGTCACCACCCCATCCCCTTCCAGGATCTCTCAGCAGCCCACTGCCAGGCCAGGCCCATCTCACCAGGCAAGATGACGTGGACTCTGAACCCCACACTGAATATAAAAAAGGAGTTCAATGCTAGCAATGGGGTAAATTCATCTCTCCCTGGCTGTTCTGTTATTGTCAATGTGTTCTTTCCTAACCCTAATTATTCCAGCTATAAAGTTTGGGATATTTATTTATTTATTTATTTATTTATTTATTTAGAGAAATGGCTTTAGCTCTGGTGCTGTCATTCAGAAGAACCTTACAACTACTAAGATACAAACCTACTATATAGAGTAACGTCATGTAAAAATAAATGTCAGATCTCTACTTCAGTTTCTCAGAATGTCCCTCATTAGTTTATGATTAGCTACCAATAGAGATTATTTGGCTGTGGGATTGAAGTTAAAATCCATATTTAATTCTATTAAGTAATTTTCTGTAGATTTTTCAGATTCTTTTCTGCCTTTTTCTGGCTGTTACTTTTAACATAAATAAACTGAAAAGTAGTTATTAGCCTTAGCTTCACTTATGATTTATCCAGAAAAGATATTCTGGCATCTCATTTTATAGGGAATCAATCAACTGTTTCAAACACTACATTGCAGATTATTTACATCTAATGCTTTTTTTCCCTGTTTTCAGTACTAGTTCATTAAATACAAGCAGTAGCTTTTCTCTTCCACTTTTTAATGATGCTTTGTTTACCTCTTCAACTGTCTGCCCACTGTAATTGCTCAATAAGAGTTTATGTAACACAGAATATGCTAAAGATTTAGTTTTAGATAATCTTAGTTTCAACTAAATAAGTGGATATACTTAATAAATAAATAAAAAAACAGTGAGAGAAATATTATTTCTGAGATAATATTCCATAGAAGAAAGATTATCAGTGCTCAGTGTAATTGTTGGTAGACTGAATCTCTACATTGTCTGATGAAGAAAATACTTTTTATTTTAAGCATACTTCTTCTAAGACCTTGGAGGTTCACAGGGTTGATTCCTTTCAGCCACCTAGTTGTAAAAAGTCCTGTCTCTGCAAGACAAGTAACCTACTAGCCTACTGTCAATTCTCACCCTATAAGGGTCGTGCAGCAAAATTTCATTTCTAAAAATCTTTTCTTTACATCAGTAAAACAATGTCTTTTTCCCTAATGGACTTCTGTGAATCAAGTGAGTATTTTTCCTTTTATGCCACAAAAAAATGCAGTCTTTAGCAAGAAAAACTAACGTGATCAATCTCCTTTTTAATTTCCTAAGTTTATATGCTGCTGAAATCAGGGCCAAGATATCTTATCAGTTTTCTGTACCAACTACAGTTAAATAAATGATCATTAGAAGTGAAATACATTTGCTGCAATTATCTGTTCATAAATTGCACAATGACAGGAACAGATGCAAAATTGATCCTAATGTAGTGTAGGAGGGTTATAAAGTATTTCCTAGGGTTGTGACGTGTGACGTGGGAAAACACATATCCTGTGGCTAATAAGATCTCAGGGAACCTCACTCTCTTTCCCATTTGCTCGCTAAAAAGTCTACAATACTTCAGTGGGGGGAAACACAAACAAACAAGCACAATTTTTAACTCTAACACTATTTAAGATTTCATAAAGAACTTTGAAGCACAAGCAAAGAAGTCTCTAAACAAACAAATTCCTTTACTGTACTGAAAACATTAACTCAGTTGATAAAGTTCTGATTATGACCCAAAGCTGCCTTGGGAAAATTGGCATAAGCAATGTGCTTGGTAGAAAGAATACAAAAGCAAGAAAACAAATGATATACATATAAATGGGTGCAAATTCTGCTGGACTACATGAACAGGTGATTAAAAGTTCAGTTAGTGTAGTTTGCAGCAACATTTTACAATATTGAGACACATACCACAAAATAAAAACAGCTAAATGTACTGCAAATTGCAGTAAACCTGACTGGCACTTGTAGAAATCATACGAATTTAAGAGCTCTACGATACATACGGTCCACTTTATTGAATTGTGCTTCGAGTTGAATTACTATATCTAATCTTGTGATTTTTGTGATCTCAAGCGATGTGGGCCTGGCAAAGAGCAGGACCAGGACACTGAACTTCAGAAGAGCAGACTTCAAGCTACTCAATGGATTGCTGGCCAAGATCCCCTGGCGCGCTGCCCTCAAAGACAAGGATGTTGAGGAGAGCTGGCGGCTCTTCAAAGATGCCCTCCTGGAAGCACAAGAGGTCTCCATTCCTCTGAATAAGAAAGTGGGCAGGCAAGGTAGGAAACCGGCTTGGCTCAGCAAGGACCTGCTGAGAGAACTGAGGGCGAAGAAAGGGGTGTACAAGCTCTGGAAACAAGGCTGTGTCACCTGGGAAGAGTACAGGAATGCCGTCCGGACTTGCAGACGTGGGATCAGGGAAGCCAAGGCGCAGGCAGAACTGAACTTGGCAAGGGACGTGAAAAACAATAAGAAAACCTTCTACAGGTACATTGCCCAGAAGAGACAGGCCAAAACGGGCGTACCTACTTTGGTAAATTTAAAAGGAGAACTGGCTTCAACAGATGAAGAGAAAGCTGAGGTGCTGAATGAGTTCTTCACCTCGGTCTTCACTGGTGGCCAGGATTCTAGTCTTTTTCACGTCCCTGAACCCTGCATCCCCAAACCTCTATGTGGGGACCAAGGAGGTAAATCCCTCCCCACTGTAAGGGCAGAGCAAGTCCGAGAGTGCGTCCTTAGACTGAATGAATACAAGTCTATGGGGCCGGATGGCGTGCATCCCAGGGTCCTGAAGAAGCTGGCTGAGGTGGTTGCCGAGCCGCTCTCCATCATATTTGAGAAGTCGTGGCTGTCAGGTGAGGTCTTGAACGACTGGAGGAAGGGTCATGTCACTCCCATATAGAAGAAGGGGAGCAGGGAGGACCCGGGGAACTACAGGCTGGTGAGTCTCACCTCCGTGCCTGGGAAGATCATGGAACAGATCCTCCTGGACAACATGCTCGGTCACATAAAGAATGAGCATGTGATCCGAGACAGCCAGCACAGCTTCACCAAAGGAAGGTCATGCCTAACTAATCTTGTGGCCTTCTATGATGGAGTGACGGCATTGGTGGACGAAGGGAAGGCGACCGATGTCATTTACCTGGACCTGAGCAAGGCCTTTGACATGGTCCCCCACCACATCCTCATCTCCAAATTGGAGGGAAGTGGATTTGATGGGTGGACGACCCGATGGATAAGCAATTGGTTGAAAGGCCGCAGACAGAGGGTGGTGGTCAATGGCTCTATGTCCAGGTGGAGGCTGGTAACAAGTGGTGTCCCCCAAGGGTCTGTCTTGGGACCGGTGCTCTTTAACATCTTTATTAATGACATCGATGAGGGAATTGAGTGCACCCTCAGCAAGTTTGCTGACGACACCAAGCTGAGTGGTGCGGTTGATACGGTGGAAGGAAGGGATGCCATTCAGAGGGACCTCGACAGGCTGGAGGGCTGGGCTCGGGTGAACCTGATGAGGTTCAACACGGCAAAGTGCAAGGTTTTGCATTTGGGCCGGAAGAACCCCAGGCACCTGTACAGGCTGGGAGGAGCGGTCCTTGAGAGCAGCTCAGCAGAGAAGGACCTGGGGGTCCTGATGGACGAGAGACTGAATATGAGCCAGCAGTGCGCTCTGGCAGCTCAAAAGGCAAATGGGATCCTGGGCTCCATCAGGAGAGGGGTGGCCAGCAGGGACAGGGAGGTGATTGTCCCTCTCTACTCGGCTCTTGTGAGGCCTCATCTGGAGTACTGTGTCCAGGTGTGGAACCCTCAGTACAAGAAAGACATTGAGATTTTGGAAAGGGTCCAGAGGAGGGCGACTAAGATGATCAGGGGGCTGGAGCACCTCCCCTATGGGGACAGGCTGAGGGAGTTGGGCTTGTTCAGCCTGGAGAAGAGAAGGCTGCGGGGTGACCTCATTGCAGCCTATCAATACCTGAAGGGAACCTACACCCAGGAGGGGAGTAAACTCTTCAAAAGGGCTGACAATAGCAGGACTAGGGGAAATGGATCCAAGTTGAAGGAGGGAAGATTTAGGTTGGATGTTAGGGGGAAGTTCTTTACTAGAAGAGTGGTTAGGCCCTGGAACGGGCTGCCCAGGGAGGTTGTGGATGCCCCGTCCTTGGACGTGTTTAAGGCCAGGTTGGACGGGGTCCTGGGCAACCTGATCTGAATGTGTATGTTTGGTGGCCCTGCTAGGCAGGAGGGTTGGAACTACGTGATCCTTGGGGTCCCTTCCAACCCGGGTGATTCTGTGATTCTGTGATTTTTATGGGACAATGAAAACGGGAGGACAGACAATAAGCTGTAAAAACAACTTGTTTATTAAAGATTGCCTTCTAAATTCTTTAATAATTTTGTTAGATGTCTAAATAAATGGCAATTTATCAGACTGTTTTCTGTGGGTTCTTAACTCACTAAATGTCTTCTACAACTAGGTCACTATGTTTCTACAATCCATAGGGCTGTAGATATACAGATTCCTACTGACATATGACATTTTTCTTTTGTGGTGGTGATTTTACCTACCTGAGTTTACCACAGTATGATTGAAATTTTTTGGAAATTCAGAGAGAAAGGGCTGTGTTGAATGCTATTTCACATTCACATTATATATTAAATAAATTTAATGTATGAATCATAAAAACATATGAAACATAGTAATTTAGAAAAACGTAAATATGAGTAGATAAGTATCCTGATACCTAGAGATATCAGATAGACACTAAATAGTCTGCAAGACTCTCAGATGTTACAGCCCCAAAGAAATCTCTCTCCTTAATACTCAGTTTCCTACTGGAAGTTCCAAATAACTTTTCATGAGTTATATAAAATCTGTACACACAAACCAACACATACATGTGTAATACATATATATTACATATATACAAATGTCCTATAAAGTATTTCTGAGAAAGCTTTACTGTTTACCACAGTAGTGAAAGAACTTGTCATACTTTCAGTAAAATGAAGAAAAAAAAATGCAATTTCATTTTAGATAAATCTGTGATAAGTATGTTTATCCATGATTTTTCTCTGAGAATCATTGTAAGTGTGCTAGGAATTATTTGTTTTTCTTCTGACTTATTGTGGAAAGAAGAAAGTGTTTGAGAGCATTTGTGTACTTATACCCTTCATTTTTTAAATAGTTGCAATGCCTGCAAAGAGGATGCCAGTTCCTTTTCAGAGTGCATAAGTCACAGTGAATATATCCACTGCTTCTGGGGCTTATCCTTTACAGAGGAAAGAAGATCTCTACATCCCTACAGAAAGTTACGTGTTTATCTAATATAGAGTAGTCCCACTGGATTTTGTGTAATCCAATAATCCAATAATATTCAAGTAAAAAACTCACACACTACTTTTGCAATGAACACCTTAGGACCATTAAGAAGAGTGGAGGCTTGCCAGTGTGGCTCCCATCTACAAGAAGTTTTGTATGCAGGGTTTGGGAAAACAGGCCTGTTAGCATGACCTTGGTGCCAGGGAAGGATATGAAGCAGATTGTCTTGAGGGAGATCATGCACCATGTGCGGGACAACCAGGGGATGAGGCCTAGCCAGCATTGGTTCACAAATGGGAGGTCCTGCTTGACCAACCTGATCACCTTCTATGGTCTAGTGACCTCATGACCTAGTGACCTAGGTGGATGAGGGAAAGGCTGTTGATGTAGTCTACCTAGACTTCAGCAAAGCCTTTGACACTGTCTCCTATAATATTCTCCTGCAGAAGCTGGCAGCCCGTGGCTTGGATAGGTACACTCTTGGCTGGATAAGGAGCTAGCTGGAAGACCAAGCTCAGAGAGTGGTAGCGAATGGAGCTAAATCCAGCTGGTGGCTGGTCACGAGTGATGTTTCCCAGGTATCGGTGCTGGGGCGTGTCCTCTTCAATATCTTTACTGATGACCTGGATAAGGGCATTGAGTGCACCCTCAGTAAGTTTGCAGATGACACCAAGTTGGCTGGAAGTGTCGATCTGCCCAGGGGTAGCAAGGCCCTACACAGGGATCTGGACAGGCTGGATAGCTAGGCTGAAGCCAGTGGGATGAGGTTCAACAAGACCAAATGCTGGGTCCTGCACTTTGGCCACAACAACCCCAGGCAAAACTACAGGCCTAGGGTAGAGTGGCTGGAAGACTGTGTAGAGGAAATGGACCTGGGGGTATTGACTGATGCTTGGCTGAACATGAGCCAGCAGTGTGGCCAAGAAGGCCAATGGAATCCTGGCTTGCATCAGAAACACTGTTGCCAGCAGGAACAGGGAAGTGATTGTCCCCCTGTACTCAGCACTGGTGAGACTGCACCTCGAGTGCTGTGTCCAGTTGTGGGCCCCTCACTGCAAGAAAGACACTGAGGTCCTGGAGCGGATTCAAAGAAGGGCAACAGAGCTGGTGAGGGGTCTGGAGCACAGGCCTTATGAGGAGCTGCTGAAGGAGCTGGGATTGTTCAGTCTGGAGAAGAGGAGGCTCAGGGGTGACCTTATTGCTCCCTGTAACTACCTGAAGGGAGGTTGTAGTGAGCTGGAGGTCAGCCTCTTCTCTCATGTAACTGAGGATAGAACTAGAGGGAATGGCTTCAAGATGCATCAGGGGAGATTTAGGCTGGACATTAGGAAATACTACGTCTCTGAAAGAGTGGTCAGGCACTGGAATGGGCTGCTCAGGGAGGTGGTGGAGTCACCGACCGTTGAGGTGTTCAAAGATCAATTGGAGTTTGTGTTGAGGAATATGATTTAGTGAGAACTATTGGTGATAGGTAGATGGCTGGATTGGATGATCTTGTAGGTCTTTTCCAACCTTGGTGTTTCTGTAATTTCTGTGATTCTGTGATTTATTTACCAGCTGTAGTAAATACTCTTACTCAGACCATTCCCTTCAGGGTAGAAGACTTGCACACATCTATAAACCCTATAGATCCCTAAATAAATACAGAGACTTCAGTAGTGGATTACAACTTTCTTTCAGAGGATGTTGATAAGTGCCCTGGGTATAAACAAAAACCCTGTAGATTCCATTTGTTGTTCATCTTGAAGATTATAGTGATTGAACTAGAGTTCAGTGTTTTGAGAAACAGCCATTCCTGCTACGGGCTAATCAATATCTAACAATTTGGAAGGAAAGTTAATATTCAAATCCAAGGATCTTCCTATAAAAATTCTTCTGGAAGTGAACTTATTTTCACAAACTCAACATTAATACTTGCAGGCAGTAATCAAGAAACTCAGATGAACTGAGATTTGCTTCAAGCTGTAGCAACCTGAACTTGTTTGGTCACCTAATCAGTGAGTCTGCCTTAGAATGTGGCAGCTTGCCCAAATGGCACTGTAATTTCTCAAATTCTTTCAGTAACACTTTTAAATTTTATCTGAAATAATCTTCAAGACTAATTTATTTGCTTGTTCTTTGACAATCTTCAAAAACTTTCATGTGGGAAAGGAGAGAATTAGAACATTCTTCTCAAGCTTCACAAGTACAATTGATCTCCGCAGTCACCCATCTCCCCACTACTACTTTTTTTCTTCCACCCTAAATTATACTATGTGAGCTTAAGACTTAGCTACTAAATACATATAACTGCAATTACCCTTTTTACTAAAGTTTAAAAAAAAAAGAGATTTGGATAGCTGCTGAAAGTAAATGGCTCAAATTTGGTGGCAATAATGATTTATAACCCTTTTGTATTCAATCAAGTACCTTTGCAAATTTATCTGGTTGACAAATCTGTTGGTGAATTTTACTGTATGTATTGTACTTTTTTAAAAGTGTCAAAATTAAGAAATAATAGATCCTCTCAGCTTTATTCAAGCTAATGTTATTCATAAAATGAAACTCTGAATATCATTTTTTTAAAGAAAGAAATCAAAAGCTATTTTTTTTACAATCAGTTACATTTTTCAAGCATCATAATAATAGAGAACTAAATGTGGATCCAAAATATTCTGCATGTGTTATTGTTATTGTATTATCAGTTTGTTCCCTTCTTGTTTTGAAATATTCGGTATTTTTAATAACTGAAAAACCTTAAGTGCAGACACAATACACATTTATGGTAAATATAGCCTGTAGACTTACACCTTTTTTAGAAAAGCTCTTGGCCTTGACTTGAAAATGGATGGTTATGAAAGCAGATAATTTGAGTAAAATGCCAAGTCCATTTCTTTCCTACTTGGTAGTGAATGGTGAACTTATTTTGAAGTGAATTAGTAACATGATGCTATTGCATGGGAATGCACAGTCTGTTAATCATCCTTCACAAGTCTCCAAGCGTTCTCTGTACAACTATTGTTGAGAATGAAAAATTATTACTCATCTACCTTGAAGGCTTCACAGCTGTAATAAATGTAAAGTGTCAGCTACTTCATTTCTAAGGGAATTATTTTGCACTTCCTGCAATTTCCTCAAAATGAATAAAGTTATAAAGAAATCTGGATAAAAATAAATTGCATGTTTCAGCTCAGATTGTCCTACTAAATTCTACCACTTCATAAATAACAAATTAAAGAGCTAGAATAGTAAGAAATTAAACAGCCAACAGTATTTCTGCCTCTGTGCTTTTTCCTTAGTTCTGCATAAGTGAATCTGTGACTGACAATCAACAAATCTATATTGCCTGTTGAGAAATAATGTAGGTACTGAACATTTTCTACATGAGTTGCCTTTTCAAGGGTCAGTCAAAGTAACCAATGCAGAAGGAAATGATTCATCACCAGTAATAAGATGCCAAACTCATAGATTGGATTTTGAGGCAGAAGTTGCGTAACTGACAGTAAGGACAAAGATTTCAATAACTCAACACTGCTTATGTCACTAATTTTTGCTATAATGTTTGTGGAAACATTCAAATATACAAGAGGATGTCAGCTCAGCTCTCTCTCCAATACAAGGAGGTTGGTCCTGCTAAACTCAAGGTGAGCTGAGGCTTTGTGTATAATTGTAAAACCTGGATGACTGAGCAAAATGAATCCTACAAATAAGAAAAAGTTACAAGACTTCAGATTGTCTCACTGATAGATTTTTAGTATATAATTTCTTATCAGCCTAATACAAACTGTCAGTAATATTACAGAATTAATACCAATTTGCATGATACTCACAATGTCTGCATCTTCATTTTCAATTAAGTGAGGTTTTGAATTTATATATATATCTTCTAAAATTTATCAGCACTTTCCTCTTACTGAGAAACTACTGTTTGTAGATATTGCTATAGTGAACAGTTCACAGAAGGGGGTAGACACCTGACACCATTACAGTTCCCTAAAGCACTACAGTGGCATTTCTGAATTGTTTCATAATAACAATAATAATAAATCATTTAGTTTATCAGAACTTGCATATTTCAGGGGAAAACAAAAAATCAAACAGCAAAACAAAACTAAACAAAGTGTTACCACAGAAATAAATGTTTCTGAAGTCACTATTCCCTTCAAAAGCCTTTTTTTTCCCACAGAAATACTGTTCACAGAGAGGTGTACTATTCCGTTCTTCTCTATTTTGGGGATTGAAGGTACAATGGGTGTACTTTATATAAATTTATATTAATTTTATAAGCTTAATGTTCATCAGAGATATACATCTAAACATGCTATTTTAACTGTCTAATTTTCATGAAAAAATGGAAATGAGGGCAAAGATATAGAAACCCTCTGCATACATATGTGTCAGTAGCAGAAATAATATATTAACTAAGGTGGAAGGTGCTGGAGCATCTTCCCTAAGAGGACAGCCTGAGAGAGTTGAGGTTTTTCAGCATGGAGAAAAGAAGGCTTCAGGGAGAGCTTATAGTGGCTTTCCAGCACCAGAAGGAAGCCTACAGGAAAGATAGAGAGGAAAGTTTTTTAAGTGTATGTTGTGATAGGACTAGGGGAAATGGTTTTAAACTGAAACAGGGTAGATTTAGACTAGATATTAGGAAGAAATTATTTACTTTGAGGGTGGTGAGACACCCAGCAGCATGCAAATACCCCCTCCCTTCACTTCCCCTCCCAAAGCATTCAAGGCCAGGCTGAATGGGGCTTTGCGCAATCTGGTGTAGTGGGAGGTGTACCTGCGTGTAGCAGGGAGTAGGAACTAGATGATCTTAAAGATCCCTGCCAATCCAAACCATTCTATGATTCTATCACAGAACTGACCTATTGATCAACTCTTTGTAAGATGAAGTAGTTCTTCTGAATTGCTTGCCAAAAACAACATGAGCAAAATTCTGGATTTGTCCTAACTTATTGTAAGCTGACATAAAGATTGTTTCAGTACTGATTTAATTGCAACACATAATTATCTATTTTGTAGCAGAACAGAAAAAGAAATATTGTTAATGCACAGAAAGGACAGGAACATTAGGATCAGAGAGTCACAATTTCGCCATCTATGGTTACTCATTGTTTAATATCCTCCTTAGAGGAGAATTCTCCTGATATTTCATGCTCATCATGCAATTACTGCAACATAGCAAAAAATATACGTATATATGACAAAGAGAATTTCTTGCTCATTGCAATCAGGTTTTGTAGTTTGAAGCAGAAAGCAGAGAGTAAGCAAACAGCAGAAAAGCTGAGAAACAGTTATTTCGTCCAAAGGAAATAGAAAGGCACTGGTTGAAAAATTGAGAGGAACTGTGTCAATAGAAGGAAAATGCTCCCACACATCTAGTGACTGGATCTGAGGATTTCTATAATACTGAGATAATAAGACAACCTATTGGCAATATGGTAGAATCACAAGACTTGCTCATTAAACTCCATTAAACCTTTTGTAGTTTTCTCTGTCTGTCAATAATGCAAATTAGATTTGCTTTTTAAAATGAAGTCTCCTAAGCATTCTACTTTTTCCACTTCTCTCCTTTAAAGACACTTTACCGAAGTCCTAAGTGAAAATGACTGTAACTGGAATTGTAAAATTAAATGACATTGCAGTTATTTAATTGTTGCATCTAGGCTCAGATACTACGTAGAATTCATATTGATTATTTCAGCAGGAAAATATTTAATTAAAATAATACATTATTATTTCTAGATATTAGCGTATATACTGATCTATTTTCAAGATAACATTTCATAGAAAGTGTCCCTTACACTAACAGCTTTTATTCTAATGACCTAGAAAAAGAATCACAGAAGATTCATATCATAGAAGAAAGATTTTTATTTGCATTGTAGCTTACCACAAAATGTTTCCTTACCATTTTCATGTGTTGGTAGCTCCAAAAGAAATTCCTCTGATTTATTTTCATGGAAACTACAAAAGAAACAAAGATCTCAATAGCAGGATTTGATAGAGCAAATGTTCATCTGCAAAACACTATTTTTCAATATAGTCTTCACTATTAGCTATGCATTTTTGCCAGCTATGTACAGGAGCCTGCATGCTGCATTCATAAAAATCTGCACCAACAGAGGTGGCCTACTGTTACTGTCACCACTGCTAAAACACACCACCCATCACCTCACATCTATTGTTTGGTCTCCATAAACGTTCAGCAAGAATCAGTTGATGCAAGAATTACATGCAAGAATTTGGTCACATGCAAGAATTTGGTTCCACAGCTTTGCTTCATATGTACTTCCACATCAGACACCAGTGTATAAGAATACAACTCTGCTGCCATCTGTCACATGTCAACAAAACATAATGGAATATTGATGGAAAGGTTCAACCTCTCCTGCCACACCACCAACATCGTCCTACGACATCATAGGCATAGAATAAAATAGGGGTATTACTTTTGGAGCAGCTCCTATACAATCTCTGTTTAACATATAAGGCAACAACAATCTTTAGATCACTAAGACTTTCTTGTGAGAACTCTAAACACAGGATAGCAAAGTCTTATGACTCTTTAGAGCCAGAAAAATCAGAATTGTCTTTTACATGTTGTCTGAGACCTCAATAAATTAGCTTGTGAGCCTCAGTCCTAAGGAGACTGTTGTTTCATCACTCTGACTGTCATCAAAAAGAATGAAAAAGGAATGAAAACATAATCTTCATTATTCTGTGGGAACACTTCAGATACTCAGATTTTGTATCAAAGTGACTTCTTCATTACCATAGAAATTTTCTATGTATGGAGGACCTACATAAACCTAAGTTTTTCTTTCAGGGCCTGAAATTCTTTCAAAATAAAATGTACAATTTGGGAGTGGTTAACACCACCTGATATAAAATCCTGTCATAGTGGACTGATACATGGGTCCAATATATGTCATATCATACATTAATAACAATAAGTTTGACCTTAGATTTTCAAACACAAAATCTTGATGAATAATCTAATAGTCTAAGAAAAAACATTTTGGGATGGGCATGGGATAGTAAAGGGAAGGAGCTTACTGAGAAAGAAGACAAAATTTACATGCATTGAAAAACACCTCTTTTCAAAAAATGTCAGTAGTCAGGATTAGGCCACAGAGGATGATATGTAATTCCCATTCTTTACACAGTTACGTTATTTATGCTTCAGATCTGTAAATTTTCTTGTTGGCTATGACAGAATATGGCCTTAGCAAGTATGACCACAGAGATAACCTCTCCTCAGTGCAGGTAAATGGAGTGTTTCCAAGGCCTGCACAGCCCTGAGTGTTTATATGAGGGACAGTGAGTTGGGAATAAAAGAGTTTGGGAAATAAGAAGATCCAAAATTCTCTAGAATGTTGTCTTTTTTTTTATTTATTTTCAGAGTAAACTGACTTTCTTTTGAATGCGTCAGATCAATTCATGTCCAGAATTCAAAGTATCTGCGAACTTTCCAGCTTGGAAACACTCAGAAATTTTGAGACTGATTCCTTTGTCCTGACACCGGCTTCAATTATCCTAATCACAACCCCTGTGCAAGTAACACAGGTAAAGGAGATTTAAATAAATATTTCAGATAAAAGACCTTGACAGAATTTCTATATTTCTTAAGAATATATGAATGTTTCAGAAAGAGAACGCAAAACTTTTTACCAACAGAAAGCATATCTACAAAATGAAATACATTATGCTTCTTGTATACATCACATATGCAAATCAGAAAATCTTTCCTTTTGAGTGATTCCTCCATTCATAGTAGAAGTTTGCTATTTTCAAGGGTACTTCAGAGTCTTTCAAACTTTTTTTTAATAGTCTCTCTCCCCTTAATACATTTTGCATACTTAGAATGAACCTGGAATTCATTGGACTTCAAGGCAATATGAATATTTCTAGAGCTCTTGTTGACTTGAAAAATGTCATTTTTGGTTCTGTGACTTTCAGTGTATACGATACTGGAGACAAGAGCCAGCCTAGTCCAAAGCTCATCATTATCACTGGAAACGGTTTTTTATCCAAGCTTTTTTATGCATCTAATTCTAATACATGCATAATACCACTGGTTTTGAAGGAGTTGTTGAAATGTTTAAAATTAGCCTTGTGCTTACTCAGTTGAGGTCTATGAAGGCAGAACACATATACTGGAAGGAATTTTTCCATTAACATCAAACATTTTTTTACATTCCCCCTTTATAAAAAGGAAAGGAAGAAAGGAATTGAGTAACGCTTAGTCTGACTTTCCTCCTGTGGTTTGTTTTCTTTTTCAGAGACATTCCAGAAATGTATTCCAGATGTTTTCAAATCCTTGTAACTTATTTTCCATACTATGTAAAACATTTTCTACCATATCTGTTCTCTCTCCCTTTCTTTCTCTATTTTCTGTTTCCCTACCTTTTAGCCTCATTGTCTTAATATTTTCATTAACTCTGAAGTTCCGGATGAGTTCATTTGTATTCTTTTGGAGGTCCTGCTTGGAAACACACATTATCTGCTAGAAGATATATTGTTGCACACACCAATATTTCTTCCTTTGTGAAATTCTTAATTAAATAATAATATTTACTTGTGTTAGCTGGATTTTAACAATTCTAAAGGATATCATCTTCAACAATAAATAAGCTTTTGAATATTAAATTGGCACTGCATTTCAGCACACTTACTCTCTGATAAAACCCAAATTATAATCTTATCTACTATTCACAATGTGAAGTGTGTCAAAAAATACGTTTCCTTTGTCTGTTTAATTATAAGCCAGTTGCTTAATAAATCTTTCCTTAAGTCTGCTGCAGCATAATTTGGCGATTTTATTGTTGGAAAATGTTGCTTGTCATGAAACAGAAAGTGGCTGTCAAGCCCTTAGAAGGAGAAAGTCATTTTAATGAAGCCCATGATATTTTTCCAATCATTCAGATGAACTTGGTCAACATTCCATTCTCCACATGAACTAAACACGTGAAGTTTCACCCTTCTCCTTGGGAGCTGCTGCTTGGCAGTGATGTTTATACAGTTCTTCCTGAGGTTACAGTTCTGCTCTTCAGAGCTGATGGGAAACTGCCACTCTCCAGTGTTATTTCTGGAAGAGAAGTGTATGGGAAAAGGCCAGAACTCCACTGGGGGTTCCAGATGCTCACTGAAAAGAAACAGATTTTTCACAGCCCCAGAGTATCTACTCAGGACTTGTTAAAATTCTCTTTATTTAGGGTGGTGATATTTTTTCTTGGTTGACTAAGTAAAAATAGCTCACAGCAGTACTAACAACAGTATTTGAGCTCCCTTTTTATTTAAAAGGCAGACAGCCAAACCATATACAATGCAAATCGGAGCAACTTACTGACTTACAGCAACCAGGGATCCTGCCTATCACATTTGAATAAATGCAGATGGCAACTGCTCATCACAGGCATATTTTTAAAAGTTTTTAAAAAACAGAAGCAATCACGTCTTCAAAAATTTCATACAACTATACAGACCAAAGATCTAAGTAGAGCATCAGATGACGTAGCTCACTAGTGAGATATATTGACATTTTGGAAACTGGAGGAAATTTTACCTCTGATTATAATGTGCTTATCCTGTCAGAGGAAAGTTATTCACATCAGAATTGAACATGCAATAAATTCAAGATTCTTGAGATTACGGGTTTAATTATTACTGGTTATATTTTACTGCAGTGGCTCATGGAAATCTCAGCTGAAGTCCCCTGTGATACTTCTTGTACACAAGTAGAGCTCTCAGTTCCTAAGAGCTTGCAATCAACAGAAAGGAGAAGGGGAGGAAGGGAAGGAAGGAAGGAAAGAAGGAAAGAAGGGAAGGAAGGAGAAGAGATATTTACCAGAAACCTAGCAGAAATCTGTTGGACTTCAATATCTTCCATAAGTTTTGTCCAGTTCTTTAATCACAAAAACTCTTTCACTTTCTGATTTAACCCCAATGTTGTTTTTGTTATTGTTTTTGTTGCTGTTGTTTATATGTATGTTTTGACTTTCAATCCAGAAGGGAACACTTCATTAAAAAATAAATAAATCCTGAGAAGTTTCAAAATGGGATAACTTTGTCATAACTTGTCTAGAGCATGTAGCATAAAAATGTTTCTGTAAGGAAGAGTACAGCTCTCTGGAATCATGCCACCATTATGAATTTACTTCTGAAATAAAGAAACAAGTTGTCTTTGTTCTAGGATTTAAATGTTCAAATGTCAGAGCCAACATCTGTAATGTTTGGAAAAAGAGGGAGGAGAAAGGAGAGAAGGAAAGAAGAGCTTTATTTTGCAAACTGTTCAAATTGAGAGTTCCAGAAAAACAACGGAAAATGAGTGCTTTGGTAGTAGACAGGATGTACCATGAATAACAATGTATCCTGTGGATATTTACTACGAAGTGATGTTTAACTGAAAGGAAAGTGGGAGTCACCACAGCAAGCAATTCCCATCCGATTTTTTACCATGTAAATCAGGAACACAGAAAGGCCATTTATGGGAGGCTCACTGAAACAATGGATTTCTCTGTGCCAAGTGGTGACATCACACTGCATAAAGGAGAAGGAAGAGGGCTGTAAGTACAGGCTGCCTTGCCAAGAGATTTGTTTTGTTTCCACAGCAGGAGAAAGAAAGAAAGAAAGAAAGAAAGAAAGAAAGAAAGAAAGAAAGAAAGAAAGAAAGAAAGAAAGAAAGAAAGAAAGAAAGAAAGAAAGAAAGAAAGAAAGAAAGAAAGAAAGAAAGAAAGAAAGAAAGAAAGAAAGAAAGAAAGAAAGAAAGAAAGAAAGAAAGAAAGAAAGAAAGAAAGAAAGAAAGAAAGAAAGAAAGAAAGAAAGAAAGAAAGAAAGAAAGAAAGAAAGAAAGAAAGAAAGAAAGAAAGA
>NW_024962334.1:38876313-38947595 GCF_019238085.1 Lagopus leucura | reverse complement strand
GAAAAGAAAAGAAAAGGAAAAGAAAAGGAAAGAAAAACAAATTTCAAAGAAATTGCCATATGTCTAATTCAACGTACTTTGCAGCTCCTTAGTGGGATTTGAACAGTACTTGTGAAAAAATCATTACTAATTTTAAACTTATGGTATCCAAGCAAACTGAAAGCAAACACAAACACACACATGCACAAAAACAGCCAAAGGGATGAACATAAGACATTCTCTTTGTGAGCTAAACTGTTGAGATTTTCCACAGTGTAGAGCTAACCACGACTGTGTTTTATAGATGAGTAAGTTCTGAAATATTATTCTTGTCCACATAAACTAATGTACAAATAAAACATGATGTTCATGTTTTCTGAGAATTGTTAATCTACTATATAGAGCTCAGGATCATGAATAAATCCCCGAACAGCTCCTGTTTCCTAAAGAGAATGGGATCTCAAGTAGTTGTTGTCATTTAGTACAACTAATCTCAAAGCAGGTCAAGAATCTCAGAGAAGATTCTTCCCCTTCCGTCATATTTTTTAAAAATAGCAAAAACAAATTAAAGCTCTGGAACAGATAAAAAGAATTGGAAAATTCTAGGGCTTCTGGTTCATAGAAATGAGGAAAAGTTTTGCTATTGAATTTACAAGAGCCAACATTTATTCCAGCTATTCTATATTATGTGTTCTGTAGTATGTTATAACATATTAGGAAATTCCACGGTAAGTCATGTGACATATACATGACATTTATATTTCATGAGACTGTGGAGGATTAATATAGACTACACTATTCTGATAACTAACCGTTTTGTGAAGGGAGGAAACACATGCTTTTCCAAAAGGCATCTGTTTGATACTACATGATTTTGAAAAGCCAGATTCCACTTATGCTTGAATCATGCTGGTAATACAGATGTAACAAGGGCAATCTACGTCCCAAAGATTAATGCATTCTAAAAGCATTCACATTTGCTGCTGTTCATTTCTCAGCCGGTACTTAGAATGAAAAGAAAGAAAATGAAACCAAGCACAATTACGAAAATGTATTGAAATATTTCAGAAGGTGGGGGAGGGTTTCGGGTTTAAAAACATAAAATGAAAGTACTTCAAAACAAAATTACAAAACTGTGCTTTATGCATTTATTCATTATTTTACTTGATATATTATTCATTCTACTGTTAAGGTCAGGAAACACTGTGAGATGTAGAAAGCTATATCTTTTAGAAGCTTTTGTAACTGAAGGCTTTTGTTGAAAGCCTCCTCCTATTAAAGAAAGCTGATACTCAGGGAAAGATCCAAAATTATACATAATGATCAGAAAAGCAAAGCTGCTGGAATTTATATGTCTTCATTCAGTAGACAGAGACATCCAAAATCATCCTTCCTGGCCTACTTTAGGCCTTGAGATGCTGCTCACACACATAAGACATCTTTGTTTCTGCTACTGCTTTTTTATGGAAGACAAGACTGATTCTGTGATGTAATGAGCTGATGGGTTAAGAATGAATGACATCCCTGCAATCCCTGATTTGGTAGATGTGTTTAATATACATCTAAAATGTAAAGACACCACTGAGTTTGACTCAGAAGAGTCTATAGTTTGAGCCACATGAGACAACCATGTCTAATAGTTCTGCCTTCTCGGAGAAGGAGCAGAGCTTCTGTCTCCCACATCCCAGATCCCTCTGGCTTATACAAGAAATCTCCAATTATTAACCATGAAGAAATGAAATATGTACTAACTCTTCATACTGCAGTTGAAACTGAGTCATGCATCAAGGAGAGGATAGGCATGTGGAGCATGAAAGGTAGCTTGGTGGTTAGTCTTTGTTTCAGTAACAAGTCACATGCTTTATATTCAGTAGCCAGGAGATAAGAAACAGCACAAATATAAAGGTGGTAGCAGCAGCCAATCTACATCTCATTAGTCAAATAACTGTGAGATATCTAGCACTGACACTGTAGCCTGCTTTTCAGCTAGCAGAATCATATCCATAACCTTAAGGAGGTGAGAGAAAAGGACCAAGGAACACTGTAACTTTAGGAAGCAGCAGGAAAAAAATTCAGATTTGTCCCATAGGAACTCAGTATGGTTCATCAAAGAAGGTAATGCAGCTGATAGCCTAGGTGAAGTGGCTCTATACCAATGCACACAGCATGAGAAATAGCAAGAAGAGCTGGAAGCCATGGAGAAGTTAAAAAATTCTGACTAAGCTGATGTCACAGAAATGCACATCTGGGATGGACTGCACAACTGGAATAGTATGATTGTGAGCTAAAAGCTTTTTTAGAAGAGACAGACAGGGCAGGAGGGGCAGAGGAGTTCCTCTCTATGTGAAGAAGTAGACAGATTGAAAAAAACTGCTTCTGAGAAGCAGTCATTATCAGGTTCAGAGTTTATGAGTGAATATTAGGGATCAGATCAATAAAGGACATTTTGTAGTCAATGTCTTGTACTGAGGTAGGTGAATCTTTGATAATCTTAAGGGTGTATCCAGCACTACTACTAAGTAATGTCAACCTTTAGTAGATTTAAATGAGAGAGTGGATATGTGCAATGTAACAAACTTCTGTTACTTCAGCTATTTAAAAAATATACAAAGGAATGGAGCACAACTGTCAGCTTTTATGGACGTATTCCTGAAAGCACAAGAGTTCAACTCAAGAATTCACAAGCACAACTCTCCATTTGCAAGTATTAGTCAAGCAAAGGAAGTGGGACATCGATATGGTTGGTCAAACTGGGAGGATATGGTTGGTCAAACTCAGAGATATGCCCTGGGATGCCACCTGGATGTGCAGAGATGGGATCAGGAAAGTGAAAGCAGAGATGGTGTTGAACTTGGCTAGGCTTGTGAAAAACACTATGAAGGGATTCTGTAGCACACTGATCAGAAGAGGAGTGCAAAATAGACTGTACCCACCCTGATAAAGGGAAAACTGGCTACAGTGGACATGGAGAAGGCAGAGGAACTAGCAACTTATTTGCCTTAGTCTTCAGTAGCAGTCAGGCTTCCTATGTTTCTCACATCCCTGAACCTCTAGGTGATGGTTGAAGGAAAAAAAATCCTTCCCACTGTAACAGAAGAGCATCAGAGCATGATACATCCAGAACCAATGCTAATGCTAATTATTATTACTAGCTCACAAAGGAAGATGCAGGCAGCTATAACTTTCAGAAGTTCTCAACAAACAAACAAACAAACAAAGCATTTATTAATAGTTGTTATGACATGTGGAGATTTATGTTATGTAGAACATTTACATTTAAAATTTACACATCAATTATAACAAGCCCCTGCAGGCTCCCTGATTGTGAACAATGTTTGAATAACAAAATATTGGTGAAATAATTTCAGATGTGATACCTCATGTTCTTATGTATATTCTCCCACTATCTCTATTCATACTATCATTCATAATCAATATTTTTTGAAAGAACACTCATGGATGAACTGATAATTTAAATCAGAATTTGCATATACATCCCAAGTCTCTATATATGTAACATCATTTCATTTGAGAATTTTATGAAGTGTGAACATGAAGGTAAGTAGTGTTGCCCATTGTGAAGGTAAAGTACATTTGCATCCTGTATATCTGGTACATCTCTCTATGGAATATTTTGAATGTTTGCAATCTGGGTTTAAATTTCTCTAGAGATGAATCTTTGAATCCATTTACACGTCTCTATATAGTACCTTTAAATAGTAACACTATTTCTGTATAAAACCTCCATAGAAATGATGAAACTGAAATTGTTTCACTTGAATGTTATCTGTAGTGGATATTGATTTCATAGTTACTCCTCAATAGATAGAGGATATGAAGGCTCATTTCTGAATTCAGTGAAAACCACTGGTCCATGCACTTTGCTGTACTGCTCAGTGTAGGATCGAACCCCAAAAGTCACAGCACTAGTGATATGTTGTCATTTATATTAAGATTAGTTGAAATCCATTCTTCTTTCATTTTGGAGACTTTTGTGTGTGTGTTACTTGGTCATTAACAAATTGCTCTACACAATGAATGGAACAAATAGAAAGATAAGGGATTTTCTGTCAGAAAAAAAAAAAAAAAAAAAAAGACATTAAAAATTTAGACATGGTAGAGCTACTTGGTTGGAAATTTCACAGAAGAGCGAGGATAGGGACAGCTGAACTGCCATAAAGTCATAGTAATTTGAGATATTCCTGGAAATTTGTTAGGAAAGCTGTAAACACTCTACAGTAGTCTGTAAATGTACAAGCTATATTTTTAAAGTTCATATGATAGTGAACATAGCTGAATTAAGTTAATAAATTAAAGCAGGCACAGAAGAGTAGAACAGGGAATATTAAAAATGTACATCATCTTGGTGTATTTATCCACACACACTCTGTTTTCAGTAACTTTAAATAACTACTTTGGAAGTTATTCTTTTCCTGCTGAGTGTGAGGTATTTGAAATTCATTTACTGAAAGTTGTGTTTTGTGGATTTTCATAGATAATAGATATAATTCTACCTTACTAAAAATACCACCAACTGGCTGTCATATGAGTTTTTGAAAAGCCATAATAAATCTTTCTTGCCTGTTTTCATATGAACTTTGGGCTGAATTATGAGCTGCACGTTATTTTTCCCTCTGTGACCTCACTAATTCTATTTGTTCTGACTTTAATAGATGGTGGCTCTTGACACACATAGCAGTTATAATTTTGCACGAATGCAAATTTTCTGACATTCCTGCTTATGACCCTCCTTTTGACATGTGCTGCACTGACATGTTCTCTCACGTGCTGCCTATTTCAGCCTAAATACAGAGGAGGTGGTTAGTGACTTTTCATATCAGGTGGATGTTGAAACATATAAATAACTTGAGAAAAATATTGGCTGGAACTGAAACTCAGCATTCAAAATCTGTTTAATATCATTGAGCTTATTTTAGCATACAGATTTCAAAACACAGGTGATAGTGCATCATTATTTACATTCTAAATGTAGACAAGGAAATAAATCGGAGAAAAAGTAATGCAGAAAATCAAAGACAGATCTGGGAATTAAGCTTGCACCTTCTGAGTCTTTCTTGGCACATTATTGACCAGATCAACAAGTACAGATAGTGAGTCCCACTTGAGAGTTGAATCCTGTTTCATATGCCTCAACTCCACCAGTATCACAGGCCTCAAGAATTCTCCTAAGAAACTGTGTATCTCTTATCTCAGCCCCTCAGCTTTTCTCTGAAAATCAAGACACATAGTAACATGTAATTCCCACTTTGACTGTAATGTGGTTACAGAATGACCATCAGGTGTTACTAGTCTTTTTTGACCAATACAAGGATTAAATTCAGAGCAGTCCATATTAATGCTATGAACTCTTCCTTCTCTATTATTTTGTTGTTGTTGTTGTCATGCACAACTGTTATGCCACAAAATGAAGAATGTCTCAATCAGCTCATTCACACAAATTGTTGGATTACAACAAAAGAACTGTGTACAAACCTGAAAATTGGCTTCAATTCATTGGAAATGATGGTGGCAAGACTGGTTGCAAAGCTTGCCCCAGGTGAATCCCATGAGTACCCACACGGGAATAGAAAGAACATAGTATGCAAGTTTATCATGATCCATTAAACCAATACAAGGCTGAAAGTGACAGTTTCCTGGATCACATCATTACTGGAGATGAGATGTGGTATTATTACTATGAGCAGATTCAAAATGACAGTACATGGAATGATGACACGTGAATTCTTCCACTGAAGAAAATGTTCAAGGCTCAGCCCTCAGTGGGTAAAGAGATGTGCACTATTGTTTGGGGCAAGAAAGGGGTAAAATCTCTGGATTTCCTGGAACTCAGACAAACCATCAACTCTGACTGCTACATCATGATGCTTACTAAGCTGAAAGCTCAAACTTCTGAAGCCCAGAGAAGATGACAATCTTTCCCCAACATGATAACATCAGGCACAGTAACAGTGTGAAGATAGTGGAGCACAATGTCTATCTTGGCTGTTCTGTCCCACCACATTCACTGTATAGTTTGGATTTGGTGACTTCTGACTTCCATCTATTTGGGCTGATGAAAGATGGTCTGCATGGACAACCAGAGGAGGGTCACCTTCTCTGGTGCAGATTTTTACAAGAATGTCATGCAAGCTCTTGCTCATCACTCGCAAAAATGCATAGCTAATGGTGGTAGCCATGCTGAAAAATAGCTTTTTTTAGCTGGGAATTTGCTATATCAAATCATTTTATTGTGCTCTTTGTATCTGCTGTAGTTTCCATGGAGGTAAATAGGAGACTTTGCTTTTGGAGCAACCTAAGTATATAAGTTGGCCCCTTAAAAAAAATGGAACTGCTAGTATTGTCACCACAAAAGAAAAAAATAATTATAGTTCCAACAACTCTGTGCCTAACAGCTTTACAAATTTGTATTAATGAAGTAAAACCATAGAATCATAGAGCTATCAAGATTGGAAAAGACCTTACAAGATCAATCAGTCCAGCCATCCACCTATCACCAATATTTCCCACTAAACCAGCTTTTCTAGGAGAGTACTGTGGGAGACAGTGTCAAAGGCTTTGCTGAGGTCAGGGTAGACCACATCAACAGCCTTTCCCTCATCTACCAGACGGGTCACTAGGTCATAGAAGGAGATCAGGTTGATCAAGCAGGACCTGCCTTTCATGAAGCCATGCTGACAAGGCCCGATCCCCCGGCTGTCCTGCATATGCTGTGTGATCTCCCTCAAGATGATCTGCTCCATAGCATTCCTTGATACCAAGAGGGAATTATGAGGAAATTATACCCAAAAATGAATGACTCCTGATACAAGCTGTGATCCAAGTTCCACAAAGGCTCTTTGAGGAGACTTTCCTTATTTCTTGTTATTTTAAAATAAATGAAGGTTTATACTCGATATTGCTTTTTTTTTTTTTTTTTTTTTTTTTTTTTTTTTTTTTTTTGTCCCTTTATGTAAACACATTTTTATTCTGCCATGAAGAAATCTCCTGCTACTTTTACCTGCTATGAACAGCAACCTATCAAACAAATAAAACCTTAAAGGTCACAGTGAAAAAGGACATACATTACAATTTCAGATGCAAGCCCCAATGACCTGAAAAATGCTTCATTCAGATTCATAAAAGCTACAGCAACTTGAAAGGAACTTCGATTTGTTGACATTAAATCATTTTTCACCATTTCAAATGATCGTATGGAAGGATTTTTGCTGCAGTGTTAACAATACATTTATGCTGAGATTAAGTCAATTTAAATTTTGCCAATAGAGCAAGATTTTTTGAGTTTTGAAATGTAGGGAGATAAATTTAAAACAATTTTTAAGAAAGGAATAAAGGATTCAATTTAGTAAGACAATGTTTGTATTTTCCTGTGCTTTGTGAGTAGATATTTTCTGATTGTCTAAGCCACAGTAATTTTTCTTAGTGATTTATTTTGTATAGATAGAGTGCCTACACATATATAAGTGAATGTACATGTTTTTCACTCAACCTTGGAAGCCACTGTGATTTGTGTAGTTTATCTGAATTAGCTCCAAAGTGACTAGCTCAAAAGTGAGATGTCTGAAGCTTTGGATACTAATTCCTTTTGCAACTGAACTCATTTTGGCTAGGCATGTCCCCCATAATCTGTTTTCATTCTTCTCTGAAGCATCCAAAATACAAAGTACTTCTGATGGTATGAAGGGATTTCTACAGAAATGGTGCTTTTCATCATGGAAAACATCCTGAAATACTGTTCTACCTTAAGTATCTCATACAGGTGCCATTACTAGGCAGTTGCTGGCAACAAGGAGAGAATCAGTCTCAGAAGATATCAACACAGATGAACAAAGCACAGAATACTGTGCAAGAATAACTGAAGTAAAATTGAGCATTAGGTTACCCATTCAGCATTTCAACACTTCAACATTCAGTTTCAAGTTTTAATTTTATTTTGCACTGTAACTACACCCCAAGTACCAACAGATTTTGCCCAACTTGGATTAATGCATTGGTGTCTACAGGTGTCTCTCTCCTGGCTTTTAATTCATATCTGGAGCAGTTTAATGGAAGCAAATCTCTCCCGCTTTCTCTGGTCTCATGTTAGCACTCACTGCAGAGTAATCTCCAGGTGCTTGAACTGGATCCCTTGCATGTAAAATTAATGAGAAGATCTGATCCAGATGTTCTCCTGATTTGCTCCATATAGCGGCAGGTTATGGAACCATGCTAAAACTCTTCCAAAATGTGCATGGTGACAAAAAAGGTTTTCAGCTGTTTAATTGCTTTCAATGTCCCTTGGTCATTCCCCAAAGAGAAGAGGGAATAGCACCTCCTAAGTTCCAGAAAGTTATCGTAAAGTCCAGTCTACCAGCTCATTGTAATTATTTGGGATATTCCTATCAGAAATGAGAAAGCTATTTTGCTTGCATCTGCATAAAGCTTTTAGATAAGTCTGCAGTCATTTCTTTCAAACAGCTACATCAGCTGAAAGAAAAAGTAATATTTGCAAGTTGGAAAGGGCAGTAGGGAGATGGAGGAGAGACAGTCATCTAACAAAATGCTTTAAACAGAAACAATTTTTTCTTGCTGAGCCATAAAATAATACCTCTTCAATGGCCAACAGCACAGTCTATAAGTCTAGTGAGATATGAATTAAATATCCTTTCAAGCAAAGAGGCTATATAGGACCCTTGGAAATACTTTGTCAACAATCTTCATAGGAATGGGACAAGGTAAGATTTGCTTCCATTCTCTACTCCTACCAATACTCTAAGAACAGCTTCCCACCACCTCGCCCCCTCCTCCCCCCAGCCCCTTCCCGGGGATTAAAGCCAGAGGAAATAGAATGAAATGCAACAAGATAAGAAAAAGCCACTGACTTTGATATTGCCCGAGTGTTCTTTTCCTTCATATGTTCAGGAAAATTGAGGGCCACAAAAAAATAGTTGATGAATTAAAAAACCTAACAGTAAAAAAGTTAGATGAAATACTCCTTGATCTTTTTCAGTTCAACTTATGCGTGAAAAGTAATGTTCTATCTATCCCTACCTAATAAAAAGGCACAGTAAGCAAACGACTGTCCCTGGAGCAAAATTCTCCCTTACAGTATGTTTCATAATGCTTAATCAAGCATAGTCTCAGTGTAGTCACTGTACACAGAGCTGAGCAATTTCTTACTTTCCTTGTCTTTCTCCAACATATTTAACATTTAACTGTTAATGGCCTTGTTGAAAACTTAGCTACTTGTTACATTAACAAGGAATGATATGGGTCACTGGTGTTGGAAATAATCCAAGTAATTTTGTCAGGACGGTATCTCTGATAAAAGCAAAATTTATTCGCGATTGCAATGGCGGGCGTCCTGCAAGTAGGAGCGCGCCTATGGACACAACATGACAGCCTTTATACCCTGTTTTCTCCCCCTTGCCTCCCCCCTCTCCTGTTTCCCCAATGGCTGGGTACTCCAGGTTCACAGTCTTATCAGAAGGTTTTACATTTGCTATTTATTTGTTAATTTATTTGTTATCTGGTGCTAGTCAGTAGTCATCCTGTTGTTTCCAAGATGTCTCGGTGCTCTCCTTGTCCTATTGATATGGTGATTTTCTTTAAAGTCATCATCGTTAAACAAAGAGCACTGGGGGATGATGTCAGGCCTTCCCAATGTCTCTTCAGGCGCTTCCTCGGGCATGCCATGACTTGTTCTTTGGTTTGCTCTCGTGCAGGATATTCTTGCAGTGTATGTGACAAAATATACATATATACACTTATATACAGAGTATGCGTCCCTGGGAGGGTTCGTCTATACGATAAGTGATGTAAACTTATCAGAGATCTTCCCCAAGTTAAGTAGAGGGACTCCCAAAAAGAACTATGATAGCGGAGATCATAAAATAAAAATAATATTATACAATTCTAATGCAGAAACAACACTTGATTCTCACACTGGTATCATCTAAAGGAATTTGAAAGTGGATCTGAAGCACCAAGGAGATATAAGACAGTACTTGTCTCCTTTGATTCAATCAAGTTTTAGTAAAAATTATTTGATTTCTTGATAAAAACAAACTGTCACAATGGAAGGAGAACTCCATAACCTCCAGTTCCCTTCTGTAGAGACAAGATGCATATGTACAGAAAAATCTTCAGGGAAAGCAGTATTTAGCAGGGGTACACCAAACTTCAGACTTGCTGAAGTTTTTCAGAAGTTATTCAAAACAACAACAGCAAGCATTTAGTTTTCTGCTATCTAAGACAGCCTTCACAGGTTGGACCGTGTGTGAATTACTGCATTCGAGGTCATTCTGTTTCGAAGAACAAGCAGTTCTGTAAAGCATAAACTGCTTTTTCTAGTCATGGTAGGATATGAACTGGGAGCTCCTTTTGCAGTCACTCCAGAGTCAACACATTAGCTTTATTTTTTCTTATCTTTCAAGAAAAAAGCTTTTAGCTCTTTATGAATAAATCACAGGAGAGGAAGAGAAGAACATCATAAGATCTGCATAACCTCTCATGGATAGTGCTTTGCACTTACAGCACCTTTAAGAGACAAGTTTATGCAGGTCAAGGCTTGGGATAGAGCTTTTTCCTTTGATTGTTTTTTTGGAATCCTTTATTTTCCCAACCACATTAGCCTTGAGGCATGATTTAAAGGATAATCCACATTTGTCTTTTTCCTAAACCAAATGAATATTCACAACTGGAAACAAAAGAACATCGAGGATTAACTCTGAAACAACCTATTAAATGTTGAATTATGAAAAAATACAGAAGGATAGGAATAGCTATGAATGAGCTGTTAAGCTTCACAGTGTAATTGAGAAATAGTTATTTGAACTAGTCGGAGATCTACTGCCACAGTTTTTTTAAAAGGTAAGGTTACATATAGTAGAACAGAAAAGTACAGCTGTACCTTCTGGCTGTTTAAGGAGACCGATGATGAAAACTGTTATTCTTGCGGACAGGAAACAAACATAGTATATTACTTTTCTCATAAAAATTCAGACTCAAGGGAGGCCAAGACGTGCATCAGTTTACTAGGGTGTAAAATCAAAGTCGCCTGATTTCAGTTTAGTTCTATTAAAAATTAATATAGTCAATTTCAATGCCATGGATTTCATTTGTTGGTGGGCAGTAACAGTACAACATATGTTTAGTCAGACTGAAAATGCAAATTACTCAAAGAATGATTTTCAGAGTAGCTCAAAGGGCAGCAGCTGGCTGCCGTATGGTTTTACTATAAAATCAAGTAATCATGACTTTGTTAAAAAATTTTACATGATTTAAAACAAATTATTAATTCTTTTATCATTGTCAGCTTCCCCACCTATACAAAGGAGAATCATGATGCTCACAGACTGTGATGACACTGTACCTTTTCAATTTGGAATGGTAACCTTGAGAAAAAATAAAGCATTGCACTAAGCTTTCTGTATGTTTGCTTTTTAAAGTAATGTCTATATTCATGCAAATTAAATATTTATGAGATTTATTCACTGACGTTACCACCCTGGAAGTTGATCTGCACAGAAGTCTAATTGGGCAAGCATGGAAGATCTCTATGCAGATGGCATTGGTTAAAAATGACTAGGAGTATTTCCAAATAGCTCCCTGGCAGAAGTAATTCCATCTGACCCCACCTATCAGAGAGAATCTGTGTCATGCCAATGTTATTTACCTCTCTACTTATGAAAGATAAGCATGGCATGTTGCACTTTGTCGCTGAGGGAGACTAAAGCATTGCATACTTCTCTTGTAGAAAAGGAAGGAAGGCTGGATATCCTTAACTATTTGTTCCACGGAAGGTAGGGGGTGCACAATGAATCTAAGATCAAATCTTATGAAGCTAGTATAGCTTAAAAGCAACAACAAAAAATCTCTTACTGAGTATCTGTGGACATCCCCACGTCCTTGGAGAATCTCTGTGCAGGTGTTAAGTAACTTTGAGAAGTGCCCCTATGTATGGGGGGATTCTGTTGTGCAGCAAGCTGCTTGCAAGAAGAGCTCTCAAAGGGATCCTTAGGTTGCTTGCTATTTATGAAGTAAGGTGACTGACTCAAAATCATACAACTTGCATTTAGATCTATTGAACTGGATGTCTGCGATCGCTGAGCACCTAAGACAAAATGCTGGTTAACTGCCTACTGTGAAACCTTGATTGTTATCAGTCTCAAGGACAAGGTCTTTTGTACCTCATTTTATGCCCTAATCTTTGGACATAACGACTTGCCTGGATGGGATGGAGTGGCGAAGAGAGCCCTGTCACGCATTTTTGTCACCCCATTTTGAATCTCTCAATAGGATTGGTGAACCTATTTTTTTTAGTGCTTATCAGTAGAATGAACAGAGGGAGGATGAGAGCCACAGTCATTTTATTTACCCTGTACAATGGAGCAAGTATTCCTTGTATTCCTTGCCTATTACTGACTATGTCTAATCTGGCACTGAAAATTCTACCAGACTTGGAAGATTCTCTTCTGGAATCTTGAAACTCATATCTCAGATCCTGTGATAGAATCTGGACTACGGCACTGCAACTGGAACGTAAAGTCTCCATCATTGCAGGATGCCATGGTCCAGTAAAAGTTGATCTCAAAATATGTTGAGACACAGCTGGAGACTGGGAACGGTGTCCTGTTTGACTGGATGCTGATGCTCAAAACAGTCGAGGAGCATGACAACGCCAGACACATCCCAGCACACTGATCAAACCTGTAATAACCCCTTGGAGAGCTATTAACTTGTGCACAGAACTGTGCTAATGCTGCAGCCCAGTCTTCAATCTGAGCTAGAATGTTGAATTGCCTGGTACTAGGCATATGCCAGGCCACGACTTCCATCCAGTCTGTTTTCCCTGTAGCACAAAGTGGGACCCGGGCTTTGCCCAAACCATTATGCAGACACAGGAGGGAAGGTTACAGCCTTCACATCTTGTCCAATTTGCCAAAAATTTCCAGTAGCTGCAACACTATTAGTCACCACAAATTAAGCATAGATTAATGTTCACTTAATACTCTTTGATTATTTCTCTGTGTGCTCTCATGATGCTTATTCTGTGACTTTTCTATTGTTCCATCAATTTTCAGATTTCCTTGCAGATCTACCTGTGAAATTAAGAATATATATAAAATTGTAGCTTTCCTGTCTTCCTATCTTCAAAGAAGATATTTTCACTGTTTTGTTTTGTTTTAAAATGTCTGAAAAAGACAGGGCATCTGCAAAAGAAGCCAATAGTTTTAAGATACTCTGATTTAATTACATAAAAACTGTCTCATATCCCAAAGTTGGAGCAAGCTAACATTATCTTTCATTTCGTTTCTCAGATTTTTCACCCTGAAGTTTTCTGGCAGAACAATGAAGGTCCTCAAGTCCAGCATAAATAAAAGTTTTATTTGGGTAACTTTCAGGAGCCAGATCTGTAGTGCAGAATGAAGAAAAGTCAGAAAAAAAGCATCTAGAAAAAGGCTATATATAATATATACATATATAAAAGTCCATATTCTTCCTGTGGAACAGTGTGAATTGGATAAGAAAATTTTAGTATTCATCTATACTCCAAAATTAACCTTCACTGACTTTATTTTTTGTCTTGTTTCAGAACTGCCTTTGCTACGGATGGTTCATTTGGTATAATATACAGTATTTTTCTTTGTAGGTATTTAGAAAGAGAGAAGAAAAAAAGAAAAGAAAAAGAAAAAAGAAAAAAAAAAAAAAAGAAAAGAAAAATGGAAGGTAACATAGTCCTTTAGTTTCCAGATTATTCACAGGTGTTTTCTTTAATCCTGCCTCATTTGCCAGCACTACTTCCTAATTCCTTTTATTATTATTATTTAATAACTACTTGCACCTGCAGACCTAAAAACATTGCAGTGTGGAGTAAAGCAGTCATAACTGTATCACAGTCAAATCTGTGAATAGGAAATAAACACCAGGTCATAAAGTTGCTTGCCAAAGTTTCAAAGCTGTCCAGTTGTAGAAGTATAATCTAGGATGTTATCATCTTCAACATATTGGAATACATCTTCTCTGCCTGAAGCTGAACTGTTCAAAGCTGGGCTGAGTTCACATGCTGTATACCTGAGGAAATTCTGGAACACGGAGCATAATAATTACACTGACTGTAGTTGAAGTAGCTTTCAGATATTTTTGCCTTGTACTGCCCTTTGCAGTTCTAAGAGGAATGATAGATAAGTCTATCTGGATATAGGAAAAGTCTTCCTCTGTTACAGACTACCTGAGGCTGTGTGTATTTTATGTGCTGTGGAAGTGCTTCTGTCTATGAGATGACCTGTTCCTGCAAAAAAAAAAAAAAAAAAAAAAGTCAAACTCTGGCTTTGCGGGAGTGCAGGAAGTGGGTGGGATGAATGTTCTTCCTCTGCAGGTGAGATGCGCTTCTGCACCTTACAGTTGACACTAGTGAGTAGAGCGTGCCAACGGCCTGGCCTGATCCTGTAACTACACCATTGATCAGCAACCTGACATTGAAAATGGAAAATTGTTAAATTATTATCCGCCTATCTTCTTCTTCTTGGTGGGATCATATGGTGTTAGAAATAAGAGAGATGGATTGTACAGCACTTAAGGCCCTAAAACAGAACGTTAATTTTAGGAAGATTGTCAAATATTAAAAACATAACATAAAATATTAATAGAAAATCATTTTAAAATGTGTCACTTGAGTACTAATTCTAAGGGATATTTCAGTGAAAATATCAAAGCAAACTAAACATCCTTAACTGTTTTTTTTCCAAAATAACTGTACATTCAGTTAAAATCATTGCATGTACAAAACCAGACTGCTCACAAATAGGCGGGAAACAAACAAACAAACAAACAACAACAACAACAAAAACCAGCCAAGCCAATGAACATCTTTCCCCCACATTGTGAAAAACTCCAGAATAAATTTTATATATTCCTAATTTTTTCTTGGAGTGTGAACAAACTTGTAGAAATTGCAGTTATTTTCATGAAGTGCAGGCTGTATGCGGAGAAAGAAGCTGGTGAGGTTGTGCTGAATTGGACAAATGCATGCTTTATGCTGATTTGTCAATGTATAACATTTACAGAACCATGAGCATCCGTAAATAAACTTGTGCAAAAGAATAAAGGAAAAAATTTTTCCCAAAGTTCTTATACTTAATGAATTTCCCAACTTTACCTCCAACCCTTTCAGTCCTGTGCTACTAAAAGGGCAGCCGCATGAGATGTGTGCCGTAAATATGAATGGGAGGATGTGCCTTTTATCTTCTATTTTCCTTGTTTCATGTGTTATAATTGCCTCTGAATACAGTCACAGGTCTGATTGACATCACTGTACCTAAAACCTAAACAGAAGTAAATTGCTGCCCAAAGGCATCAGCAGCTAAAACATTGCTGATAATTACTCTGGAAGTTAAAAATTCCTTCAGGAATACCATCCCTAAAAATTTAAAACCACACGTTATCAGATCAAAGTTTTGTGCAAATTCTTTTGCTTGGTTTGACAGGCATGAGGAAATTTCTGCAATATTTCTCTCTTTGTTCCTATGTTCACAATCTCCCTCATTTTTTTCCCTGCTTTACACACACAGACCTGATACTAGCTCACAGTGGAGTTTTGGGACATCTGATAAAATATCCCTGCAGCACATGCAGGAAACAGCTTGTGGGTCCAGGTGGGCAAGAAATTGTTTGAGGCTGCTTTTCCCTCATCCAAAATAGGGAAAAGTATTTTGTGTTTCTTTGGTTAGCTTAAGGTTTAGCTTCTGCTTATATTCCTCTTAATGTGCAGGATGGGTGGCATGACTGCAGTCACCTGAAACTGTTAACTCATTCCACAAGTATGGCATCTACAGTCACCACCAGTGTATCAGAAACTGTCTAATGCACGGCTGCTTGCTGCAGCAACCTGATAATTTTCTCCCTTTTGTAGAAACGGATATTAATATTTTACTTTCAGAATAATCAAAATGATCATACTGCCACATAAAACATACTTGCAAGATTCACTCTAATGAACAGTAGAGTGAATCTTAATCTTAATGCCCCAAGTCTTCCCATGAAATCCACTGCCATGTTAGATCTCCACAGCCACCACATTCCCACATATGGTTCCCTTGGAAGTCACTGGCATCATCTGAAATCAAGCCTCTATTACACTCCTAATTCACACCCCCCTCAGAAATACAACAAGGCAATTTTAATTAAGGGGATATAATTGTATGTTTCAGTGAAGAAGGATAAATTTAAGCACCTGTGAACTTTATTCACCTGCTTATCTCCTGTCAGGACCTCAGTGCTTTGATTTCTTGCTGGAGAGACTACATGTTATCATTGGAAGGAAAGGCAATGTTTAAAATCTTCACTGTAGTTAGCTTTAATGAGTCATCAGCAGCACTTCTTTAAGCCTGTCACATTGACCTTTTGCTTCACATTTTCTCTTTTTTGCGTTAACAGCATTTTTACTTAATACCTTGTTGAAAAAATGTTACAGAGAAGGATTTTAAAGCTTTCATTTTAATTCTAACAATGAAATACGTGTATTTCACTTCTAAAACCTGCTGACAGTATAAAACATGCAAATATAGAGGAAAAAGACACTTTGTCAAGATGGCACCTTGACAGTGCATATGTATGAGCCTCCCCCAGTGATTTCCTTGTCAAGTTTGCTTAGTCTAACAGTCAGAGTAAGGCTCTCTCTTTCATTTGTTTGCTTAGCTATTCCCAGTCCTAGTAGGTCAACAAGATGACTAATTTTTGAAAAGTATGAAAAATATAAACGAATCCAACCTATAAAGCACCAATCACACTAAACCCAGAAATATTTAGGCATAGAAATCATATTTTTTCTCTTGATTTTGAACGAACAAGTGATCTGATTTCCCTGTCAACTCATGTGCATCCAAAGTAAAATAAGCTAGGTACGAGCAAAAGCTGAGCAGAAAAAAAAAAAAAAAAAGACAAAAACAGTGAAAATAAGCAGGAGACATAGAGACATCAAACAGAAAATAATGTGTCATACATAAAGTTTTGGTGACTCTAGTATTCAAATGAATGCTGATATCTTGTCCGCAGCTGCTAAAGAGACAGCAATTTCCTAACTTGTGATTTGGACAAACCATGCTAGGCAGAACATTGCATATGAAAAAAGTATGTACAGTTACATTGAAATATTTAGTGTATATATATATATATATATATATATATATATATAATTGTACTTGTTAAAAAATCAGGAAAAAAAGGGAAACATTTAATTTCAATATTTTCTAAAAGAAAAATGCTTTGCTTTTAATCAATACTAAATGTCCTTTGATCCTTTGATGCCGTTATGTTCATTGATTGGATCTGCTTTTAGAGCTGCCACCAAACAGAAAAACCTGTTATTCATGCAACTTTATATATAGAACATGCATATGCAATCGAGAACACTATACAAAGTTAAGAGAATATTTGTGTTTGGACTTCCTCAAGATCCTTTCTGAAGGACTAATGCTTTCCAAGTGAATAATTTTAATCCAGAACATAAGTTTTGCTATTGTTTGGATACACTTTTAATAATATTACACTCTTAAAAATAATAATAATAAAAAATTAACATCATTAAATCAGAGTAAAACTGTGAATTTGCCATCTCAGTGAACTTAAAACCTAAGCTAGAGGTACGTGCAAAACAATTTTGCAGTTGTTCTATTCTTACTTAACATGTTACAAGATAGTATAGACGTAAGTAGTAAAGTGTAAATTCTTCCCAGATGTGAGATAGAAATATAGAAGAATCACAGCATGAAAGTGTTGTCAACTTGTGTTTGTGTAGATGCACATTTACACTTCGTCATATGTAGTACTTTAAGCCCACATTTGTATTTACATAAATATCTGTTCTTTTATTTTTTTACCAAAATTTGAGTTAGGATTAGAGGGCAAGTTAGATTATCAGGAAGTTTCTAGGCCAACACAGTTTTGGAATAGTCTTCTTGCCAAAGTTCTTATTAATACTCATTTCTCATTACCAATTTTTCATTACTATCTATTCCTATTTATGTGTGTTTAATACATAACAAATTTGAGGCCTGCTAAAGTTCAGGCAATGTAGGAGATTAAACATTTATTTCTGTGAGAGGTCTTCTCAATCTGCTGGGTGCCTTTGCCTTCTACAAAGTGAGAGGAAAACCTCTGAAGTATAAGGTTTTCAAACACTTATCTCCTGGCCTCTCATGCATTTGGACTATTTGGTAATTTTAGAATTGTGCAATGGTTGCAGTGAGTGCCCTGAGCCATTCCTACAGCCAGTGATGGACACAAGAATGGATGTAAGGCAAAGCTGGGCTTTGATAAACAGCTCCCAGGAGGTTGTTAAGTTGCATCCTGCCTGCGGGCTCATTTATTTTGTATCTCAATTTGTGAAATTGCATTAAAGAACATCCTTGAAAGTACAGCCTTGGAAGGACAGCAAATGGATCATCTGACAAAATGCTGGAGCTAAGAGCTTTCAGCTCACATGGACCTAAAAGCCAAGGTTTTGCAGGGGACTTTTCCAGGTGCCCACACTGCCTTAGCACACTACTTCAACACTGCAACCTTTCCTCCAAATCTCCATAGGGATCAAGAGGGAGGCTTTACTATCACAAACAGTTCTGAGGCATGTTAGAAAGTCTCAAAGAGAGGCAATTATCTAAAGATTTTTCTTCATTTACTTTTCACATCAATGCTTTCCAGCAGGAAGTTCCTCAGATCAGCCTCTACAGAAATGGCAGCAGCACATCGTGGGAAACACTTTCCCTTCTGACCAGAGATACGTGAGCATATGTAAGCATTTTCGCAGGGTATTTTTAAAAAAAGATTTATAACAATGTAAAAGCAAATCTAAGACCTGTTTATCAAAGCACAGTTGTGAGAGAAAAGAGTCATGGAGCAATGAGTATGATTAAAAATGCAGGCATGTCATTGTGAAAAAAAGATAAATATTTTAAATTCAGAAATAAAGAATTCATGGAACTTTCATGGTGAAATACCCTTTTCTGAGCAGTCAGTATGTTCCATGTAGAAGATTCAGGATACACGATCTGCAAAGGGGGAGATTTCAATCCATCTAATTTCACATGATAAGTCTCACTGATCACTTTGGTTGCAACGAATGATATAAGAGAATGAAATGGCAAAGCATTATCTCATTTGCAATGTCCCTATTTTCAGTATTTAAGATCTGCTTTATTGATTTGCTTGGTCACAAACTTTACTCAAATTTACCATAGCGAGAGTCTGCCTTTCTTTCCCTTTGTTGACTGTCAGATACCAGGTGAAGAAAAAGAGGGCTTTGTTAGGCTTGTCTGTGATGTGTTTCTTATATGTTCAATTGTTTGAGATTACTAAAAAACATTTCGTCCTTGTCTTTCCACATTCATCTGAAGAGCATAGCCATGTCTCACAGCTGAAGAAGTTAATTTAGAAGAGCTGCTATGGTTCTGGGTAAAGTTTTAAAATGTTTCAGTTTATCTGTTTTTGCACTGAAGTCAATCACTACTCAGGTTCATGAATGATGCCTTCAGGAGCTTATTCTTCCAGTCTGAGTTATCTGAAGGTGGTACTAAGTACATCTAATGAGCCATCTGTGTTAATTAGGTGGATGAGCAGGGTGCTCAAAATGCAATGAAAGCGAGGCCGTGATTCAATCATATGGCCACTTACAGTATTTCAGATACATGGGGATGGCAGCTTCCATAAGAAGGGCACTGCTGAGTAGGAGTGGAGATAACTCAAACTATACCAGAGCTTGCTTTCTTATACCGTCTACCAGAGATCAAAATGCAAACATAAAATAGTTGTTGAACAAACAGAAAAATCTTTCTAAATAGAGCTTTTGGTCATTTCTTCACCCTTTAATTTACAGTAAATACTATTAAATTGGATTATATCAGCATAGAAAGTCATAATGCTGGGAGTAAATTTAAATTAAGTACATCTGGAGAAATGAGTAGGTCTATTATGGTCTATTAGGTGTTAATTACAGGATAGAGGTTGAAATGTCAATGTTAATTTCATTTTGACTTTATTATTATAATTATTCATTAACTACTAGGTTTCTAACACTTTTTTTCTTTAATTCTGGATCTATCAAACAAAATTTTTTGAAGGAACAGATGCAACACTCGAATCTTTTTCTTTCAAAAGTGCTTCAGTCTAACATGCAGGTAGCAGAGAATTTTTAAGTATACATACATTTGAGCAAATATTTTCAGTGTTCAAAGTCAAGCACCCAAATTCAAAGTGAACAGACTCTTTTTCACTTTTTCTGGAAACAATAACTTATTTAATATTTGGTAGTAACTTCTATAAAAGAACTTCCTAGAAAAAAAAGCCTGACTTGTTAAGGAAGGAGGCAGAAGTCAGGCTTGCAAAATATATGGATATGGTTTTGATTTAGCAGTCTCCTTTAACTGCTCAAGCTTGGGGACGTTAACTTGTAATAGTTTTCTTCCAGGCAAAGTATTCAGAATCTGTGACATAGCATTTGGCTTACTCAAGCTTGTCTCTGTAACAGAAATTGGCTTCCCCAGTACCCCGTGACTTACCATCACAGTGGTAAACATTCTCCAGAACCCTTTTGAAAGGGATGATTCATCCCTGGGGTATTTTTAGGAATTTGTTAACTTGCATTTAGCTTAGTGTGCTAGTAGCCAATAAACAGAGTGAAGACAAGCTCTGAGTAGTCACACATAAACCATTTTAAATGCTATAATTGTACTACATTCTCTTGGTCTGTAGACTGAGTCATTTGCTGGTTAAGCAGAATGGAAAAAACAGCATAAGACTGTTGCTATAACAGGAAGCTTAATAAAATGCTGAAAAAAATCAGTGCTAGCAACTGGATATTTATCTTCCCAAGACTACACCTGCTTGTTCCAGACAAAACTTTCTATACATGTTGATTTTTCCAAAGTTAGTGAAGTCTTACATGGGAATATTACATGAATCTAAGTGCCAATGTCATAGAAAAAATATGGTTTAATATATTAACATTTTCTTTTTTAGTAAATCTGATTATGTTTTATGGCTTGTATTTTAAACTATCTGAAGAATGAAGCTTATTGTACATTGCTGAGGACTCAGTTCTTACTAACAATTGGAAGTATGCCCAAAGTAGGGTAGAGGGAAGGAGAAGGGAGAGGAAGGAAAAAAAAAGAGTAATAAAAAGTGTGAGAAAGAATCTCTTAGTAGCTGAACACAAGTTCAAAGCAAGTAAAAAACAAAAAGCAAGTTTTGCAGCAGTTAGCCTAACAAGCAGGTAATATTTAAGTGAGATTTTACTGCGTCCTTGAGACTGACTGTGAAATAAAACCTTTTGGCAATCAGAGCAGGGGAATGCCACTTCATGGAGAATGGAAAGTGATGAGTTACAGGAACTTGGCACACTGATCAGATCATCTCATCCTCCCACTCAAGGCAATAAGACCCTGGCATCCAAGCTTACGCAAATATCAGAAACATGATCTTCACCAAAACACACATGTATTAGAAGCCAGTGTCATAGTCTGTCATGCTCCTCTATAGAGAGTTCTCTTTAAGAGCATGTCATTCAGCTGTCTAGCTACACTACGTGTAATGAATTAAGCCTGTGAAGAAAATACTTAGCTGTTTGAAAGATAAAAATGATTTTTCTTTTTTTCACTGAAGAATGCTGTACTAGTTAAATAATATATTTTTCCTGAGATCCCGGGAGTAGAAGACAGATTGGATTTTGATGGATCTTCTTAAGCCAAAAATGTTTCAAAACCTCCAATAACTGCAACCAGGGTACCTGCTGAGTTCTTTAGCACCTGATTAATGAATAAACAGACACTTGAGAGGACAAAGCCACTTGGAGTCTGTCTTCTTTATAACTTGCACAAAGGTTTCCAGGATTTTCAGATTCACAGATCAACAGATGGTCTCATTGATTTTGAAGCCTGGAAACTCTGAAAGCTTCACTGTTTCTGCCCTGACTTTGCAATGGCCATGATAATTTCCAGCTTTCCAGACAATGCTGCTTTCCATTTCTTCACTTTGGACATAATGAAATATTCATTGAACTAAAAAGTGATGTTCCGTACGTGTTCGTAGTTTAGGAGACCGCTTGATTTTAAACAGAGATATTAATCCAAGCTGATGGATGTCTTCATACTGAAATATCAGCTGGCAGGAGAGCTGAGATTCAGATCACTGTCCTAATTATCAGACTATAAAGCAACTGTAATGCCTTGATGAATATTTTATTTTGAAATGCAAACTGGAAATGAGTCATAGAATCATTAAGGTTGGAAAAAACCTCTACAATCACCCAGTCTAACTTTTAGTCTATCACCATCATGCCCACTAAGCCATATACCTCACTGCCACACCTGCACATTTCTTGAACACCTCCAGGGACAGTGACTCCATCACTTACCTGAACATCTTGTTCCAATTCTTGACCACACTTTTGGAAAATAAATTTTTCCTAATATCCAACCTGGATATCTCCTGGCATAACTTGAGGCCACTACCTCTTCTTGTATTGCTATTATTTGGGAGACAAAGCCTGATTGCTATCTCACCACAACCTCCTCTCAGATAGTTGTAGAGAGTAATACAGTCTCTCTTGAGCCTCCTCATTTCCAGAATAAGCAATCCTAGCTCCCTCATCTGATCCTCATAGAACTTGTGTTCCAGACCTTTCATGGCTTCACTGCCCTTTTCTGGACATGCTCCAGGGCTTCAAAGTCTTTCTTGTGCTGAGGGGCTCAAAACTGAACACAGTACGTGAGGTGTGGCCAAGAGGGACAATTATCCCGTAATGCTGCTGACTATGCTATTTCTGATGCAGGTCAGGATGCCATTGGCCTTTTTGGACACCTGGGTGCATTGCTGGCTCATGTTCAGCTGGCTGTTGACTAATAATTCCAGATCCTTCTCATCAGTGCTGTTTTTCAGACACTCTGCCCCACTCCTGTATCATTGGATGGGGTTCCTGTGACCAAAGTGCAAGACCTGACACTAGGTTTTGGTAAAGATCATACAGTTGGCCTCAGCTTATCAATCCAGACTGTCCAGATCCCCTGTAACACCTTCCTACCCTCAGGCAGATCTACATGCCATTGGTGTCATTTGTAAATTTACTGAGTATGCATTCAATTCCCTTGTCCAAGTCATCAATAAAGTTATAAAACAGGACTGCCCCAAAACCAACCCCTGAGGATAACCACTCATGACTGGTCACCAGCTGGATTTAGTTCCACTCACCATCACTCTTTCGACCCGGATATCCAGTCAGGTGAAGAATATACTTGTCTAAGCCATGGCCTGCCAGCTTCTTCTGGAGAATACTGTAGCAGACAGAATCAAAGGGTTCACTAAATTCTAGGTGGGCCACATCAAAAGCCTTCCCCTTATTCACCAAGTGGATCGCTTTGTTATAGAAGTAAACAAGATTGATCAAGCAGGATCTGCCTTTTGTGAACCCATGCTGATCCTCTGATTTTCTTGCACATGCCATGCGATCTCCCTCAAGATGATCTGTTCCATTACCTTCCCTGGCACCAAGGTCAGGCTGATAGACTTGTAGTTCCCCAGATCCTCCTTATAACACTTATTGCAGATAGGAATCACTTCAGTAAGTCTTCAGTCATCAGGGACCTACCAGGTTGACAGAACTGCTGATAAATGATGAAAAGCAGCTTGGCAATCACCACTGCCAACTTCCTCAGTACTCTCAGGTTGATCTCATTTAATATCATGGACTTGTGAGCTACCCCACCTCTCCTTACATCTCTATCCACATCTAAAGAACTTATAGCTCTCCATTGTAGAACTTCAGCCATGAGAGTGATTCCACCATGTTTTAGTGGCAGTGACTAAATCGTAGCTTTCCTGATGCACAATAGTTTCAAGCTCCTCCTGTTTGTTGCCCATGCTACATGAATTAGTATAGATGCTGGGCTATTGGTCTCACCTTTAACCCTGGCATGCTGCCCCTAGACTCATTTCCAGTGACCTGGTTTTAACCCCTTCCCCCTTCTAAACTAGATTAAAGCCACCTCAGTGAGCCCTGTCAAATCCTGGGCCAGAATTCTCTTCCTGCTTTGAGACACGTTAATTCAGCAGAGACTGAAGAAACCACCTGTCTCAAGTACTAAGCTTCAGAGGTCTCTCAGGAGATATCAGTGTTCAAATTCTTTCTAGCAAAAGCAACAGAAACCAAGTCTCCTAAAACTGTGTTGCTCTTTGGTGCTCAGGCAATCACATGCTCCTTATAATGCATGGGAATTTTGTTTTAATACATATTTGTGAAAAAGTTTTTTTTTCTTATCACATCATTTTTTTTTTCCAGATAATTAGCTCTTATTTAAAGAAACAAGATACAGTGCAAAGCGATCAGCTCTACTATAAATTCCATAAGAAATCAGTGTTAACAATTTTGTAATGTAATGCAGTATTGAAAACAAATTTGCTATTTAATCACATTTCTTAACAGTAGTTCTTATGTAATTTAAAGCAGTAAAGAACATTAGAATGCTGAGATGCTGAGTGCAGTGATAACGAACCAATATTTTCCAACAGCTGACTTACTATAGATACCTTTAGTGATTTAATTATTATGTACACATATATGTGTAAAATGCCTCCTTCCATCAAAATTGCATGTAAGAATCTCATTCTGTGTTGTGTGTTCTTTCATGTCAGTATTTGTTACACCAAATTTGTTGAAATTTCAAGCCTGCATTTGAAATAAAAATCTTTGTGTTAGAAAAATCAGCTGTAGGTATATTTAAACAGTTTATATTCTCTCTGTTTCCATAGGTCTAAGTTAACAAAAGTTATTTCGGAATATCTTCACCAGGTTTATGGTTATTGCTCTGTACGTTTGTGAAAAAGATCACATTAAGAGAATGCCTCTTCAAAGGCTTTCTGGTTTTAATGGTGCTTACTAAGATGAAGGAGTGTACAACAAACATGAAAGTTTTTTTTCTTTTGTTCCTTCTTCTGCAGAGAAAGTTGTCTCATTAATTCCTACAAGACAAACATAGTATCTTGCCACAGTATCATATAAGAAAGCACTGACCAAAATGAGACCAGATGCCAGTCAGTAATTCTGTTTGGAACATTTTCTCTGTCAAAATTAGCAAAACAGTGTTGGGGTTGCCTGTTGAATGACCAACCAGGTGAAAGCAATGCTGCTACCTCATATTCCTGTTGGGATTTCCTGAATGTAAATTCAACTTTGATCCACTTTCTGGAGCAAAACACTGAATAGTAAGAGCAGCAAAATGGAAAAAAAAAAAAAAAAAATGTTAATAGGTGCAGAAAAAATAAAAAATGCAGGAATTCGGGAAGCAGTTATGAAATGAAAGCCTGACACCCAAAGGCTGAAATAGAAGCACTGCAAATCTGGAGACAGTAATCACACTATTGAAATTGTACAATTTCAGCTTTTCTTTTTTTGTAGTCCATTTATTCCTTAAGAAAAAACTATTGCTTTGTTTTCTTCTCTAGGACTAATCACAGAGAAATGAAAATGTAGCTAGGTTGTCATCTGATCACTGAAGCCAGATGGATTTCTGCCCATATTTAATGAAAATATTTCCTAAATATCTATATTTATAAATTGCATATAGAAAGAGGATATACTTATATCCACATTGCAGAAGTGGTAAGAAAGGTTCTGTGTCCTGTTCTCTGTTAGTTGAACTGTGATTTTTCAGAATACCGTAACACCTATGAAAAGTCCAAATTAGAGTTTCACATAAGGGAGGTAGGGAAAAAGAAGTTTCAGTTCCCACAGAGAAACAGGCTTTCTGAAGAAGTCTGGTGCCTGAAATATTCCCTCATTCATGCAGTGATACTGCGCTAGTCCCTTGTGGGTACTGATCCAACAGGCTGGCTTCTGCTTCTTAATGTGTAATCCGGTTGATTTATTGCCCTACATATTTCCTTGACTGACTGCTACTAAAGTAAGAATGGATCATTAGCTTATTTTCATTCCTTCTGGTTTCATAATTTACCTATGTGACTTTATATGTACTGATAATGTCTTTTTTCTTTTAGTCCATTGTGTCTACTTCTAACACCATCTTTAAATCACCAGTGCAACATGGCTGACATCCCCTTGTTTAATTCAAATCTCCTTAGTTCCCTTGTACGCCTGTAACATAACCAGTTTGGTCAAAGTCTTCCAGCTCCACCCACAGTAATTTCCAAAATGAGATCATGATTGATTCTCTGGTGCTTTTATACTGAGAATAAGCATATGTTTCAATAGCTCCACGATGGGCACCTACTCTTACAAAGTCTGAAGTACAATTTACAAAGGGATTTCATTTTAGATCCCTGTTACTTATGAGCTGCATGACATAAGCGTGTAAAGTTCTTTCAAAGAGATAATGGAGCTTTTAGTCAATTTCCACATTAATTTGTCTTAAAGCATTTTTGGTGCTAATGCAGTAGCAATTATTTTGTAGTGGCTTGTTTTCAACACTTTCAATTTCTTCTTCTCCTACTGTGCCATGTCCAGGGAGGAAAAAAAAGGAGAGAAGGAAAAAAAAACCTAAAACATGCAAAAAACCACAACAGCAGCGAATTAAGAGAAAAATCTGAATACTCACTTGTGTATAATTGAGGACTAATGGGAGAATTTACTATTAGTTGCAAAATTCATTTTCTAGAAGACTGATAACAAGTGTTTCTAAAAAGCAACCCCATGTCCACTTCGCTGTTACATAAGTAGAAATGATCAGAACCTTACCACGCTCTTACAAAGCAAACAAATCACACAACAAAAGCGATGCTTGCACTAGATACCATTTTCAGACTTCCTTGGACTTTGTATACCAAAGCACCATCACATAAAGAAAGAATAATGAGCATGAATAAATAATTTTGTTTAAAGATGTGAAAAAACTGTTCAGAAATCTTCAGTGGTGAAATACTTCAATGAGTAACTCTGGTTGTTAATAGGGGTAGGTGGGGAATTTGTATAAAACAACTTGAAAAACTATTTGGGAGGTCCTTGTTCTTCTGAACAGAGTCATAAGAAATTATCATCTGATGCATGCAATGCTTGTTTCATGTATGACGACTGCTCTGAAAGTACTGCCTCCTATTTTATTATGTCCCACAACATCAGAGACAAATGTTGCTGGCATTGCAGTAGAACCCTTCCACCTGTATTTCATTACATTTTATTGCAATGTGACATATGGCAGCAGAAGGACAGTCTGATAAAGTGACATCTGACATGGAAATGGTATATGAAGCAAAGGTGAGGAATTGAATTCCTCCATGCAGAAAAAATGGCACTTACTGACATTCATTGACACTTGCTGAATGTTTATGGAGATCAAAGAGTGGATGTGAACACAGGGAGGAGGTGGGTGATGTGTTTCAGCAGTGGTGACAGTGACAATTGGTCACCTCCATTGGTGCAGATTTTTATGAGCATAGTATGCAGGCTCTTGTTCATTGCTGGCAAAAAATGTAAAGCTAATGGTGAGGACTATGCTGCAAAAATAGTGTTTTGTAGCTGATAATTTGCTCTATTAAATAATGTTATTAAGTTCTTTGTATCCGTTGTAGTTTCCACGGAAATAAACAGGAGACATTACTTTTGGAGCAACATGCATAAATCTACAAGAATATTGTATGAGGCTACTGTATCGAAGAAACAGGATCAACTTACTAAATAAACAGGATGAAAATAGCAGTATTAATTTAGAGTATGAAAATGACTCAGGAGTCCACATGCTTTAAGTATTAACTGAAATTTGTTGGCATAGTTCTCAATAAAAGGAGACAAAGATGCAATGATTGCAAATCTATCACTTAAGAATATATTGATATCATTACTGGAGCTTTCATTTCTTCTAAAGTGCTAATATAAATGAATGTGTGATCTTTCAAAGTAATCAATCTGCTCTCATATACTGAAGACTTAACAGTTACAATCTTTTTTCAGTACATGAGGAAGGAGGTTGAAAGTCACTCAACATAGTCGCACAACAACTTGTAATAAGATACAGCTGTTAAAGAAATGGTCTGCACTAGTATCTTCCCTACAAAAATTCGGTTTTTGTTCAGTGGGCACTAGTACTGATTCCAATTCCTATCTGCTGCCATACAGGTGTCACCCTTTCTGTCTCCTGAATGCTGTCTCCTGTAGCAGGATATGGGCAGCTGGATACTAAACAGTCTATCAATAAGGAGCTCCCTCAGCGTGTCTGCCTTGGCATCTGTTTTTTATTCGCTTACATTAATGCCCGTATTGGAATTAGGCAGCTTTAAAATGTTGTTGGGATTGTCTGCAAGGTTGAAAATCCCTGCAGATGTTTAGACCTGTGCAGCTGACCACTTTTGTCTCTGGTCTTCTGAAGTATGAATAGATTCATTATTATCATGACCTGGCATGCCGAGAGAAGCTTTTCCCTGGCTGGAAAAACAGGTTTGGAGAGGATCTGTAGCCAATTCAGTGTCTATGCGCACAGGAGAGGCAACACTGAACTGCAAAGTATGTCAACAGAGAATAGGTTGTTATGGTTTCCATGGAGGTAAGTGCAGGGAGGAATGCTGAATTGTTTACATTCTTTTATATACAGACTGCTTACATTTCTGGTGTCCTTCCCTTATCAATCACCTTCCTGAATTCCTGCAGTGAATCACGTATGGAGGAGCTGCAATCAGTGGTTATTTTACTCTCAGGTGATGATAAGAGTGTCTTTCTGCTTGTGTCAGCTTCTACTCCATAAACAACCTCATTGACCCATTTTCCTATTACCCTGGGTAATAAATGAAGGCTTTTCAAGGATTACATTCTTAAAGTGAAATTAACCTTCAATATGCTTTTGCAGTGATGTTAACGTACCAATATATTACATAAAACTGTTTGCATTGCTCAGTAATTTTCCATAATGAACTGGAAAATTTTGGAAATTCTCTGTAACTGCTCATTTGGAGATTTAAAATGGTCTTCAGTATAGACTGTGTTTCCCTAACCTTCAGAAATGTACAACGTAAATATCTACATTTAATCTTCCAGTTCTTTCATGTCTATCTTCAACAGAATTGGGAAGATTAGGTACTTTAAAATAAGTGTGATCACTTGTGCTCTAGAAATGTGTAATTGTCTCCATTGACTAGAAAGGAAATTTAGATGATTAGCCCAGATACAGATGACCACATTGCTCATGTCAAATTTTAATAAAATGACTGTTTGAGATTACAGATTTGCCTGCCTGGGAGAAGCATTTTTTAAATCTACAGATTGAGAGGCATCTGATGCTTTCCTTCAGAATAATTTGATGGTAGTTATAAAAAGGGAGAGGAATCATACTGCAGTATGGACCAGAGGTCTCCTTCAGTACATCAGTTTCTCCCATTGCTATTACAGAGTATTCTACATCATTCCACATCGTACTGATGATATGTTGTCTAAAAAAAATAAATGCATAAATAGGAAATATTACAATTTGGAATAAAAATGTGTATTTAATTTTAAAATAAGATTGGTGTTTTTTTCTGTGTTCACTCAAATGCATTTCAGAATTTGAAAGCAGCTAAAACCAGAAAGAGGGTGTAATAAGCAATATCAGTTGAAAAATACAGGACCTTCTCAATTGTGTAGTATGTTTAACAAATTCTATTAATATCACGTAAAGGAAGATTAAATCAACAGGAAAAAAAAAAGTTTTCTTAGATTTATGTTAAATTTGAGCTGATATTGTTTTGCTTGAAAGATCTCTGAGGAGAACAGAATTCATTGTTGCTCAACCACATACCTTTCTTTTTTATGGTGTAAGAAAGAGCAGGAATTTTCTGAAAGATAGCTCAAGTCAGATGCCATTGAAATAGGTAAGATAAGCTGCTTAACCTAATGTGGACTTGTTCTGCTTTTGGAACAACTGTGTTGAGAATAGCATGATTTGGCTTTTAAAAAGTTTTCTTTTAAGAAAGTATGTATAAATAATTAACACTTGTATCAGCATTTGAGATTGAATGCTATTGCTTACCTCCACATACTTTTCGAGTCAAGGAATTTAGAGTATTCCTGACCAAGAACCCAACAGGAAAAAAAAAAAAAGCTTTAGCATATTTCTAGAAAACTGACTGTGAGAGGTAGAAATGAGTAGTGAGTAAAAAGTATTCATGTTCGTAACAGAAAAAACATTTATTGTATTTTCATAGTAATACAACAGTAATACAACATTATTATCTGGAAGACATTCTAGATTGATCAGGCAAAGAAAGGCAAGAAGCATTATCAAGGATCTATTCAGAAGAGATTTATAGAGAGGTTATGGAGTCTCCATCTCTGGAGATATTCAGAATCCACATAGGTGTCTTCCTGTACAACCTCTAGGGAACTTCCTTAGCTAGGGCTTAAAACACACGATTCTGTGATTCTATGATTGAAACCAAAACACAAAACAAACAAACAAACAAACAAACAAACAAAAACAAAAACAAAACAAAACAAAAAAAAACCTCACACACTTTATTTTTCATGATTTAGGGGACTTTAAAATTTAAAAAACAAATCTAAGTGAAGTGGTCAGGTGTTATCTAACGTTGGTGAAGCCATGCTGTCTTTCTCAGATCACCTCTCTGACTCAGAAGTGCCTTAACATAGCTTCCAGGAGGATCTGCTTCATGATTTCCCAGGCATGGATCTGAGACTCACCAGGTTGTAATTCCACAGATCTCCCTTTCTTCCTTTCTTAAAAATGGGAATGTTGTTCTCCTTTTTCCAATCATGATGGACTTCACTTGATAGCCGTGACTTTTTAGATATGATAGGGACTGTCTTGGCAACCACATCAGACGTCTCCTTCAGGATCCTGGTTTGCATATCATCTGGATCCAAGATCCAGAACACATTCTGTCTCATAAGGAGTTCTCTGATATGTTCCACTTTCACAGTGGGGGGATTTTCCTCACCCAACCTCTGTCTGGAGGCTTATGTACAATACATATTTTGCCATGTTTTTACACTCACTTTGGCTACAAAAATTGAAATCAGCTTTGTAAAGAAACTATAACTCTGTAACTGAAACAATCTCTTTAATATTACCAGTGGCAGAAGGAAAAATGTCATTTTAATTAATTTTGAGTAACTCCACTGAATTTTTTAGAACTCAACTAAAAAATTATGTGTTTAAAATCTTCATGTTAAGGATCTATGTTTTTTCTCCTTACATGGAACAAATATTTATCCATGTTTAGCAGAGTGCTTCAAAGTATCACTCTGTCTCAAAAAGAAAAAGAAAAAAATAATTATGTATTGTTCAAAGAATGCAGATGTGCTAACTGCCTTATGTGATTAGTAGCATGCACACAAATTTTACCATAAGAAAGCATGTAGGGAGGTGGAAGATAGCAAGTAGTCAGAGGTAATGTACTCTATGAATAGCTCCGAATGTAAATTAAGGCTGAAATATAGGTGTATATGTATGTGTGTGTGTGCGTGTCTGTATAGATATGATCCCGTGGATTTTTTTTATTTGATCATATCATTTCACTCTTGTTGGCTTTGTGTCCTTAGCAGGAATACGGAGACTTGAGAGCAGCACTGGGACTGCAGTCCCTCCCATTAACACTGTGCTAGTGACACAGCATTTTATGAGTGAAGCAGCTGTGTGTCTGTGCACATTTTCATTAGCAGAGTACCTGTACTCAGTCTTGGACCAGCAAATAATCTCTATTGAAATGGATTCTTATCCTTTTGTGACATTTCTAGTATGTTTCTCTTTCAGTCTTCCTTCCTGTATTCAACAAACCTTTTCCCTGACCAACTTTGCATTGTTGCTATGAGCCATGCCACTCAGAGATTGTGACTGGATGTACCAAAAAGAGGCACTGATTTATAATGCTTTGCTTCTATGTACAATTCTCTTCTTCTGGGCAGGAGGAGTTCATAGAGTAATTTGTTTTATGTAATTTTCCTTTTCTTTCCTGTCTATCTTTTGGTTTGTTTTCAGAGAACTGCTTCAAATCTTTCAATTGTTTTCAGGAAGGGACATTGATAGTATCACTAACACACTTATTACATTCAAGTTTCAGTTCTTGTAGATCAGTTTCAAGCTGCATCAGTATATGCTATTGACTGTTTAACCACAAATTCATTTCTTTACTTGGATATCTGACCAAAAGAAATGTTAATATAATTTCTAACAGGTTTAAACACATTGAAATATCCTATCCTGGAATTAGTCAGTGATGGAGGAAAACACAGATTTTAACACTGCTGTTCTCAAACATTTGCATTTGCTTGTTATAATATTCATGAAGAACTTTTAGTCAGCTTTAACAGAGTAAGACTAACTCATTTATTGTGACTAGGAGGGAAACTGTTAGAATAAGAAAAGACCAGTACAAGCATGTGAAAATCTGTTTGTCTATGACATACCCTAAGGGGCTTTTGAGCTGCCTATTAGAAATCTGTTCTGTGTTCCACTTTGAAGAGCTGGAGATCCCTGAAGAAATGATCATCAATGGTAATTGGACTGTCATGGCTTAGTATTGTATCATTAATTATATAATTGCATTTGATTAAAAATCAGGTTGATTAAAAAAAAACAGGTTGCACTTGATCTGGTCTTTTTGATGGAAGAAAAAAGAAAATAATAGAAAATCTTATTATGCATTAGTAATTGTAAAATTGGATTAAATATCTAGTACTGCTACTGACAGAAACTATACTACTGTTCTCTCAAAATACTAGGAAATACGACTGTTTCAAATAGTATTAAAGCTAACATTTTTACCTAAGCCACCTAGAACCTTTTGCTAGTGTCAGCCCCTGATTTGTAGTAAGAGCTAGTCATTAGTTGTAATGGAGAGTTTTTTTTTATAGTGGTCGACAATTTTTTTTTCTCTGAAAAATGCCAAGTATTTGAGATAGAAATAAAAATAAATAAATCATTTTAAAACATATTTAGTTTGCTCCTGACCCTTATTTGAGATTTTTTTCTCACACTTTTTGTATGCCACAAAGAGGTTGAGGACAATAGCAGCTTAAGAATGAAATTATCCATAGCACTTCCGTACATTTCAAGCACTTTCAAAATGTTCTGAACAAGATTCTCTGTGAAAAATCTTAGAGTTCTAATGTGGGAGAACGAGTTGCAGTTGATAGAAGACAATTGATAATAGTCATCTTATCAAGGAGACAATATATTTGAAGACTGCAGGCGTAATTGAGAAAGCATGAGCTCCAACATAGCTTTCAATGTTCATTGATAGCACAGTTTGAGGACAGGTGAACATGGATAAGGTCAGCCAGACAGGGGATGTACAGGTAGTCAAGCCCTATAGATCTGAACTGAACTGTATTACTTGCCCTCTGAGCCATAGAAGGGCTCCTAGGCCACTCTTGTTTCCTAGTGTTGACAGAACATTGTAAGCTGTGCTATGGATCAGAAGAAATTCAGAATCTTACATAATTGCCCCAATTATTTCTTCAGCAGGCAACCTTCAGCTGAAGGGATGAGGAGTGATGGGAAGGAGGAAGACACTTTCCATGAGAAAACTGATTTTCAGTATTGCTTTTGTAAGATATAGGAGCTTAAGCCTAATAATTACTAATTATTACTAATAATTAATAAGTTAATTAATTAATTAATTAATTAATAAGTAATAAGTGATTACTAATAATTACTAATAATTACTCTGGATATTTGGGACAAGGTTCACAACAATCATGGAGTCTGTGCCAAGACAGCCCTGAAATTTCTGTTCCTTTGATAGAAACAATCATCTTTGACTATATTGAGACTATTAAAAATAGAGATCAGTAACATTCTCCAGCTCTGACACCAATGGCAGATATTGCATTTGAATAGCTAACCTGAATTCTTGGAGAGAAAGTGGAGTGAAAATAATCAAGCCACTGCAAGAGAGTGGTCCACTGGTCCTAAAATTCTTAGCACAGCTACTGAGTTGGGCATGCCCGCTGTACAGAGCAGTTGACAATTTGCTTACCATTTGTCATAACAGTCTAACATCACTAATCTGTCTCCCACAAGTCAGTAAATACTATCAGCTTTCATTGTGTTTCATCCCAGAAGTTGTATTTTGGGATAGAATTGGAGAAAGATAAATTTAAGAGATCTGATTTCCATGAGATTGGTGCTTGTCTCACAGGATGACTTTATAATGAAGTTAATTTTTTGAGAAAACACCCCAAAATTTGCTCTCAGAATTAGCAATATATCAGCATCCATTCTTTTTGCCATAGACAAATAAAAAGCAGAAAATCAGTGTTGCTTTTGAATTTCATTTCACGCCGTATGTTAGAGATTTGTAAAACTGTCTCTTGCTGACTTGGAGATAAATGATATAACAATGAATTCAGCTGGAGGCAAGCAGCTTTTCAAGAAGACCTGTCAGGAGACAGAAAGACAGTTCAGAGTAATTCATTCTTGTGTTGTGTCTTATGGAACTAGTGAAAGAAAACTAGTGAAAGAATCTGTAATATCAGAAATGCAAATACCATTAACTTACTGTACAGGCACCACTGGGGTGGTAGTTATAGGAAAATTGAGCAATTTGTCCTCTTCCTTCCCCCCTCCACCTCTCCTTAAAAAAAAAAGACAACAACCCAACAAGCAAACAAAAAAAAAAACAAAACACATCACATTTATAGTTTGCAGAGAAGCACGTACTAGCAAGTAAGCATAAGAATCACAATGCAGGAGCTAATTGACAGGAAAGAAAGGGTCCATATCTATAAAGTGCTTTTCAGAGATTACACAGTTCAGGGTACAATGGAGTACTGGGGTTAATCCATTCTCTGTATTTTTACAAAACGCTTACTTGAGAAAACAAACTCTGTGGCATCAAGTGCAAATGAACTGTGAACCTAGAAGTTAAAATAGAAATCACCAGTTGGAAAATAATGTAGAGAGGAACAACTAGAAATACACGGAATCAGCTTGCAGTAATGTACCTACAACTAAGCAGTTCAGCCAACAAATCATTTTCTCCCAGAGAGCAAAAAGCCTTTTAACCAGCATCTAGATTGAATTTAGCGCTTCTATCAGTGCAAAGTGCCAGATTCTGCACCTGGGAAAAGGCAACCCTGGCTGTACACACAAACTGGGGGATGAAAAACTGGAGAACAGCCCTGCTGAAATGGATATGGGGGACTTGGCTGACAGCATGCTGAACATGGGTCAGCAATGTGCCCAGGCAGTCAAGAAGGCCAACTGTATCCTAGAGAGCATCAAGCACAGCATTGCTAGCTGATTGAGGCTAGCTTTACACCACACTGGTTTGGCCTCACCTCAAATACTGTGCGCAGTTTTGGAGACCACAGTACAAAAGGACAGAGAAACATAGAATTATTTGAATTGGAAGGGACCCTTAAGGTCATCTAGTTCCAACCTCTCTGCAATAAGCAGGGACATCTCCCTCTAGACCAGGTTGCACAAAACCCCATCCTGGCCTTGAATGCTTTCAGGGAGGGGGAATTACAAGCTTGCTGGGCAATATGTTCCAGTGTCTCACCACCCTGAAAGTAAAGAATTTCTTCCTAATATCTAGTCTACACCTACCATCTTCCAGTTTAAAACCATTTCCCCTTGCCCTGTTGGTACATACCCTTATAAAATGTCTCTCCCCAGCTTTCCAGTTGTCTCTCTTCAGGTACCGGAAAGATGCTATAAGGTCCTCTGGAGCCCCAGCTCTCCAAGCCTGTTCTCATAGGGGAGGTGTTCCACCCCTCTGATCATCTTTGTGGCCCTCCTCTGCACCCACTCTGGCAGTTCGATGTTGGGCCCCAGAACTGGATGTAGTACTACAGGTGGAGCCTCACAGTAGCAGAGTAGAGGGGCATAATCAACTCCTTTGACCTGCTGGTCACTCTTCTCTTGATGCAACCTAGGGTATGGTTGGCTTTCTGGGCTGCAGGCATACACTGCTGGCTCATGTTGAGTATTTCATCAATCGACACCCACAAATCCTTCTCCTAAGTGCTGCTCTCAAGTAATTCTTAACCCAACCTGTATCTGAGCTTGGAATTGCCCTGACTCATGTTCGGGACCTTGCACTTGGCCTTGTTGATCTTCATGATGTTGGCATATGCCCACTGTTCAAATAAGTCTAGGTCCCTCTGGATGGCATCTTTTGTTTTTAGCATGTCATGAAACTACTAAAGAATGTCCAAAGGAGAGCTACAAAGATGGTGAAGGGGCTGGAGAGATAAATGCCTGAGGAGCAACTTAAGCCCCTGGGTTTGCTCAGTTCGGAGCAGAAGAGGCTGAATTGAGGGCTCATGGTGGCCTACAGCCCCTCACAGGGAGCAGAAGAGTGATGTTGATTTCCTGTCTCAGGTGGCAGCAACAAAAACCAAGGAAAGAGCATGGAGGTTTGACAAGGGAGAGTGAGATAGGATATCAGGAAAATATTCTTCCCTGGAGTATGTTTAAGCTCTGGAACAGGCTTATCAGAGCCGTGGTCATGGCACAAAGCTTACTGCAGTTCAAGAAGCATTTGAACAGCACTCTCAGGCATATGGTCTGATTTTTGGGTGGTCCTATGTAGAGCAAAGAGTTGGACTCAACAATTCTTATGGATACATTTCTACTCAGGATATTCTATGATTCTAAAATTAAGGACTTTTGCCTCTCTGGGGCAGTAGGACCAGCATCACAGTTGAAATTACAGACATGGTCACAACTCCACATCCTTTTTATTCCAAGAAAATATGCTGTGGTGTTCCTTTTCTTTTTGGAACAAAAGTTAGAGATTTATCACAGTGTAAAATAAAAAGTGAAAGGATAATAACAACTTTTTTTAAAATTTATGGCATTATGAATTCTGAGTTATAATTATGAATATCTATGAAATACTAATGAATAACAACAAGGAAAAAAACTATAGAGTAGTCTGATTGAACACAATCCACTTCACAAATAAAAATATTTTAATGATTCCTGTGAAGATGAATCATCTATGATGTTACGGTTCTTGGAGCCTTTTCTCATGTGGGTCTTATTTAACAGAGGAAAAAAATCTGAAGACTATTAAGATACAGTTTACTACCTTTACATGCTGTTACTGGAACAGAAAAAATAGAGTGGGGAAAAATATGCCTTTGTTTCTGATGAATCACTACCTCTTCTGTCACAGCTTAGGAATGTTCATTTGTCTTTTTAAATTGAACTGATATTTAAAAATCCTCTTCTAGCAGATTAAATACCCTCTATTTGCAGTCAAATGCCTGCTTCAGCTGAATGACCTGAGCATTTGCAGGAGCAAAGTACTGCTGGCCAGAGGAGAAGACCTTTGGTAAAATATTAATCATACACCTGAGAGAATCCTGGCTGAGTCTTAAAATAACTGCACTGCTGGCTACTGTAATTCTCTTTCCTCTAAAATTTAAGTAGTGAGTGACATGAAGGGGCAACCTCAAACAAATAAGCAGAAAAATGGAAAATATAAGCTGGAGTCAAGGGAAGTGGAAGCAAAGAGAAAAGTTCATTATACTTATGGAACAGGCTACTAATAATGGCATTTTTTTTCTGTGTGGAATTGATGAGAGACTGGGACAGCTGGTGAGGTGGAAGTTGTCATGAAAAGTTAATTTTTTGATGAGAATATTATGGATATGCTCTTGATCTAGACTGAGTTGTCTTCTGGGCTCTGCTACTGATCCAAATGATCAGTCTCCTTGTAATTCATTGATCATACATCCTTATGCCACTCTGCTTATAAGTGAAGTTACTGGTATCTGTGGTAAGTTTTGTATCAATAGTCTACTCTCAGTGCCTTTGAACTTTCCATTGGCAGTAAATACTGGAAAGGAGAAAGTCTGTGAAAAATACCTAGGAGTTGCCTCCGCCAAGGTGGAAAAAGAGCTATGTTTCTTTTATAGTTTGAGTTCAGTATCCCAAACTCAGTAATCCAGTGCAGAAAGAAGGGGCCTAAAGGTTCCAAAAATGACTGTAAGCAAGTATTTGCAGATAATGAAGGAACTATAACTCACTGGAATTCAACAGATATGAAGCATGGTGTTGGTAATCTTAAGCAACAGTGAAATTAGAAGATTAGAAGGAACGATGGAAAAGAAGAACAAAAAACTCATACTGAATTAAGTTATTTATTTGTTTGTTTGTTTGTTTGTTTGTTTAATGGGGGGTATACATGGCTGCATTCTAGGTGGGGATGGTGGTCTCAAATAATACTGAATCTCATAAATTGTTAGGACTAAAAGTAAGAATAATTAGGAGATGTTCAAGAAAAAAATACATGTATAAACTTAATCAAGCATCGTAAAATACTTCCAACTCTTCATTTTACTTCTAATATGTAAGTAGAATGTTGAGCCCAGTACTTTGCTGGAAGAGGACTATTTTTTCAGTACTCAAATACAACTTAAACTGTGTGTGTACACAGAGTTCTGTTGCAGCATTTCTGCTCATTTTGTTAAAGAATTTAAGCAAATAGAGGTAAAACTGTAATAACAGTAGTAAAGCCACCTGTGGTCCAAACTGCAAGGCATGTGAGTTGGATCTACATGATGCTGACCAATCTATGGTAAAGAGCAAGAAAAGATAACATTTTTATCAGGAATTCACACAGGTTTCTAAACTAAAAAAAAAAAAGAAAAAAAAAAGGTGACTAAGCATCAGTCCTTGTAAATCACAAAATCACACTGACTTATCACACAAAAAATCTTTTGAGCACCATTTAACACATAGAACACTGTGAAACTGTGAATAGGCTGCCTAAAGAGGTTGTAGATGCCCAGTCCCTGGAGGTGTTCAAGGCCAGAATCAGCCTCTACAAAGTTCCTGTAAAAGTTAAGCCTATGTACAAAGGGTAGAGAGACAGACGTACAGATGGAAAAACAGATAGCAAGCACAGATGTATACAGGCAGATAGCTCCATCTTTACATATCTCCTTTCCACCATTGCACTAGAGGGGACAAATTCAGAGGCAGCAATCCAGAGATCTTATTGAATAGCTGGTTTATTTTTGTATTATTATTTTTTTATTTGAGTAATAAATAAGCTTCTTAATGTTCTACATTTTTATTTGAGTAATAAATAAGCTTCTTAATGTTCTACACTGTAGCAAGAAAATTGATCATTCTCAACAGTTTTTCGGGAGAAAGTAGGCTACATACAGTTTATGAGTTTCATTGCACTTATAATGCAACTCTGAAATGCTGTTTTCAAAGGTCCACTGTAATATGCAGATGAAATCAGGGACTATCTTCTTCCAGAACTGTGAATGTACATAAAAGTGTATTTATTGAAGATATCCGAAGATATTGTTGAAGATGTTGTATTTGATGTGGTGTGATTTTCAGCAACAATTACTGAATTTTTATCATTATATACTGACTTCAAACAGAAGAAAGCATTTTCTTTTTTGTAACAATGCCTTTTGTAAAAGTGAATCACTGAACTACTGCAGTCAATTCATTTTTAGGTTATTTTCTACTCACATACCTGAGCAAATTACTTCCTTCTCTCACATGGTGTAATGCTCTAGTCTATAGTTTTCCTTACATTGTTAAATATATTGTTAACAGAAAAAACATATTGAAGTTTTACACAAAAGATTAACTCTAGAGTAAAAGTAATACATTCCTTTGTCACATCTGTGGAAAACCACAGTAATGAACTAAAACTTCAACTGCGATATTTCTAATTGTAATTAATATTATTCTTCTGAAAAATTGATTTTACTAGTAACAAAAAGGACAAAAGTGAGTCTTGTGTACAGATCATTACAAGAAAAGGCAGATTATAATTCTAATTTTAGAAATGTGTTAATATAATCACAGAAACGTCATCTCATTTGATCTTTCCTTGAAAAGATAAACTGTTGCAAAGAAAAAAGAAATTGACTTGATTTAATACACAAAAACATTACTCTCCTCTGCAAGGGAAAGACAACAACTAAATTAAATTCAGATATGTCCAGCTCTTACCCTTTTGACCTTTATTTTCAAATCCATTTTTCTGTTTGCATCAGGAGTAGGAGGGGAAGAGAGAAGAGGGTGAGAGAGGAAGACAAATGGAAAAGTGAAAATAACATGTTGTCTTTCTGTTAAAATAAATTTCAGACTGAAAAAAAATGGAAATACTCCCTAGATTATCTGATGGATGGAATTAAGTTCTCAAAAGCATCCAATTTTCTTAATGCTACTTGACAAAGCACTGCTGCTGTCACATTGGTTTTGGTTGTGGGGCTGGATCCTCGGGCTTGAGGGCACAATGAAAAAAGATTGTGCCAGGGTTACCTGGCCAGGGTAACAAAAACACGAACAAATGCTCTTTTTCAAGCTCTGTATGTATATCCATTCTTATGGAAGTATATGGGGCAGGATGAAGTGGCGTCTGGGACTAAGGACATCTTGTCTAACCCGTCTGTCTTCAAAGAGCTGAAGCAAAGAGAAGTTATGCTCTGATTAAAACAGAAACAAAAACAAAAACCAAAAACACCTGTAAGTAAAAAATTAAGAATAAATAAACCTCACTCAAATAAAGCATGTTTTCTTAGTGAGTGTGGTGTGAGCACGGTGTATATGTACAGTTGTCATGCATATGGATGGTACATGGATGGTGGTGATATTAGACAGTAAATAGCAGAATGTCAAAAATTTTATCTCAGTGGAAGATTATGTGGAATAAAATTGTGGCAATGGTGCACTGAAAAGAACATTCATTTATTTTCTAATCTCTAGATGTTAGATTTCCACCTCTTGACCTTGTACTCAAAGTAGTTTTACTTTCTTTGAATATAATTTACTTGGTAATTTCAAAGGAGTTGGAGGCTTGAAAGGTAAAACAGTTATACTGTTTTACTACAGATGAAATGTACCAGTTTATTTTGTGAATGAGATTTATTAATCAGAGGTTAAAGAGGAAAATTATTCGAAGATGTTCTGTGGATAGCTATGGTTAAAAAATATCGAGGGAGCATGATAGAAAATACAATCTACCTAAGTGACTTAAATTAAAACAAAATCTTACAAAAAACAAATAAATGAGTCATCATCCATGTTAATTTCTTAAGAAGTTTATATAAAATATTGCATTGATCAATTTATTTGTATTATTAAGACTATGTACTTCATGAAGGAAGTCTATCTTCTGCTGGTGCATAGCATTTGAAAGTCATAACTTACTGAAACACTGAATTTCTTTGCATAACGCAAGATTGTTTTACCTCTCACTTCAGATCTACGAAAAGCAATAAATTTTCACTTCCTAAATTTATGATTTTTTAATGAGGCTAAACATTTCAGCACAGGAGTCCAAAAAGAATATAAATGTCTTAAGAAAACTTTCAGAAAAGGAAGTAGAGGAGAAAAGTAAAAAAAAAAAGCTTAACTACTTCCACTAAAGCCATATGAAATCTCCAAAATTTTAAGAAAGGAAGTAGAAAGTATCAATATATATTTGTAAAATTTTAAGGTGAGCATCCAACCACGCACAACAGTTATTTCTCAAATTCCAAACAGTAATGTTGAAGCTTGGAATACATAATTTTATTGCTATACACTTTGTTGTTATATTATTGGCAAGTGATAAGGTCACAAAAAGCTATGTACATATGACAACACATTTTTTTGGCTTTTCTGCTTTCGTTCACCAGCATTTCTAGGAAAATATTTTAGGTATTTATTAAATTTTAATTATAGCAGTTTATATCATTTGCCATTTATCTGGTTTCTTAATGCTTTACAGACACATTAACCATGATGATTGCAGATAGGGAGTACTTGAAAGCAGATAGTCAAGCATTATGAAGATATTTTATAAATAAAATGGTTTTGTGAACCATTATTATTCTTATTATTTTAAGAAGTGAAATTCTTATAATGAATTAATAGCATACTTTGCTTCACTTTCCCTGATTTCAAGAGAACTGCTATTTCTTTCACGGCATAACCTTGATAAATTAATACTTGCTTCTAGCTTTTAAAAAGCTAACATGGGCACACACAAGTGTAATGCACTCTTTCCTTTAATATCTAAAATTCATCATGTAATAACTCTCTTGAAATATTTATATTTAACATTTTATTAATTTTTTTAACAACCTCTAGTAGCACAAAAAATTTAACTTATCTGAGTCATATATGTTGGGAATTATTTCTATATTAAACTATATAAATCAACAGAGCATGTAAACTTATTTGTGGTTTTAGTTTATTGTGGACTAAATCGATACTCTGAAATGATCAGAATGTAACGTGACGCAGGTGATGAGTTGAATCCAGGATGTCTGCTATTATCTGAGCATATTTACAATAGAATCTCTTAATTATATTAAAACATCAACCAAAGCTGTAAAGAAGTTCGTGATAAATATATAGCTAAACTAATAATAAAAGCTATAACTATTTTCATAATTTTTCAACATTCAGCAATATAAAATATTTCCAACCTCTGAAAATCTATATAGATAAGTAATTTTTTAAAAGGCAAAACCCAAATAACTCCTTGCAGTGTCACCAACACTTCCTTCCTAAATATGTTTCCTAGGTAACTAGTAAATCAATACAGAACTACTTTATGGTGCAGAAAGAGATAAAAATCTGCAGCATCTTCTCTTAAAATGTGTAATAAAAATTTCTGCACTGTGCATGGGTCTTTATTACTTAAAAATCACTACTTTGATCATGAGTTTTTCTTTTTCCTATTTGTACCGTAGATTTTTTTTCCCCCAATGTTATGTAGGAGGAGATTTTGAAATTGAAGTTGTATCATACTATATTGATCACTATGCAGTTTCCAATTTAGAGACTGTACCTTTCTCGTGGATTTGAAACTAAAGCCAAAATAGAAAGTGTGGAGAAAGTTGTTTAATGAATGGGAAATAAAGACATTATGGGCTTCATCTCCCTTAGTTTTGAACACATAAAATTCAAGTGTCAGAGACAGGTGTCCCTGCTAACTTAAAAATAAATGAATAAATAGATAAATAGGAACTGGGGTAATCTTGAAAGGGAGGTTGACTCTTCCTGAAGTGTGTATCCAGGACATGGGTCACCTGAAATAAATGCTTTTCTATAGAGAATATAGAGAGACTACAGAGGACTGTAGATTATAAAGGAATGAAAAGCAGGACTTTCAATTTGGTGAATTGCCTGAAATTTAAAAAAAATATACTTTGCTGCAGGAGTTGTCTATTTTAGTAATCTGGGGTGCAACCTGCATTGTTGCTTGCTTTGTGATCGAAATGCTAGGAAATAGGGACATTTGACTGTAAGGTAAATGATAGGTGAGTCAGTATGAGAACAGAATTGTAGTATTTGTTCAATCTGATGATGTCTTTAGTCCATTGAGTATGGCTTTATCTTTTACCACATTATAATGAGAGCTGTGTGATAATATTTGCATTCAGAGCAATGCTGTCACATTTTTTGGCTTTTCTCCAGTTCTACTTATGCACGAGCATTCCTGGAATGTCGCCAGACATATTTTGTGTTCATTCTCAGTCATTGAAAGTAGTTTTTGCATTATCTAGTATTAAAGTCTTTTGTCCAACTAAATTTATTTGACATAACTCTCAGTGGAAACATATGACACATGAACATCTCAGAAGTAATCAGATGGAAGATGGCACTGAAGTCCTTATAGCTTGAGAGTTTGTGAGTGACAGTTGTATTTGCTCCATCTCTCCACCTTTTCTATTTTAACTTTGATGCTTTAAAAAAACTAAAGGTCACTTCTTATTGTGATGATGGTGGTTTTTTGTTGTTGTTGTTTTTAGTGATTGGCAGGATTCCAAACAATTCAAAGCCCAAATCTGGGCTTTAAATAGCTTTCCTTGAAAGGCCTGACTAAAAGTGCTGAGGATGCAATGTCTTTGATGACAGCTAGGCTAGCTTGCAAATTGTTCCATGGGGATCAGGTCTTCTTCATGACTCTACTGTACCTGAGTCCAGTAGCTTATTTCAGACATAGCCAGATGGAACTGCAAAGCTCTATCATCACTTTTCACATGTCTAAAAAGGGGGAAGGAAACAGCCTTCTGATTTATAATGTACTTAGCACTGGGCAGATGATTGCAGTAAACAGCAAGTATTGAGTGGGCTAAAGGAATATTCTCTTCACCCTGCTTGGGAAAAATACCTCTTGGAAACTGTTTTCAGGGTACTTTGAGACCTAATTCAGTGGCATTTATTCATTACTTTGTTTGTTTCACAGGATCGCAAAGGTTGGAAGGGACTTCTGGAGATCATCAAGTCCAACCTCTTCTTACATAGGTTCCCAACAGCAGGTTACACAGGAAAGTGTTTTTAATATCTCCACTGAAGGAAATTCCACTATTTCTCTGGGTAGCTTGTTCAAGGGCTCTGTAACCCTCAGAGTAAAGAAGTTTATTCTCGTATTCAGATGAAAATTCTTCTGTTCCAGTTTGTGACTATTTGTTGCTGGGTACCGACAAAAAGAGCCTGACCCCACCCACTTGACACCACTCTTTAGAAATTTATGAGCATTGGTAAGAAGATCTCAGTCTTTTCTCCAGACTGAACTATCCCTGTTCTCTCAACCTTTCCTCATAAAGGAGATGCTTCAGGCCCTTAATCATCTTTGTCACACTCTGTTGGACTCTCTTTGTCTTTCTTGAACTGGGTAGCCCAGAACTGGTCGCAGTGCCCCAGGAGGATCACTTCCCTTGACCTGCTGATCATGCTCCTTTTAATGCACCACAGGATACCAGGCAACAGGGACACACTGCTGGCTCATCCCTAACCTGTTGTCCACTAGGACACCCAAGTTCTTCACTGCAAAGATCCTTTCCAGCAGGGCAACCAGTACTTATGCATGCTGTTATTCCTCCCCACATATATTAGTCTACAAATCTTTATTGTTTAAATGAATTGAATATTTTCTTCATGATTTATGAGTACCAAGCACTGATGTAAAATATAGTTCTCTGGTCAAAAACACACACTTAACTTTAGGTATAGTTGATAGTGCAACCACTCTGAACTGAAGGTACAAGTTGAGTATAGTAATGAAGAGCTTACCATGCTGCTTTTCTTAAGCACTCTTACAAATTTCCAAAGACTTTCTATCTGCTTTTGCAAATAGATTATAACGATAGACATTGCCTGGATAACTCTGTGCAATCTATTTTTATGAAATTATATCTGTCATTTGATAGCAGCACTCAGAAATAAAAACAAAGTGAATTTCAAGAACTATCATCTAGATTCATAGACTTTATCTAACAAAGGGAGATGATAATGGTATTCCAGACTGCTATGGTATTTCATATGTCTTCTCTTTGCTGTTCTTGCCATGCAGAATATCCTCTAGAAGATTTTGTTTGTGCTCTCGCTATCACTGAAGTGACCAAAGCTGACAAAAGTGCTGACCTTCACAGATATTCTTAGCAGACTACAATACGTGCTTGGAAAATACTGTTGTCTTCAGTAGAAGGTTGTCAATATATATTCATGATTTATGGTATATTCATGATTCTGTAAAAACAGTTTGGGAAATAATTAATCAAGTAATCAGGAATGCCTTTCAAAATACTTTACCTGGAAGATAATAAAATCAAAAAATAAAATAAAATAAAATAAAATAAAATAAAATAAGCAAAATATGAAAATAAATTAAAGCAAAAAAAAAAAAAAACAACAAAAAAAACCAAAAACAAACAAACTAACAAACAAAAAACTATAACAAGTCAACATTTGGAAATGAAACAAATAAGCAGACAAATAAGATTTTCTGGAAAATGTCCTAAGCCTAAGCTGGATTTTCCAGCCGAAGAAACCCCTCACAGAACAAATGGACACTTGAAGTGACAATAAATGTGAAGAATCAAGATCCTTTGGAGTCTGACTTGCAGCAGCAATGTTATGAAAATAGCAACGGGTGCTGGTCAACAGTTGGCTGAATATGAGCCAACAGTGTGCCAGCAGGTGACAAAGACTGCCAATGCCATCCTGGCCTGCAACCAAAATAACATGGCTAGCAGGCCTAGCAAAATATTTGTCCCACTTGCATTGGTGAGACCATGCCTCGAATATTGTGTTCAGTTTTGGGCCCCTCACTACAGGATGAATATTGAGGCACTGGAATGCACTCAAAGAAAAGCAGTGAAGCTGGTGAAGAGACTAGAAGATAAGATTTATGAAGAGCAGTTGAGGGAACTGAAATTATTTAATCTGCAGATAAGGAAGCTAAGAATAGATTTAATTGCTCTTTTCAACTACTTGAAAGGAGATTGCAGCAAGGAGGTTGTCAGTTTCTTTGTTCAGGTAACAGGTTTTAGGATGTGAGCAAACAGTCTCAAGTTGAGTCAGGGGAGAGTGGGATTGGACATTAAGAAAAATTTCATCATGGAAATTGCAGTCAACTATTGAAACAGACTGCCCAGGAAAATGGTAGAGCCTCCATCCCTGAAGGTACTTAAGTGGCACTAAAGGACATGATTTAGTTTAGTTTTAGTTTAGACTTGGTAGGGAAAGCAAGTGATTGAATTTGATGATTCTGAAGGTCTTTTCCAACCTAGTGAATTCTGTGATTCTACATATATGGAGAAGAAGAAAAACAAAAGCAACAACAAAACAAGCAAAAAGAAAGTAAACAAACAAACAAAAAAGCATAGCAAACAACAAAACACCAGAGAGATTCCTAATTCCATTGAGAAATTCATTACTCATATTTTTTCTATGTATATTTTGAGTATCACATTCAATTCCAAGTCTAATACATAAGTTTCACTGACTAGATTGCATTTCCAAAGTCATGAACTAGTATTTCTGGAAATGTCTTAATTTAAACTAAGATTGTTTTTGTCTAACATTTCAATAGATTTTTAAAAAATTAATGAAAAATATACAATCTGGTTTTTGGATTTGTTGCAAAAATGAGAATTAAAAATATATATATATATATTTTTGTTTAGAAAATATTTTGTTCAAAATGTTTGTGTTAGTGGAATTTTTCTAAATCTATTCTTTACAGTATTCTATTTCTATTCCAATCTTTCCAGTATTTTTGATGGTGATCTGGACTTTCTACAAATTGATAAAGCAGTCTGAGCCTGCTGTAATTCAGTGCGGTGACGCTTGTTAATATGAATCAGACATGCTTAGAAGATTACCCCTCTCCCTTCTTGCCCATAACATTGGTGTATTCTAGAGCTAAACATAACTAATTCATATTGCTTTCTGATTACCAGGTTGAAAATGTACCTTTAAGCATTTTGCAGTTGTTTTCCACTTTCCTTCCTCCAAACCAGGTGCAGTGAACTGCATGCTTTGCAAGAAAAAAAAATGGGTCAGTTTGCTCCTCATTAATTTTCAAATAATTTTCAGGATCATATGTATTGAGAAGATAGGAAGAATGTGCTATATATCAAATTAGTCAGTAGTTGCCAAATCATGGCCCCCTCGCCCCCAGCCCATATGCTAGCTTGCTGTGCAGATTGTGATTAAATAAAGAACAGAATCCTACTGTAAACAGGCAAAGCTGTGAATACAGTTTTGTTGAATCATCACATCCTTTGTGCTCCTGATTTTTCATACATATTTTCTCCTTTCCTCTCTATTAAATGAAAAATCTCCTGAAGGCAAACGGCTCGTGAAGTTGGATTGCCAAGATGATATTCTCTATGGGTTGTTGTAATAGTACAAGTTTAGGGGCAGTGAGACTTCTTTCTCTCCCTTCATAATTATGTATTGAGACTTGTCAGGCAGTTATCCAACCATTTCACTCATCTTTCCACTTTATCTGAAGACTTTGATATCAACTTAAACAGTTTTGTGCTTACCTGATGTGCAGTGCACATTCTCAGTTTGGGTATTAAAATTTGAAGAGCTCAGTACAGACTTTTTCTTAAAACTGTGAGTTTATATTTTGCCATTCACTTATGTGAAGCAGATGTGTCCACTGATGATCTTACAGAAGAATAAGTATTCCGTATCTAACAACGTATATAACCTTGCATTCTGTGAATCAAGGTAAAGTTATTTTTATACAATTAACATTTTGCCAGGGTCAGCACATTATGCAAGATTATTCAGTTAAAGATGCTGTGGAGTACTAAGGGCCAGCTAGAACATACTAGAGAGAGTGAAATATTATTAAATGCAATCAGTGAAATTGTCTATTCACTTCCATATTCTATTGTGGCAGATATTTCAGAGCTAGTCTCAGAAATCTTGAAAAGAAATTTTTTTTCCTTCTCCCAAGGAAACTTAGCTGACAGTTTTAGTGTTTCATTAGTATCACTTACAATTGACATGTCATATGAATAATTTTTAAATAGATTTCACTGCCAAAACTGGCAGAAATTTCTCCTTTGAAACTGATAACATGATCAGATTGTGAAAAAAAGTATAATTGTTTTTAGCACGAATTCTAGACAAAGAGTTCTACTGAAAAAATACATTCAAAAAACGGAAATAATTGTATTTTTAATTGAAAACAAATCAAAATTTAGTAATGATCCATCTAGTATGTTTGATACAATATCTCATGGAAGATTTGAATTCTATGCATGACATCAGCAAAGGTTTACATTAAAGAAATTGGTCACTGGAGATAATCATTGTGCGTCAGGAAAATAGACTGCATCAATCTGCAAATTTTTTGTATGTTCATATGTCTGAACCCCTCTTTGTTTTTGGCTCAAAGCTTTCTTTCCAAGGCATTTCTTGTGAAAACTCCGGGTTATTTATGAGATGAGAGGCGGGTGCTGCCAATTTTACATTTGAAAGCATTTTTCTTTGGAGCTGTTTACCTCTGGAAGAGAGTGCTCAGGAGTGTTTACTGGTGGATCTGGCCTGTGACCAAATAACTCTAGCTTTGTAAGGGAAAACTGAGGAATGATACCACCGTGTCCTGTGAAAAACAGGATGCAGGTGGGCACTCTCTGCTCCCTTTTATCTGCTGGCAAGATCCGGAAGATGGGAACAAAGAAGTTTCTGCTGAGATCCCAAAGCCAGAAGCTGCCTTTCGAAAGAGAGCTGACTCAACCACTTTGGACTTATAAGTTTGTACTGCCATTGAAAATATAGTCACAGTCATCATTGTCAGCCAAACAGCAAAGTTCAATGACCCACCGTTACTGAAGATAAAAGACTGAACTACAAACAACTCTGGACCCATGGTGGTGACTATCTCCCTCTTACATCCTACAAAGACTCCTTGTTTTTATTTCCTATATTTTCTATCACCCATATTCCCTTCCCCATCTCCCTAAGTGACTAGGATTTATGATAAACTGGTCAGGCTCCCATTTGACTCGTGTCTTAATCTCACCATCGAGTATACATATACTAAAAGAGGCTCCTCTCCTTCCCACAAAGTGGACTGAGACATCATAAGAGTATCAAGAACAGCGCTCTTGGACTTCAATACTACTGTGAAACTTTCCAGACATGAATGTTTCATGCACATCCTCTTACTCTGCCTGATCCCATGTCTGCATTTTCAAGAGCTGAAATGATCTCTCAGTTCACCTTATATGTATTTTCATGTCTGATAGCAAAAAAGACAAGGAAAAAGCTTAGATTTTTCCATGAGGAAATGTACTTGGAATCTTTGTATTTTCAACACAGTTATTCTGCTTATCATAGAGGACAAATATACCTTTATAGAGAGTATTTTTTAACATGAAAAATTTAGAGAAAGAAATGTGGCTTGATAAATGCAGGAAAGGTTTTTAAGAAGAGGCAGGATTAGAAGAAGCTTGAAACTGTAGAAAAAAATGACAAGTGTATTGTCAGTACGAAAAGTAAAAAAGATCTTCAATGCCACCACTCTTCAGAATAGCTATCATAAGGAATCTTTCCCCATGAACATGTTTTTGTGAACTGCAGGTGAAGGTATAAACAGTTCCTCACTTTCGACAAGACATCAAAGAACAGGACAAAATAATACCAGCAGGATATGCGTTGCTTCTCCACAGCTGCTTTCAAGGTATGCTGAGTCCCCAGGGTCTACAGCCTCTGCATGTGTCAAACAGAGGACTATGTCTGTTAACCACTGCATGGCATCCTCCTGTGCCCAGTTCCAGGGCTTTCTCCTCAGGAGAAACTGCTGCTTCACCTTGTACTGAGTACCTGTTTTGCATCCATCTCAAATCTCCATCACTTTTCTCCTCTTTGTTTCATCTCAAGGACTTCAGTCACAGGAAGGTGACTTAGTCTGAGATTTGGGAGTTAATGCCTGTTCTTAAGTCACCACACAGAATTTCTCTTCTCCGTCAGTGGAAGTCCATGCACGCAACCTGCAGAGCAGTATAAACATGAATAATGAGTTCACTGTATGATTAAAGTCTCCTTCCTTTTGGCTTCCCTGTAAATATGAAAATTAGAATGGAAAAATAAGAAGGTGGAAGCATGCTGGATTTAAGGAACATGGCAATTGTTTCAAAAACTGCATGAAGGTTACTGGGCAATTTCAAAATAACTTAATGTTTTTCTTTTCTTAAAGTTTCATCTATTTCAGTCTTGACTAAAACCTAATGGCTTTCTGTTGTAATTTAAACATCATTGATTTCCATGATTCTAGCCTTTCATAGAAAAGCTGATATCACCTGTAGGGTCTTTTGCTTACATTTTAGACAACTCAAAGCAAGCACTATTCTGGTTTGATTTAAAACAGAGATCGCCTGAGCTTCAGTCCCTACTGTCTCTGAAATAAGGAGAAATAAAAAGGCAAGCATGAGGAATCAGGCTCCATTCAGATGAAATCTAAATTATAATTACTTATAAAAGCTGAAAGAAGCAGTTGTCCTCAGATATGCTCTCCCTTACAGTCACAAATGAGCAAATTAATTTTTCCCCATGTCATCCATTTATGATAATGTAATACACCATAATAAAAGTCTACATAAAATAACTGCAATAAAAAAAAATCTAATACTGTTCTCCATGGCTGAAAATTCACAATGTATGAAAGTGAGTAGATTTAATTAAAGAGAAGACCAGTAACACCACGAAGTTGGTGAAGTAAATTAGGTCACTGAATAAATAAAATAAAGTCAGTAAAACTGGAAAGACAACTCTAAAGAACAGAGTCTTACAAAAAGTTATTCGAGCTCTGTCAAATTGCACCATTCATATCGCAGAGTAACACAGAGAAACTTTGTGGGGTACCACTTTTGTCAATTCTTCTGTCAATTCCTATGTTGTCCTGAAGACGTGAGAGTGTCTGTACATATTAGTTACTGAATTTCTTGTTAGTTCAGTTTATTTCTGTTTTGACTTGAATCTGAATTGAGGTGGTTAAGATATTTCTTGCTAATACTAACTTAAAATGACTATCAGTCCCACAGTGGCATAACTTCCTTGTTCCTGTTAGCAAGAGGCTATTGAATGAAGGATTATCCACATAAAAATCAGTTCAGTTTTTCAGTGCAGGCATCCTTTGAGTCTAAGTGGTCTGATTAGGATCTCTGGGCTTCTGTTCACACAGCTGTAAAGAAGGGATAAAACTTCTACTCAGACGTATGAGATTGCCATATTCAAAATGAAGTCATAGTCAGATACTCTGCTGATGAAGGCTATATATATACCATTTTTTTGTATTTTCCAATCTGATTTTTTTTCCTTTTAATATGCTCTCATTTTCATTATTTATTTATATTATTAACCAGTGATGAAGGTGGTCTTACTGGGCTAAATGCATCTACTAACGCAATCTATCAAACTGTAGAAATTACACTGCAGGGGCTGTTTTCAGAATTCCACTGGATCAATAAGACGAGATTGCTTAAGCACGTCTGCCTTCTTTCCACCTCTAGCAAATGGTTTGATTATCTCTTCACAGAGATTATGACACAAGATGCTGACTGTGGTTTTAATTTTATTTGATTGATGGATTTAGATTTCAACTGCACACTATCTATCTATGTTTATCCACCCACAGATCAGTTGCCACACTGATAAGCCCTTTTTTTACGTGTGTGTGCCTCATCTGAAGAGTAGAGATGATAAAGTGGAATAATAACTCTCCACTTTAATATTCCATTGAGCATCCCCAAATGCAGTTCAACAAGTGCAATACTGAGAAGTTAGCTCATTACATCTCATGAAGCCAATATTTTATTGGCCTTGAAATATGCCAGGAGAAAATAAAAGTGTCAGAAACTGAAAGAACATAAAGAGGAGGGTTGGTGGGGATCTTTTACCTGAAAGGAGTGCAGAAACGTATTTTTTTAGTTATGTCCAATGGTAGGACAAGAAGCAATGGGTATAAACTGGAGACTACTTTTGTAATTAAGAAATATTTTTGCTATAAGTGATAGAACACTGGCATAGGTTATACAGATGTGATTGAGTTTCTATCCTTGGAGATATTCAAAAGCTGCCTGGACATGTTCCTGGTCAACCTACCCTGTATGGCCCTGCTTGAGTATGCGTTTCGACCAGAGGTTCTTCTCAGCTCCAGACATTCAATGATTCTGTGATTCTGTGAAAAATTAGAAGCCCAGAAACTCAGTTATGGAGTAGAAAGAAGTTACTAGGTATCAAAGAAGTAGGGAAAATGCACCATTTTCCCCAGCCTTTTGGAGAGCATCATAATATTGCAGCTAATGTAGTCTAGTGCTGATATTTTCTTTTTTAGTCTAATGTATGAAAAATCATTTTAAGAGTATATATTATGTTTCATAGTCAAAGCCTTCTAGGATGTCACAGTATGTGAAGATACTATTAATTAATCCATCAAGTTTTTGTTATACAGTGAGATCGACAAGGTTATCATGCAATTGTTTATCACTAATGTGATCTTTATGTTATAAAGAGGGTTTCTGTTTTCACCAGTGTGGAAATAGATGCAAGCAGTTCTGTGACATGTGTCTGTTTATCTAGAAATACAATCTACCCTACTGGGCTTTGGATGATAGATTTAAGAAAGCTATATTTAAACATTCCCATCTTGCAGTTTTGGCAAACCTCCTGATTTTTGTCTTCACATTAATTATGATGTATTGCTAAAAATGTAATGTATATTTCCACGTTTAATGTAATCCAAATAAATTTTTATATTCTGCAGATATTTTATAGCCAAAAAAGATGGGTGATAAGAAAGGATCACCAGTTTCCTGAAATGTCAGCTTTCTTCATTTGCTATGTATTCAGATAATGCCTGCATGTGATGATGTGAACCAGTGTTAAACCAAATACTGTTTGTCCAGTTTTCCATCAGAAACTAATACTTAGCTCTTATATCAGAATAATTTTGCTATAAAAAATTTCTTTACCTAATAAATACAGAAGATTGAAAAGTATTTTAATTCCCTATTACATGCATGAAAAATATTGACAGTCTTTATGTTATGCTTCCATTGGAGTTGCTCTTTATGTTAAATACCAAAAGTCAAATTCTGATCTCATGTACTGTGGTGTAAATTTAAGGTCTTTCTGCTAAATTTCATGTGAGATTAAACTACTAGTTAGTTCTGTATGAATCACCAAGAGCCTCTTTAAGATGTTTAGAATGAAAATAGAAAAAAGAGGAGAAAATTTTAGTAGAATGTGAGTTTTATACGTAGGAAATATTTCTTTAGCACTTCAATAGTCATTAAGAAGATAAGAGATTAAAGGCTATTATTAAAAACATAGAGCATAAATTCCAAAATTTTGGAAGACAGATTCCTTAGAATTGATTCATAAAATAAATATGGACCATGTGATGGATTAAATAAACATGGATGAAATAAACAATAAAACAAATATTTGATGAAATAAATATGACAATGACCATGAAATAAACATAGACCATTGACCCTGGAGAGAAGAGAGGCTCAAGAAAGCTGATTGATACTCACCTCCTATAATCTCAAGAGCAGCCCATCCCAATATGCATGAAGTTGGATGCCAGAAGGCCTGTGTAAATAAATGGAGAGCTCTTGGTTGAACTGAGACATAAAATATACAGAAGCATATATTTCTGAATTCACCAACACGAGAGACATGGAGATATTGGATACAGGCAGAAAAAAAGTCTCTAAGACAGTTAAGGGACTAGACTATCTGGCAGATGAGGAATGGGTGATTTAGAGAATTGCTTGGCCTGAAAAAGACAAGATTGAGGAGGGATCTCACCAGTGTATATAAATATCTGAAGTGAGGTTGTAAAGAAGATGAAGCCAGGCTTTTTTCTGTTGTTTTCAGTGACTGGATAAGAGACAATGGATATTTTCTTACACTCTTGGAAAATAGACTGTGCAAGTGGTAGTGCATATAGTGATATAACTTGCCTTCAACTGGAACAGTATGAATAGGGATGTTCATGGGAAGTGTTCCCAGAAATAGGGAGTTTGGGTAATTTCCCTGAAGAAAGACCACTTGCCATGTTACAGACTTTTGCAGTCATGAGTGGACTTAGGAAAAACTATGATATCCAATGAAAAAGAAATTTTGAATTTGTAATCCAAGCGGGAGAAAACACAAGCTCATAGCAGATGTCCAGTGGAGGATTCTTATTACGTTAAAAATCCAACTCGATTAAATACAAGGATATCTCATTTTTTAAAAGGAAGATTAAAATGTCCTGCTACATTTATATTCCTTTCCAGAATGCTCAGCATTTCTGCATGATCAGCTCTTTTCCTATCCTTGTTCTACCTCCATATCATTAATCTTCTTAGAGTAACTGTTCACTTGCTAAACGGATCCATCAGTAAAAGATAACTATAATATATGACAAATGCACCTTGAGAAGAATTCATTATAGGCACCAATCTGACATCACAGAGTAGCGATGTGTTAGCAACATGTCTTCTCCCAGAACGGGCTTTGGAATCACACTTTAAGATAATTGCATGTCTTATCTAAAATTCTCCCACCAATTTTTCTCCCAAATTGATAATCTATAGATGACTAGTGAACTGTTCATCCAAAGCCAAAAATCTAAATTAACCTCAACTGCAAGAAAGATTCAGTGGCTATGCGGTAGAAGTTAATATAAAAAGAAAAGTTTAAAATCTCTTTGGTACAGAATCTGTTATCTTAATTATTTTTTCTTATCAAAGTAAGAATAAAGTTTGCAAACAATACACCAAAGATTCAGAAGTTATGTCATCACCTCTATTTCTTTCTTCTTGTCACGCAGCTGAAGAGAAATTAAGCAAAATGTTTTTTTTTTCCAGATCCCTCTGTTCATAGGGTTATTATAACCAGCTTATTAAAACTTTTTCTGTCCCAGATATCATGGGGAAACTGAAATCCATTCAGTGATAGAAAATTCTCATCTTTCTAACTTTGCTAACCCCAAACTAAGCAATTTTAGGTGAAGCAGATAAAATACTGAATTTCATTAACACTGTAATAATGTCAGAAAGATCTGACAAGATTCCATTTTAAATCTTTTGTTTTCTCTCTTTGCTTTTATTTACAGGATCCAGTCCACATCTCATGTAGACCTTCAAATGAAATCACATTTTTTTAAAAAGCAGAAAATAATCCAGAGGTGGCAAACAATATAACAGCTGAAGTACTTATTAATAGGGATTCCATGGTGCAGGGGCACCAGCTGTGGGAACAGTAATGTCTTCATGGCAATAGCTCCCATCTGTGTAAAATATAGTTCTTCCACAGCAAAGAGACTTTTTCAAACAAAATTTTGCTTTAAAATCCAGCTTAATTTGTACCAGTTGTAAGCACCAATTGAATGAAAATGTAACTGATAAATTGTTTCCTGAAAAAAATCCACAGTCTAATATTAATTCAATAGTATTTTATTGCAATGACCTTCTATGTTTTTCTGAAGATGTTAGTTTCTGTCATTATCTCATTGCAGCGCCCAGAGGAATGTTGTTACAAATCACTTGAAAATGTATCTTCTTCAAAGACTTACATTTTATCACTTCAGTTAGTGACATTTTCAGCAGCGACAAATTTTGGCTGTGTAGTGGATGCTAGCTGCATTTTCTAAGTACAGTGCTCTTCTAATCAATCCTACTATCAGCCAAAAAGTTGGAAGGTAAAAATCAATCGACACTTTTGAATAAGGTTAAGTCTTTGTGTTAGCTCTCCTAAAGTACTGTTTTATTACACAGCTAAGTTTACGGTTCTGAAAGAAAGCATATAACTTATATCTTCACACTTTGAATATATTTAGAAAGCATTTCTGCAGTGAGTTAATCTAATACACTGATCCTTACCACATAAATGTTTGTTTTTCCATTCCTCCTCCATGCAATCAAATCGCTGCTGAAGGCAAAAGTAACACAGATAGCTTGGAAATATTGCCTTCGTGGCTACTCAAAGGCCTTTTTCTCTGGAAGAACTTCTATACTGATACTCAGAGCAAGTTAGTGAAAATTAAAAGAAGATCTTACTGCCATTCTTTCTGACAGGAGGTGAGTGGAGTATGATCAGCACCATTGGTTGTGTTGAATATTGACATGAGAAACAGTCAATCACCTATTGGCTCGGAACCTCAACTCTTCTTACAGTTGACAGGTAAAGACTTATTTTTGTAGATACTCACCACATACATATTTTTAGGTTTACCAAATGAACCATTCAAGTCCTCTTTAAAAATCAGCAAGTCTGTCAACAGTTGATCTTGATTTGTTTGTTGTCTGTGAAACTGCAGGGTTTTCTGAATAATGCTGTGTTTTTCTGAATAATGAGTGAAGAATTCAAGGAGCATAAGAATGTTCACTTTTGTTAGGCTTCTATCATCATTATAATAAAATTAACATTACCTCTAACAGAATGAAAATGAGAGTGATAAACAACACAAAACATTCACTGAGCAAAATGTTAGTAGTCACTATAAATGAAAAATGCTGACATTTTTCCATTCAGAAAGAATAACTGATAAGTTATATCAAATTGGACCCTATGTTTCCAAAGTTTTCTAGCCAGGAACAATAAATCCTCTATAACATTTGCTCTCTGCTATAAGATCATTAACATTGTATGAAGATTTAAGACACATATTTGTATTTACAATACACGGAAGTGCTACACATGTGCCTCTCACCTTGCCCATATTCAATTCTATTAGTCATAATGAAGTTGAAATCAGCCATTGGAAAGCAATACATTTTTTATCCAGATGAAGGTAATCAGCAAAATAAATGTTTGTATTATTTCTCTTGTTAACTACTTCCTGATATACATCAAATATATCAAGGGAAGTTTTCGACATACCTCAGACTATGTTAGATAATACGTTCTCTCTAGCCCGTAGATGAAAAGAGGGAAAATTTCCTAGATTCCCTTATTCTAAGACTTATCAGTAATATAGAGAGCTCATAATTCTAGCTTTACCCTAGTAAAGTTGGAGTTCTTTAGTTCCAGACACTGAAGAACAATTTCATTTTCAGGTTTTTTTAAATGCCAAGGCAAAGATACCTTTATGGATGAAAATAATTTTGCATGTTTACAGCAACTTTTGTCAGAAAATATTTGACATTATTATTTTTATGTATTTTCATTTAGCTTCTTAATAACTCTAATATACTTGTAAAAATACAGTTATGTCAAGTTTACATAGCTTCATAGAGCTGTATCTGCAAGCTGCATTATGCTTCCAGATACAAGGCTATCTTTAAAATCTCTTTATGAATAATCTCAAACACCTGGCTAGTCCAGAAAGTCAGTCAAGCTCCATAAACAGTCCTTGGTGGCCACTAAATTATTTTTGTAATAATGCATATCTTCTAAGCCTTGTAAATTATTTTCCTAAATCCTGACTGTGTCCCAGCCATCTTAACTTCCTAAAGAGGAATTCACATGAGAGAACAAAAGGGACATTTCCTTTATAACACAGAAGCTAAGTGTTATTTCCTAGCTGAAAAGCAAAATCTTGTTTTACTGATTCACTGTTGAATGTAGCAAGGAAACAGCTGAATAATTCCCCCCCACACCCTGCACACACATTCAACCCATCACACAAGCATACTGGTGGTGTTCCCTGTGAGAACAGGCACATTCTTATCACTTAGCATCTGTTTCCCTTTTTCTCTGAGTTGTTTACCAGCATTTTCATTGAGAAGCTTCCTTACAGAAGACAATTTTTTTTTTTTTAACATCTCATTCATTCATGATGGAGTTACACCTTCCAGCTGCAGCTATTTTCATAACTCTAAGAGTTAGCTGTATAATTGTTGCATGTGACTCATACTTTATCAAATAGTGAGATAAAATGTAGTAAAAAACTTTTGCAGTCAAAGTTGTTTATAGTGACAGTTAACTAAACAACATTCTTTTTAATGATGTTGCTTTGTATTATTTGGCAGTAAAAAGACAATGATACAGTGATTTTCAGTTTCAGCCTAAAAATTAAAAAAAAAAAAACAAACAATTTTAATAAGATATTAATAATCTATGTCAACATGACTCCTGTTATTCTAACTCATTGTAATATAGAAGTTTATTAAAGCAAAAAGTCTAGATGAAAAAGGCTCATGCTGGGTTTGTAAAGATTGGAATCCAATTGCTATTTCTAGGAGTTTCCATGGAAACTACAGTCCTCAGTGAAGCTATGAACAAAAAGAAAGCTTTTTTGTTGTTGTTGCTAAGGGTTCTTGAGAAAATCTACACTAGCATCATTAGAATATCTAGCCAAAATAACAAGAATAGTGGTTGAATAATATACAACACACAACTATTGTGTTTACTTGCAGAATATTTTAGAGGAAACTTCAAGCATTTATGTGACTTCAGGAGTTGGAGCTCTATAGTTTTTACATTTAGCACTACCACAATGTTTGAAGTGAATCGACATGCTTAAAATAAATAAATAAATAGATGAGTGAGAACACATATGAGGCTATCAATTCTTTACATTCAATTCATACCTGAAGATGCTACTAAATAAATCACTGCTTTTGAATACACCACTTAAAACATTAATTGATCAACACTTTTAATGATTTAAAAGATACATGAAAGATACATTCTGTCTGTAGCAAGTTAGTTTCTTAGTTTCTTAGTTCATTCTAAAGTACATTGATACTTATAACAAATATGTTGATATGGTCAGTTAGTGTTAAAAACATCTTTCTATGCTCTCATTTTTGCTTGTAGATAAATATAAAAATTTATATTTATCAAATCCAATTTTCCTTTCTGAGAACAGATAAAAGTGTGTCAATAGAAAAGGTAAAATTTGGACGGGCATTTTTGAAACCAAACAACAAAGACTATGAACAAACCTGGTCCAGTGTTAAATGGAGAGGTTGGTGGCCCTACCTATGGCAGGGGGGTTGGAGATTCATGATCCTTGATGTCCCTTCCAACTGGGCCTGGCCCTGGGCCATTCTGTGATTCTGTGATTCTGTTGCAGTATGTTGAAATTTCAGATATTTTTGTTCAGAATATAACTTTGATCTTTCTATTTCTGCAGCCATTGTCATGGTTCTATGTTTTTGTTTTTGTTTTTGTTTTTGTTTTTTTGTTTCTGGGTTTCAGTATTCCACATCAAAACATCATGTAGTGTACGGGGCATTAAAGTGTCACTGCCCCAATCCCAGCTACCTATCCCTGTACGTTACAGCAGTCACGGGATCTGACCCTTCTGGGTGGGGGGGGGCGCTCTCTTGCTGCCTGGCAGTGGGTGCTGGAGGGTGCTTTCCTAGCCGTTCCAAGCTTTTCAGGTTTGAATCGGTCCCGGGAACTCCCTCTCTCTCTTATCTTGTCGGATTTATTCATCTCAATTTCAATTAAATTGTATATATTGTGTTATCTTGTATTCCAATATTATAGTAAAATAAGTTTTCCTCCATAGATTGTTGCCGCTGCTCTTTTCCTCCCTTCCTTCCTTCCCATTTTTTGTGGGACTGGGGTGGGGGGGGAGGGCAGAGGCCTGTCGCCCCTGTCACGGACATAGATTGATCTGGTCAACTCCGTGACAGATTTTTGGCACCCAACGTGGGGCACGACTGCTTTTTAGCTTTTAGAACGAATCTCTTTTTCCCTCTGCTCTTAGAGAGCTTCGTTAGGGAGCATTATCAGTAGTTCAGGTTTCTGTGCTGGAAAACCTGACCTTGAAAGATTAGGTGTACTGCCAGTGTTCTGGGATATTTGTAAACTTTGAGCACTACTTAGTCTGGGTAGTGCCTTTTTTTTTTCTTTTTTTTCTCCTCCTCTTGTTAGCTTCAATTCATTAACCCCTTTTTAGCAGGCACCACCGATGAACCCACTCGTTATCGTGGGTGCACTGTGTAAAGGATTTAAAGCAATGGTGTTACTCACAACCTACTGGCCAATAATCCATCTCACACTTACGTGTTTTGGAATTGCATCCGTATATATCTACCTAAGGGCACTGATGGAGACACCTATGTTTTACCTACTTGCAATGTGGTATGATTTGAATTTTGACATTTACATCCCAGAAGGAATGGCTAATTTTACAAACAACACAATGTTCAGACCAGTCTCCAGGTTTTCTTCTCGGTTTATCAAACGTTTTTCGAATCTTGAATTAGTACTCATGTTGTTGTTTGTGTCATCAATTCTCCTGAATGTACTCCAACGCATTCGTAATAAGGAGTCTCCTCCAAAACTAGAGAATGATAACTGGCAGGGAATATGGAAAGGTTTAGGAAAGGTCTTAGAAGCATGGGGACCCGCAGTGTCATGGGATTTTACTCTTGAACACCTGTGGGATCCTGAGAAACTAAGCCAGTATTTGAATCAGGGACTACGCGGCTTACATAAATCTAAGGAGGTACAACTTATTTGGGGTTTGGCTTGTGCTTACCGTGCCCTATATAATACCATTCTGGAGAGAGAGAGTTTCCGAGCTGAGGTTCAAGCCAAAGGGGAAAATCCCCAAGTCAAATCTAATCAATCACAGGAGACACCAGTAACAATACCGGTTGCTCCTGTGGAGGGCAAGAAATGGAAATGAGTGTCTTCGCGTCTTGAACGAAAAAGAGAAGAAGAGGAGGAGGAGGAGGAAGATCCAGGCGAGGGGCCCTCCTCAGAACCACCACCATCGCGAAAGGCAAAAGCGAAAACTAAGAGACATGCAGAAGAGAGTGATGAAGAGGAAGTCTCTATTACTACTCGCCGGCCTCTAAAGATGACTGAAATCCAAGGTTCAAGAAAGGAGTTTACACGGCGCCCGAATGAAAGTCTTGTTTCCTGGTTGGTTCGCTGTTGGGACAGTGGGGCCCATAGCTTGTCTCTGGATGGTAATGAAGCTCGCCAACTAGGTGCCATTGCCAGAGATCCAGCTATTGATAGAGGAATTAGTCGATGTTCGGATGAGGCTGCCTCCCTCTGGGAACGAGTGTTAATAGCCGTGAAGGAAAAGTATCCCTTCAAAAATGGCTTGAAGATTGCGATGAAGAAATGGGATACAGTTGAAAAGGGTATCCAGTATTTGAGGGAAATAGGCGTGGTGGAAATGCTGTATGACCCTAACTTTGTTCCTAACCACCCACAACAAAACCGCGACCCTGAAAAGGTGAGGACAACACCTGAGATATGGCAGAAAATCGTGACAACAGCACCGGACAAATATGCCTCTACACTGATGTCAGCGTGTGACAGATTCAACGAACAACAGAGAACGCCCTTAGTTTATGAATTAATTGTTACGCTCCAAAACTACGAACAATTGCTGTCCCCAATTCATGCTGCTGTTGCTGCTATATCAAAAATGACGGAGCAAGTGTCTCAACTGATTAACCGTGACAAACCTGTAGCAGTATCAGAAACGCTTGATGAAGATCAGGATAATCAAATGAGTCTATTGAAGGAGATGAAGGAGATGATGAAATTTATGCGAGCCCACCTAATTAAAGACGATGAACCTTCCTTCTCACGTGCACCATCAAAAATCTCAGCTGTTAGAGGCAAACGCTCTCCAGTTCAAGTAAGGGATAATACACCGCGAATTGTCTTATGGTATTACCTACGTGACCATGGAGAAGACATGGGGAAGTGGCACCGTGAACCTACTGCTGTACTGCGAGCCCGGGTGAAAGAATTACAAGGCAGATCAACCACCAGTGCAGTTGCTCCAGTTACCACAGGTAATGAATAGGGGGGCCCTGCCCTCAGTCAGGGGGGGGGAAAGGGATAATAGAGTATATTGGACTGTGTGGATCTGATGGCCTGGCACATCAGAACCACTGAAATATAAGGCCCTGGTGGACACTGGTGCACAGTGCACTCTGATGCCCTCGAGTCACCAAGGGACAGAATCAATCCATATTTCTGGAGTGACCGGGGGCTCTCAAGAATTGACTGTGTTGGAGGCTGAGATAAGCCTCACTGGTAAGGACTGGCAAAAACATCCTATTGTGACGGGCCCAGGGGCTCCATGTATACTAGGTATTGATTAACTCAGAAGGGGGCATTTCAAGGATCCTAAGGGGTATCGATGGGCCTTTGGAATAGCTGCTGTGGACACAGACAACATTAAGCAGCTGTCTGTTTTGCCTGGCCTGTCAGAAGATCCATCTGTTGTGGGGCTGCTGCGAGTAAAAGAGCAACAGGTACCAATTGCCACAAAAACGGTGCACAGGCGGCAGTACCGCACCAACAGGGATTCTTTGCTCCCCATTCATAAGTTAATTCGTCAACTAGAGAGCCAGGGAGTGATCAGCAAAACTCACTCGCCTTTTAACAGCCCCATATGGCCAGTGCGTAAAGCCAGTGGAGAATGGAGGCTGACAGTGGACTACCGTGGCCTGAATGAAGTCACACCCCCACCGAGTGCTGCTGTGCCGGACATGTTAGAACTCCAGTATGAACTGGAGTCAAAAGCGGCCAAATGATATGCCACCATTGACATTGCTAATGCTTTCTTTTCCATTCCTTTGGCCAAAGAATGTAAGCCACAGTTTGCTTTCACATGGAGGGGCATTCAGTATACCTGGAACCGTTTGCCCCAGGGGTGGAAACACAGCCCGACCATTTGCCATGGGTTGATCCAAACTGTATTGGAACAGGGCAGTGCTCCTGAGCACCTGCAGTACATTGATGACATCATTGTGTGGGACGATACAGCAGAAGGAGTCTTCACAAAAGGAGAGCGAATAATCCAAATTCTTCTGAGTGCTGGTTTTGCTATTAAGCGAAGCAAAGTGAAAGGACCTGCCCAGGAGATTCAGTTCCTAGGTATAAAGTGGCAAGATGGCCGTCGTCACATCCCGACAGATGTGATCAACAAAATCACTGCCATGTCTCCACCCACTAGCAAAAGAGAGACACAATCTTTTCTGGGTGCAGTGGGCTTTTGGAGAATGCATGTTCCAAACTACAGCCTCATTGTAAGCCCCCTTTATCATGTGACGCGAATGAGAAATGAGTTTACATGGGGCCCTGAGCAGCAGCAGGCTTTTGAACAGATTAAACAGGAGATAGCCCGTGCCGTGGCCCTAGGGCCAGTACGGACGGGATAGGGTATAAAGAACATCCTCTATACTGCTGCTGGAAAGAATGGTCCCACTTGGAGTTTGTGGCAAAGAGCCTCAGGAGAGACCCGAGGCCGACCCCTGGGATTCTGGAGTCGAGCCTACAGGGGGTCGGAAGAGGGCTACACTCCAACTGAGAAGGAGATCTTAGCCGCTTATGAGGGGGTTCGGGCTGCTTCTGAAGTAGTCGGTACTGACACACAGCTCCTTCTGGCACCTCGACTGCCAGTGCTGAACTGGATGTTTAAAGGAAAGGTTCCCTCCACCCATCATGCTACTGATGCCACCTGGAGCAAGTGGATTGCACTGATTACACAACAAGCACGGATGGGGAACCTCAGCCATCCAGGAATCCTAGAGGTCATCATGGACTGGCCTGAAGGTAAAAAGTTTGGAACACCACCAGGAGAAGAAGTAGCTCGTGCTAAAGAGGCCCCCCCATACAATGAACTATCAGAGAATGAAAAGAAATATGCCCTGTTCACAGATGGATTGTGTCGTATTGTGGGGAAGCATCGCAGATGGAAATCTGCTGTGTGGAGCCCCACACGACAAGTTGCTGAGGCCACTGAAGGGAAAGGAGAATCAAGCCAATTTGCAGAGGTAAAGGCTGTCCAACTGGCCTTAGATGTTGCTGAACGGGAGAGGTGGCCAGTGCTCTATCTCTACACTGACTCATGGATGGTAGCGAATGCCTTATGGGGGTGGTTACAGCAGTGGGAGCAAAATAACTGGCAATGAAGGGGTAAACCTATTTGGGCTGCTGAACTGTGGAAAGACATTGCTGCCCGAACAAAGACTATAGTTGTAAAGGTGCGCCATGTAGATGCTCATGTGCCCAAGAGTCGGGCTACTGAAGAACAGCAAAATAACCATCAGGTAGACCGAGCTGCCAGAATTGAGGTGGCTCAAATAGACCTGGACTGGCAGAACAAGGGTGAATTATTTCTGGCTCGATGGGCCCATGAGACCTCAGGTCATCAAGGGAGAGATGCAACATACAAATGGGCCAGAGACCGAGGGGTGGACTTAACTATGGATGCCATTGCACAGGTTATTCATAACTGTGAAACATGTGCCATCATCAAACAAGCCAAGAGGATGAAACCCCTCTGGGAGGAAGGGCGATGGCAAAAGTACAAATATGGGGAGGCATGGCAGGTTGATTATATCACCTTGCCACGATCTCGCAATGGTAAGCATTATGTGCTTACTATGGTTGAGGCAACCACTGGGTGGCTTGAAACATATGCAGTACCCCATGCTACCGCTCGAAACACCATACTGGGTCTCGAGAAACAAGTCCTGTGGCGACACGGCACCCCAGAAAGGATTGAGTCAGATAATGGGACTCATTTCAAAAATTCTCTTGTAAATACTTGGGCCAAAGATCATGGCATTGAGTGGATTTACCATATTCCTTATCATGCACCAGCCTCTGGTAAAATTGAACGATACAATGGATTGTTAAAAACGATGCTAAAAGCACTGGGTGGCAGAACATTTAAGCACTGGGAGAAGCATTTAGCAGAAGCCACCTGGTTAGTCAATACCAGAGGATCTATCAATCGTGATGGTCCTAACCAATCCAGTTCCCTACATACCGTAGAGGGAGATAAAGTCCCCGTTGTACATGTAAAGAACATGTTAGGAAAGGCAGTTTGGGTTCTTCCAGCTTCTGGAAAGGGCAAACCTCTCCGTGGTACAGTTTTTGCCCAGGGACCAGGATCCACTTGGTGGGTGATGCAGAAGAATGGGGATATTCAGTGTGTACCACAGGGAAACTTGATGCCGGGGGAGTGCAGTTACTAATTCTATGTATATGTATATAGCCATGTGTGTGTAATGCATTTTAATCATTTTTTGTTTGTTTGTATATATGTATATATACGATGTAGAATATAACATATTAACATATAACATATATATAATATATATAGAATATATATAACGATGTAGAATAAGGGGTGGAATGTCATGGTTCTATGTTTTTGTTTTTGTTTTTGTTTTTGTTTTTGTTTTTGTTTTTTTGTTTCTGGGTTTCAGTATTCCACATCAAAACATCATGTAGTGTACGGGGCATTAAAGTGTCACTGCCCCAATCCCAGCTACCTATCCCTGTACGTTACAGCAGTCACGGGATCTGACCCTTCTGGGTGGGGGGGGGCACTCTCTTGCTGCCTGGCAGTGGGTGCTGGAGGGTGCTTTCCTAGCCGTTCCAAGCTTTTTTCAGGTTTGAATCGGTCCCGGGAACTCTCTCTCTCTCTTATCTTGTCGGATTTATTCATCTCAATTTCAATTAAATTGTATATATTGTGTTATCTTGTATTCCAATATTATAGTAAAATAAGTTTTCCTCCATAGATTGTTGCCGCTGCTCTTTTCCTCCCTTCCTTCCTTCCCATTTTTTGTGGGACTGGGGTGGGGGGGGAGGGCAGAGGCCTGTCGCCCCTGTCACGGACATAGATTGATCTGGTCAACTCCGTGACAGCCATCTGAAAATTCAGATAATTCCACAATCAGGTCCAAAATGTGGTTTGTTTAATATAAAAAAATTCTTATGTAGGAGGGGTTTATGAGGGCAAGACAGTGGCCAAAACCAAGCATTACTGGCTTATCCTTCCTTAATAATGTGTTTCCTATTTGTTTCTCTAGGATTTCTACATTAGCTGCAATGTGAGGAAAGAATTTTATCCAGTCTCTTTTAAAGGAGAGAAACTGAAATTCATGCCTGCCTACGTGACATCAGTCCTACTGTCAATGCCTACATTTCATTGAAATAATGAAATAAACGCCAGTGAATATGAATTATTAATACGATTGTTGATACGATATCTCAAACATATCGATTATATTTTCTTTTTCCAAAAGCAGTTGTATACTATTGTGAAGCTTTAAATATTTAATTAAAAGCTCTGTATTAATAAAAAATGATTCAATAAGTTACCGAATGCAAAATTCTACAGTGATGCCTGCATAAATTATTTAGTAACCTCAGGAGTGTTAGCTTTAATAAATTAAACTCAAGGACATCTGGTCAACATCCTTTCAAAAACTAAAACTAAAAGTATAAGTATTTGTATCAATAAAACACTCTGGATTTTTATATTCCTCTTTGAGATACTTCAAAATTTTGTTGATATCTTCATCCTTAGAAAGTCTTTTTTTTTTTTTTTTTAATTTACAGTAGGCGATTCTTTCTACAAGAAATTGTGAAATGCAAGCAACAATTTAAACATATAGATTTATATGTACCCTTTATATCTTAAAGAACTGGTTTGTTTCCCAAAAGCAATAATCAGCAATATTTTCCCCCTTTTCCTGAAGTTAGCTGGACATCTGTTATATTTTTGGCTACTAATAGACAACACATAGCTACAGATGACCTTGGGACACGTATTTCTGAATCCTGCCAAGAAGTATGATTTTCCATACAACACATTTGGAATTTTAATATACAAACTCTTTTAAAATGCATTTCCACAATCTACATACTTCCATCTATTTCCAAACTGTTCATAATTATATCCAGCACAGTAGTGTCAGAGAATTATATCCACCATAGAAGTCTCAATGGCTACATCTGTTAGCTATGTCTATTTCACTCCAGTCTTTTAGATAATCAGTAAAAACATACACATATTTAACAAATGGAAGGTTGATTTAGCTTGCTTTGTTGTTTAAATAAGCACAGAGTGAGTTTTTATGACCTGATATTTAATCAGATTTGAATGCTGCTCTTTTGTCTGTAAAGTATACTGTTTACATTAAAAACATATTTTCTCATGCATTGTTAACATCGTAAACAAGGAGAATAGTTATTTAAGGTTATTCTTAGAAAGACATTTTTCAGCAACAATAGTACACCTGAGAGTAAATGACATCCTGTTGTGTTCAGTATTCAAAAACCCCTCCACAGTTCAGTCAATACTCTTCATTCGAATTAACTCAATCATACTGATTGAATGGGCTTTATGTTTCAATGTTTCTGTCACCAACTTAGGTTGCTTTTTTTTAATCACTGTTTTCTAGAAAAATAAGATACTCTGAAAAGATGAGTTTTCACTTACATATCACCTGAATATGTGATTAAATTTTCTAAAGACTAGCAAACACATGAAAATTTAGGACTGTTTATAGATGCTGATAAACATGGAGGTCGTAGGCACCTAAGTAAACATTACACATATTCAAAGTTTCAGAGTAACTTAAAAAATAGATGTTTGGCTGCCATGGATAACTCCAGTGCTTTCTTACTATTTTTTCTTAATGTTTACAGAAAGCGTAAACCAGAATTGTGCATCTAGAAACACAGTTCACGTGCTGAACAACTAACCTTATCAGAAAGGTTTATTTTCAAAGCAATTTGTGGGGAAAAAAAAAACAAAAAACAAACATCAGATCATAGAGTTCACTCAGATTTTCAAGTGTAATCCTTTCAGATTTGGGGAGGTTTTATTCAGAGGAATCTATACACAAATGGATGTTTAGACACTATAGCCAGTGAATGTTTTAAATAAAATACAAACTCCTTTTGATTGCTCAACTCAGATATGTCTTCCACCACATCTCATAATTATCCAGCTGCTTTCCACAGTGAACTTGCCAATGTAAATAAATCATGGACAAAGTGCAAAGGGAAGCAGGAACAGACAAAAGGCTAAGTGACAACAACAGGGTTTTATTTCATTTCTCCTATAATAAAATATATTAAAAATGAACATATTGAATTTTTCAAAAGCTCAGAACTAAGTGCTCATAGCTGAAAACGCAACATTTAATCTACTGTAGATAACACACTTTAGCAACTGATTGGACTAGATTATATCCAGAGGTTCCTTTTAACACCTAAGATTCTGTGATTTTGTGATACAGTGATTCTGTGGTTGTTCCATGATGTAATCTCATCACCACGTGAGCAAAAACATGTTCAATGAAGCAGAAGACATTTTTTATCTCCTCCCAAAGCCAGTGGTGAAACTATTTCAAAAGATTAAGAATTTTCTGTGCATTATCTGGTTGTTTGAAACAAAAGGTTTTAAACTTCAGACTCAAAAGCAATTGTCAGCATTTTCAACTTTTTACCCATTATCTTATGGGACATGGCAGGATAAGACAAAGTCTGGGATTTATTCCCCAAATTTATTCTATAATCTTGCTGTTGTGCTTTGACTTCATATTTTGCCTATGATATCAAGTGTCTCTGGAACAAAATCACTAATCCTTCTTTTTGAATCTATGGACAGTGACTAGTTATTACTTGGGGGACAGGGGGAATGTTGACTATTTTATCCTCATTTGTGCCACACGTGATAACTTACAAAAGGGAATGGACACAGTCCCATGTAATACAGTCTGTGGTCACTTGCTTCCTGTGTGCTCTCACTGAAGCCTTAGTTCTCCCTTGGTTTGGAAGAAGTTCTTAGCCATTTAACTTTCAATTCTTTCAGAATGCAAAAGCTGAGAAATAGATTTTAGCAAGTCATTGCAAACAGTGGTGTGTGAATTTACTTCCTGTCCTTTGGCTTTAAGAAGAAGAAAAAAGAAGACAGAGATAAATTAGTGTTTTAAGTGCAGTTTTCAATTATGGAAGCACTTTTTCTATTGGGATCTGGCCATTGCTAATAACTCAGACTGATATACCCATTAACATTATTGGAAGATCTAGCTTGCTTTGCTAACAACAAAAAAGAAAAATGCACTTTATCTAAATCATTGAACAATATAGTTATATTTTCTTTTCTGTCTGTTAAGTTTCCATAATTTCCATCACATCTCTGCAAAATTAGCATTTTTTTTAAAGCAGAACACACTATTGTTGGTAAATAGAACTTTTATGTTTGTTTACTGGCAAATAAATAATTACAGTTGATAGCTGCTTCAGTCTGCAATGTATGAACAGATCTTTGGATTCATAAAGTGGTCTCATAAAATATTGGAAGAGGTAATTTCATTCATACATTATTCTTAATCATTACTGATGTACTGATTGTGCACACCCAATTCCTGTTAACTTCCCTGGCACTACTGCAAGTCACAGTAATGATAAAATGTGTCTATACTTCGGCAATCAATGACAGGGTAACTGGCTCACTGAAAGAAAAGATTTTTTGCTTCCTTCATAATCACTGAACTGATGAATTTGGCCAAAATATTCCCACACCAGTTCCAGGAGAAACATATTTTGTCTGAAAAGCTTACAGATCAGCCTCTTCAGGCAAGAAGACAGGAAATAATTGAGCTGGGTAGGATCCAGCTCAGGATCCCAGGAAATATTTTTAGGAAATATTTAAGCTAGTGTCAATGAAATTAGGATCCTAGCTTGTCTTTGTGGGATATATTAGTTGTTTTAAATGTTTTAGAGTTCTGTACTATCAACAGATCAAACTCAACAGTGTTTGAACTTGCATGTTTTGCAGCCCATGTAATTTTGGCAGACCCAAAAGCAAAAATATAATTTTATTCTGTGTTCTTTGTCTGACCTATTCCTTATGATCTATTGTTTTGAACATGAACAACACATTCAATAACAGTGTTTAGATCAATGGAAATGCATGCATGGAGTCCAACATGTTTGGGACAGACTCACTTCACGTGAACAATCAGAGTTGTCTGCAGACATAACACTTAACTAGAGAACCGTTAAATTACAGGACAGAATGCTAGGGTAACACACTTTTACAAGACTTGGTGTCTTCCTACCAAAATCAAGAAGTTAATATATCTGGGTTTGTAGTTGTGGCTTTCAAAAGAAGTAAACAGGCTCTACATAATTGATAAAGTTTGCCTGTGGAAAACAAGCGATTACCAAACAAAGAAACAAAACAGCCTACTGTGTAACCCCGTTTTCTTCTCAGCTGCGTAAAGCTAATTTCAGACTATGTACTTAAGATGCTGAATGGGAAAACTGTGTTGCAATAACCATGCACAGGACTTAATAATAAATGTACTGTGGGATGAGAAGGTGTATTATGACAATATCTACATGAGGACAATAACTTCAAAGTTATGAGCAGATTTGCAAATATTACTCCGAGTGTATTTTGCCAAGGTGGGAATATTCAAGAACACTATTGCTATTCAGGTCAATTCTGCGTTGCAATCACTTTCTATTTGCAAATTGAAGGTGGTTAAGATGTCCTTAAAGGAGGTTAAGATGAAAAGAACATGACTGTTTGACTAATCAGAGGGTTACTCTTTAAGAAAACAAAAGATGAAAACAGAAATGAAGAATTGAATCTCTTAGCCATTACAAAGTTTTACACTAAATCAGGTTTGGTCAGAATCTGTGAAGTGCAAAGCTGTTAAAAGCCTCAATTTGCAAGTACTAATTTTCAGCACTTACATTTCATAACATCAAATAAATACTTCTTTTCTAGACAGTTAGCTTGGAATGCATCCAAAAGTGTTTAATTTTGAAAAATCAAAACAAAGCAAAACCAAAAAAGCCAACAACTAGAGCAACAACAACAACAACAACAAACCACAAAATCTAATAAAAAAAAGCCCTGAAAACAAAACAAAAGAAAACAAAAATAACATTACCTAAATATAAGTTTAAGATAAGTTTAGGAAGAAATAGCTCATTGCATCTTAGTAGGAAATGTATTTAATTCTAGGGATAAAGAATCAAAGAAGGAATTATAAAATGAGAATAGAATTCAGGACAAAGGCAGAAATATTCATATATTCAAAGAATTAAAACTTATTTTTGGAAGTAACAGATAATTTTCCAAATGTGTATTAAAGTTCACCTGGCACATTTACACTGGCTAACAATAAGTGAAAAACAGCCAAGGAGAGTTTAGAAAATTCTGATTTGTGCAGTGACTTCCTCCAAGCATGCAACAATTGAAAAATATAAGCTGCACAAAACTGACAGGGAAACTATAGTTTAACTGGAGTTCATTTTAAAAGTCAGGAAAAATTTAAAATGTTGACCCTACACCCGGGGGGGGGGGGGGGGGGGGGGGGGGGGGGGGGGGGG
>NW_024962334.1:38837822-38876300 GCF_019238085.1 Lagopus leucura | reverse complement strand
GAAGTGAAAAAATCAGAGGAGATAATTTGTTTTAGATAGTATTTGATACATAATTGCAGGTGTCATAATTCAAAAGATAGAACAATTTCTTTTCAGAAAACATGTTGCCATAAAAACAAAATATTGAGAAAAAATATATTCCCTTCAAACAAAGCTTATTCAATGTAACTTTTTCCTTTAACTACTCATTATACACCTATTAAGTAGTGAATTCAAATCCAGCCTTTTGGATACCTTTCCATCTGTATTGATGAGATAATAAATTAAAACATATTTGCTCTGTTTCAGAGACTTTACCCATTTTTATTCTAACTGTATTCCCTTCTGATTATTGTCATATAAAAAGGTTAAGAAGAGTTCAATTTAAGTTAAAAAAAATATTAAAGAGAAGTTAAGGAAATTATGTTTCACCGTAACTTATGACAATTTTTTTTGAGAAATTTTAACCTGCCATGGAACATGCTGCTGTTTTATTTGTCTCAGGAAAGAACCAGAAGGAGAGGATCCTTTAAACGAAGTACTAATGAAATCTGTGTTTAGGGAATAATCATGATTTGGCAATAATTAAATCTTTTAATATTTCATTTTCAAGCTAGATAATAAAGTATTTTGAGAAACAGCCTTTTTTTCCTTTTTTCAGAAATATAACTAGTGTACTCTGGGGAAAAAAAAAAAAGAAAAAAAAGTGTAAGGTGTTATTCACAGTACCTATAAGAGGATGAAATATTTTATATTAATTAATAAAAATTATTCTCTAATTTTATTTTGAATTAACATCAGCTTGATTTTTTTTGAACTGTTTTTACTAATCTTCTACATCTCTGTAATTTTATTTTTCTCATAATGTACAGTTAATATCTGCTTCCACCTTTATTAGATCCACAGTAACTTCATTCCTCATCCCTAAAGTGTCTACTGCTGCATTTTCAATAGGAAAACTGTTGTATGTACTTAAGAAATGTAAAGATAATATTGAAATATACATAGTGAAGTCAGAGTGTAAACTACGGGTTTGGATAACCATGAGATGAAGAGAAGTATTAAAATGTACTGCACATGTATTTCTAGAAGTAATCAGGTCTACGCATATTCTTGTTACCAAAGGAAAAAAAAAAAAAGACAATAAATCAGAAAAACAGGCAAATATCTCTGAAATATCTCCATATTAGTAAATAAATTAAACAATTAGAGTTTTCTGTAAAATAAGACCAACAAAGATGGAGACATAATTAAAACCTGTCAGATTTGAAATTTTTATTCTTGTATCTTGGGAAGTTTTGTTCAATTCCACTTTTATTTTGCTTTTCAGAAACAAGATAATGGACAATTTTGAGGGAAGCTAAACAGAGGAAATTGAAGATTTTAACCATTAATAAAATAAAGAGAGTAATGAAATGCCAAAAAGTTACATAATAGTTTACAGATAACATATAGTTGTGCTGTAAACTATTGTTCATAATATTGTATCAACAGATGCTTTGGGGTAACAGCAAGACCAGAAGGATGGAGTATGGAACAAAAAACAACAGTAATGACAGTAGTTTAAGGAGCAAACTGTGCCATGTATGAGTCAGGAAAAAAAGGTTATTTTCCTGACTTCTGCCCAGATTTGTCACAACCCTGATCCAAGTTGCAATACCCCAAAATAATTGAATATAGAATCAGAGTTTCACAGTTTTGTTTTTGTTTTTTAATTTTAATTTTATTTTATTGTACTTTATTGTATTTTATTTTATTTGCATTTTTTGAGTTAGGCAGAAATGTAATTTTAGTCTTACATTACTGTGATGTATGCACGTTATTGATTATGAGTAAAACAGTATTAGTAGAATATAAGAAATTAGTACGTAAGGCAATGCATCCATCAGAATATATGTAGTCAAAGTGTCTCAAAAATGACATTCCACTATTTCTATGCTTTTTAAAAAAGTCTGAATGCATATAAGCTCAACTGCCTGTGAAATCCTCCAACACATATAGTCTGATAAGTTATTTACTTATTTGAGTAAAACAAACAGCAGCTGTTCTACGATGAAATTTCTTTGTTATTTCTAATTTTAAGCTTTGAAAATTCAAAAAGGATCATATATTAGTTTCACTAAAGCTTTCAAGATACTGTCAGGATATAACTGCAGTGGGGTAAAACTACTCTCCCCATTTTAGAAAGTGTGTACTGATGAGAATTATCTGAACAGCAATGCCAAGGTGTAGTAGGCAGGAAATTGTATATTTTTCTGAATGTCAGAGCAGATTAATTACTGAGCTGAACAACGCTAAACTAAGGGAGATTTTGAAAAATTAATGCTACAATTTATCATGCGCGGATTTATCCTAAGGCCTGCTACCTAGCCTGAATTTCTAATTTTGGGGAGGAGAACTGTGGATAACTATGGAAGAAGATAGAATTTTTTCACTTTCTCCCTCCTCTTTACTCACAAATTCAGAACTGAAAAACTGTTGTAGCATTTTTCCTGGAAACACGTGAAGTAAACTAATCCTTACTGGACTTCATGGGAATTTGCACTACCAAGACGCGATCCATTAGCCCTGGAACATTGTACTGAGATACAGCAGGCACATTTGCTCTTGGAAGTCATGCATAGCCTTCAGCAAATTACTAAGACTTTGTCTTTGCCATACAGTAAAGTGCCTTACTCTGTTTATTCAATACATCAAACTAAGTCTGAACTAAGCTAGTGTGGACACTGGAGTTATTTAAACACATTTTACGTGAGAACTTGCTGATCGAGAATATTTAATAGTAAAATTGCTTACACTTACATATAAAACACCTCTTGCAAACTACCATCTTACATTTCCTTTTAACACACAAACACTCAGGGCACCCTCTCTCAGAAGGCTTGTTGCTCTTGTTGCTCTTGTTGCTTCAGAAGTTTGCTATTGTGCAAGGTGCTATGACGACATGGTGCCTTCTGTCTACCCGAAAAAGACTTCCATGGTTGTAAATAAACACGATTCCAGCGCTTATCATAGAATGATAGAATGGCTTGGGTTGAAAGGAGCCTTAAGTTCCAACCCCCTTGCTATAGATAGGATTGCCAATTGATTGATCAAATACTAGATCAGGATACGCAAGGCTCCATCCAACCTGGCTTTAAACACCTCTCATGCAATATGGCTGAAGGAAGAAGAGCTCATTCTGGTATGTACATCAGATATGGTTCTTCAAAATTTCTCCCATTCTGTTTTTATTTATAGAAATATTTTTTATCAAGATTTTAAATGGATTAAAGGATTCAGACACATGCTTCCTTCAGTGTAGCTGCCAGTAATTGGTTTGTACTGTCACAGCACAGATCGAGTATTGGAGTTTGCTTTTCATTTCACTTCCAAAACTGCTATTTTACAAAGCCTCACAGAATTGTTCCTGATTTGCATTACTATGACTTAAATGAGAGTTTAAATCCTCTGTGCAATTTCTGCTGTACTTGCTGAGAACATGATTTTCTGAGTTGCAGGAAAACAAGAAAAAAAGCAAAATATTTTCAATCCGTAATGTGTTTTTTTTCTACTGATTTTCCATTCATATTTTTCCCTACTTTTTTCTACTTTCTTCCATCTCAGGATGCTTACATAACTTACAGGATGTATTGAAGGGACATGCAGTTTATTCAAGATTATCATTTAAGCTGTTACTTTCAAGATTTATTAATAATGTATTATGTTTTCCATCTTAAACACTACATTTCTTTGGATAACACTGCTGAAAGTACACTTAGAGGAGAAAAAAAGGTATGCTGAAAGAAAATGTAAGAAAATAGTTTGCAAGAGATGGTGTAATTTTATTACCAGAAACAAATTCTCAGTCTGCAAGTCTTACATGAAGTAAACCTGGTTATCTCTGTCTGTATCAGCAGAAGATTTGGGCCAAACATATCAATGAGTCTAGAGCAAACATAACTTTTGACAAGTGAAATTACAGGAATTTTTCTAATCACCATCACCACTTCTATGCTTCTCTGAACTATGAAGAAGAAGCAGAAAAATAAACACCTATTCCTTATATGAAATTAATCATAGGGTTGGCTAGAAGACAGAGTTTACAATATTTTTACTTCTGTTCCAGTAACAGCCAACATACTTCAGCTGGTCCTTCCTCCGAGATATGCTCACTGTACGCAAACACAAAAAAAACTTCATTTTCTATTTTTCCTTGGTATTCAAGCAACAAAAAAGGTTATAAAGGTTTGTGGGGGTGGGGGAGAAAGGTATGAAAGACTGTCTTTAAGTTAGAGTACTGAAAGTCAATAAACTTGCTGATATCCACAGTTAAGTCATTTGATGACTTTATCCTTTGACACAGCTCAGAATACAAAGACTAAAAGCAGAATTTCCCTGAAAATGCAGAGCTATTTACAACCAAAGCTTTAATCATTAGTAAATAAAATTAAATCAAAGCTTTAGGGAATTTCATTCCAGTTGTGCTATATTTACAGAGAGATGAAATCACAGATTTCAAGTTTGTCCTAAAAAAGAAAAGAAGGTGTGGTTCTTCAGCTCATTGGTTATCCTTATAATAGCCCAGCTACAGTTTACATGAATTTCTAGTGGTCAATTTTACTTAGTAAAAGCAACAAGTATGTGTCTTTCTGCTCTTATTTAGGATAAATTATGTATTATGCTTGTCTGACATTCTGAAAGTACCATGACTGCAAAATTATTTTTGACACTTTTAACATATTAATCATTTGTAGGAATTAAGTTTATTAGGTGTGCTGTAAGAAGTATGCTAAAGGGAAAAATATATATATTTGATATCATGGGTTTATCAAGAGAATAGTCATGTGGCACAGAGAGGATCTAGCTGGAATTAATCAGTTTTCAGCGAAGCTCAAATATCAACAATAATAATTTGTATACAGTATGTTAGTATCGAATGATCATGCCCTGAACCTAGCATACATCTAACAGCTTGTGGCAATGGTGTTTCAAAAGCAGCCAGCTGCTGACTTATACCATGTTGCATGGCTAAATAGAAATACTGGGAAGCTTGCTGTGCTAAAATGAGCAGATACTTCCTGTTGTTGAATCTGATGCACCACATCTTCCTCCTATCATATAGAATCCTTATAGCCAATTTAGTAGATGAAACATCAAGTAATCATCTTCTGTTCTCCATACTAATCCTGCTACTAAACAAGTCTGCAAGTTTACTAGCACATTGGACTTGAAATTATCTAAATTAGCTGCCTTTATCTTATGATCTGTGTTGATCAAGAAGAAGATAAATAATATTCAATCCCCTTTTTCATTATCACTACGATCATTATCTCTTCAGTGTTATTTTAACTTACAACAAGACATCATTCTACAAAGTATCTTAGTAGCATAGAAAATATCTGACCAAAAGTGCTTGCATTGGAAACAGTGGCACCAGAATTTTTGTTTCCTACATCCGTAGAGAATATAGACCAAAAAGGAAAAAAACAGACAGTTTGTACTGAAAAACAGTGAAAAATTTAATTTTTTTTTTTTTTTTTTTTTTTTTTTTTTTTCCAGTCTGGTCCAATGTATTGAAGTGTGTGTATCTGTGGTGCATGCACTCTGAAACTACCTCACAAAGCAAATCAGAAAAAAAAAATAGATGTAAGGAAAATGTTTTACATAATTTACAGGTAACAGTACAAACACAAACACAAACACTTTTTCTGCTTTCTACTCCTGGGAATTTTTGTGAATTTGGCAATGCATATTAAAGTTCCCAAGTGCATTAAATCTCTTTAATAAGAGCATGATCAGAGCAAAAAGTCCGTCCTATTTTCTTACGTAATTGTAGGGACAACTGTTAAGGTAAAGCAGTACAGTAGGAGCCGAATTACAAAATCTGAGTGGAAATCAATGGCACAATTCTAGTAAGATTTTTGATTATGGACTATATCTGGAGTATTTTAAAGGAAAGAAACAAATCTGACTAAAATATTTCTGATTTTTTTTAGATTTTTTTAAAAACTTTCTTTCTATTCAGGAGTTTAGTGGACAAAAGGGTTTTATGACAATAGATACTCACTGCTGTTGCAATAACTGCATCATGCCCCTTCTGCATCATATGATATTGCATCATATGACATTGCAACACTGCAGCAGAGCTGTCAACCTTTGGTCTTAGTTTTCCTTTTTTTACCAGAAAACCCAATTTTAGACATTATTCCTCTTTATCTTTAATATTGCCATAAATACATTTTGTTATCAATAGAAGCTTGGTTCTCAAATAGTTTAAGTTCTGTGTATTATGAAAAACATATTTACATACGTATTTACATGAACATTCAAACTTGTATATGGCTTAGGGAATGCTGTTTACAGTAACTAACCACACATCACTGGCAATCCCTTTCAGTTTAAAACAAAAGAAAAAAAAAAAAAAAAAAAAGGAAAGAAGTGGAGGTCCTGCTTCTGTTAAACTTTGAGCTATTTCAAAGGTGGATTTAGTTTTCCTAATCTAAACTATTATTGTGACACCTTTATTCTACATAAATCAAACTGCTTGTAAAACCCACAATTACAGAAATTCTGAGGTGGGTTAACAAAAGATGTACAGTATGTAGTAAATGCTCTGCTTCTAAGCAATTCTTTAAATTCTGTCTATGGTAAGAATAAATGTGTAAAACAGAATACACATATCATCTGCAACAAATCAAAAGCAAATTAAATGAAATCTTATCTGCAATTCTGAGCAAGACTGTCAGATAATAATCCTTGCTTCAAAATGGACAAGAATCTTGCTCAGAAATCTTTGGCAATCTGAAAAGAATTGATCTGTAGCAAAACCCACAAATAAAAGGAAGTGACCATCAGCAATTCATATATCCAGGACCATTCCTCTCCTTCACATTAAGGATGATGAAGTTCTCAAGACAAGTGACCTCTAAAAGCAAGTTTAAGTTTGTGAATTTAGACAGGCAAAAGATTGACTTCCGCCTTTGTAAAAGACTTCAATATTTGCTCTGTGCTGTACTCAAAGGGCTCTTGGTAACTGCAGTTCTGTACTTTAATTCTATAAAAAACCACTCAGGATAAAATTATCTTGGATATAGCTCCACTGATGTTAATGAAAACTGGAGAAAGAGTTATCCTTAATGAGAAATAGCTGATTTATTTCCTGATAAAATATATGCTTACAAAGAAAAAAGGCTGATAGTATGTATCAGCAATCTCAAGTTAAGTGCTTCGCAGGGATGCTTCAATCATGGACTCAAAATTGAGATCCCTAGCTAAACCTCAGATGAAATCTAAATATATAAGGAATTAAAACATCTTGCCCTTTCCTGTCTCTATACCACATATGTATGAGTTTTGAATAGATTCCCTTTCTAAGGTGAAAATAAAAACAAACTTTTCAGTTAGTACAATAAAAATGTGCTCTTGAATGAGAATGATAAATGAGTTTTTAAAAATCTTTTACTCAACTCTTTGGCTAGATTTCTGGTTTAATTTTATTTTCTTTTTCCGCTCTAGACTATGTACATTCACCGATTCCAGTGGAAATACCCTTGATGTACAGCAATGTAATTTGGAGGAGATCTATCCCTCAAAGGAGTATTATCTTATATTTTTTTTCTGTACATGCATCATCAGCCTGGACTAACTAGCCTGGACTAACTGAGGCTGATGATCAGTAAATTAAAAATTCTCTAATGACGCTTTGATATGGTATAATGTAATGGCTCCGGAGGAGACAATGTGGTCTACTGGGTCATTGATTTGTTAGCTACAAGTTCCCTTTGTATGCCATAACATTAATCAGCTTTAATGGCTCTGATGGAGGCATATTAATTAATCGCAGTACCATGAATAACTCCCTGATTATGTATTTACCTGACCTAAACTGTACAGAGAATTTTAGAAAACTCTTTAATTATATTTTACACAATAGTGGCTTCAAGGGAAAATGTAAAAAGTACATTGCAGGTAGTATCTTTTCCAACTAGAGGAAATTTGACTAACATTAGGCTAATTTTAAGACACATACAATGAAGATTTTAAAAGCTTATATATAGATTATAAATTAAATTCACAGAAGCATACAATTGAGAATTGAATGTAAAATACTAAGCTCAATTTTAGCCGCAGTTCCTGGAAGTCCGACTTGCGTACTAAAAATAAGCTACATCCCCATTTTTGTCTCCAAAAGTACCAAAGCCTTTGGTAAGTGTAATAGCCTTCAAAAAGCACATTGTAGTGCACTGTGGTGGAGTCCTTCAGTGTAGAAGGTTGAGGTTGCAGAGAGCTGGGAGGTGCAGGCTTTGCAAGCAGAATCGTTAGAAAATAAATAAAAGCTTTATTAGAGAGATCGGTACTTGTAGAAATTTCCACATTACATAACAGGATATTAATAAAACAAAACCTCAGGTTACCAAGACTGATCTTCACAAACTAAATTTAATAAGGTAATTGAGTTTATAAAGAAAAGAAATTAAAATGTCATATATAGCGATTTTAGTGTGTAGCATTTATATTCAATTTATATGTTTACATAACTGCTTAATATTCATGAAAAAGAGATGAATGTTGGTGCTTGCAGAATCATGAAACCCATATGGCACTAATATCTCTTCCATTGCATCATGGACCATGGTTGAGAGGGTCCCTTGGGAGGTAGTTTTGGAGAGCGTGGGGGCCCAGGAAGACTGGGAATAGTCTAAGGAAGTAATTTTAAAGGTGCAGGAGCTGACCATCCTCAAATCATGGAAGACAAGCCAATGGGCAAGGAGGCCAGTCTGGCCAAACAGAGACCTTTGGCTGGAACTCAAGAGCAAAAGGAAAATTTGTGGTCCTCAGAAGAGTGGGCAACCTACTTCTGATGATTACAGGTACGTAGTGAGGCTGTGCAGGGTGAAAATTAGAAAAGCCAAAGCTGTTAGAACTGGATTTGACCACTAAGGTAGAGGACAACAATAAATATTTACACCAATAGCAAGAGGAGGGGTAGGGAGAATCTCCATCCCTTGTTGGATGCTGAGGGCAACCTGGTGACCAATCAGGATAAGGCTGAGATACTTAATGCCTTCTTTGCCTCAGTCTTTAATAGTAAGACTTGTTACTCCCTGGGAGCACAGCCCCCTGCACTGATAGATAGGAATGGGGAACAGAATAGGCCCTACATGATCCATGATGAGATGGACCTGCTCTGATAGCTAGATGTTCACAAGTCCATGGGGCCAGATGTATTGCACCCTAGAGTGCTGAGGAAGTTGGCAGATGTGGTTGTCAAGCCACTCTCCATCGTTCTTTGGCAGTCCTGGCTAACTGAGGATGTCCCAGCAGACTGGAGACTGTCAAATGTGATGCCTATCTTCAAGAAGGGCCAGAAAGATGATCCTGGTAGCTAAAGACCTATCAGTCTCACCTCAGTGCCTGGGAAGGTTAGGAATGGATAATCTCAGGAGCCATTGTGGACCAATTAAAGGTCAACCAGGGAGTCAGAACCAGTCAGCACGGGTTTACGAATGGTAGATCCTGTTTGACAAACCTGATTTTATTTTATGACAAGGTGACCTGCTTAGTAGATGAAGGCAGGGCTGTCAACTGGACTTCAGTGAAGCTTTTGACACTGTCCCCCAGTTTCCCATGGAGAAGCTGGCTGCCCACAGTTTGGATGGGCATACACTCTTCTGGATAAAGCACTGGCTGGATGGCAGGGCCCAAAGATTGGTGGTTAGTGGAGCTAAATCCAGTTAGTGGCCGGTCACGAGTAGTGTCCCCAGGGCTTGGTACTGGGGCCACTTCTATTTAACATCTTTATTAACGATCTTGATGAGGAGATCGAGTGCATCCTCAGTAAATTTGCAGACAACACCAAGTTGGGAGGAAGTATTGATCTGCCTGAGGGGAGAAAGGCACTACAGAAGGACCTGGATAGACTGGATCAATGGGCCAAGGTTAACTGTATGAGTTTCAATAGGGCCAAGTGTCGGGTCCTGCATTTTGGTCACAACAACCCCATGTAACCCTACAGGTTTGGGGAGGGGTGGCTGGAAAGACGCCTGATGGAAAGAGACCTTGATGTACTGATGGACAGTCAGATGAATATGAGCCAGCACCATGCCCAGGTGGACAAGAAGGTCAATGGCATCCAGGTTGTATCAGGAATGGTGTGGTGAGCAGGACTAGGGAAGTCATCCTGCCCCTGTGCTCGGCACTGGTGAGGCCTCACCTTGAGTACTGTGTTCAGTTTTGGGCACCTCAATACGGAAGGGAGACTGAAATACCAGAGCAGGTCCAAAGAAGGGCAACAAGGCTTGTAAAGTGCTTGGAGAATATGCCCTATGAGGAGTGACTGTAAGAACTGGGGCTGTTTGGTCTGGTGAAAAGGAGACTGAGGGAGGCCTTATTGCTCTCTTCCAATATCTGAAAGGTGCTTACAGCAAGAGCTGTGTTGGTCTCTTCTCACTGATGACAGGTGACAGGATGAGGGGAGATGGCCTGAAGTTGTGCCAGGGGAGGTCTAGGTTGGATATCAGGAAGAACTTCTTTGTTAAGCACTGGAATAGGCTTCCCGGGGAAGTCGTTGAGTCATCATCCCTGAGTGTGTTTAAAAAGCATTTGGATTTGGTGCTCAGGGACATGATTTAGCGGAGGGTTGCTAAAGTTAGAGTAGTATGGTTAAGTTGTTTTTGGACTTGGTGATCTTTAAGGTCTTTTCCAACCTGAGCAATTCTATGATTCTATGATAATAATAGCAATAATAACAATAGTAATTGCAGTAATAATATACAAAATTCTCATTTCACTATAGACTTGAAAATAATAACAGTGACAATAAAGAATATAATAATTTCAACTCCACTTTAATTCTGTCTTTTCCACCTTATCAATATTTATCTCTTTTTAGGTATTTCTGTTGATTTCTGTCTATTTATTTTTTGTCTATTTACTCTCTTTCATGAACTTTCGAGTCTCCTGAAATTCATAATTAGTGGAATAGTTAATAAAATTACCCAAGTGATAAAGTACATATTAGCGTGGTTTTGTAATTGATACAAAACTGTCATCTTAAATCATGTTAACATCATTTTCTCCTTCTGTAAGGATTTAAAGTTCAGATAGTTTCTGTTTTCATAAGAAGCCTCATAAACCTTTTGGGGGCAAATTCTGTCCTTACCTTACACCAATGAGAATTATGATGCCTTTCATCCACCCTTAGAATCAAACTGAAACAAACAAATAAATGAACAAATGTTAAAAAATAAACACCCACACATTGTCGTCACAAAAGCAGATAGATAAGGTTATCTATATGACATAAATGCTCCTCTTTAACAAGCCTGCAGATTAATACTACTCTTGTGTGCTCCACTTAACTATATAGCGGTGCCAAAATTTTAAATCCCACAGTATATGAAGCATCAAACAGTGGAATCCTATGAATTTTTACTTCATCACCACTGCACATAGGTTGATACAATTTGTTCATTCATGCAGAAAAGTGAAACTATCCACAACTCCTCAGATATTTTTTTATTTCTCTATTTTATTTTTCTGCAAAGGTAGTTACATGCTAAGTGAAAGAAATAGTGAAAAGCTATTGCAGATAAACTAACAGTACTATTCAAATGTGCTTAAGAAAGGCATACATATTTGGTTTCTCACAAATTACACAGAGGAAATTGAATTCTTTTTAAGATTTCTAGGACTTTCTTAGATTTCCAGGGCTAAAATCCTGACCACTCAAGACTTAACAAACACTAAGAAATCTAGTACAAATCTGCTTTTGGCCTACCATTTGTAAGGGGCATGTAGAAAATCTTGCCTGAAATACTGCATGCATTCAGTTCTGCCCCTGAATTCTGACTCACACATAGAATAACACAACTGTTGAATTCCTGAGGTCTGGCCTTCAAAATATGCTCTTGTTGATAGTATGATCTGGCTTTGAAATAGGCATGATACCTATGTACTCTCAGCTTTTTGCTTCTGCTAAGACAAGTGATTCTCCATGTGTATGCTTTTCCTCACTTTTGTAACTAATAATGGGGAAAATAATAACTCTTTAATTGTCTTTGTTGGGATATCCCTCCAGAGAAGCACTAACGTCTCTTGAGCCTTGATAAGTATTTGCAGATTTTTATTCAAAAGCTGAATAAAATTGTAGTAAATAGCGAGGTTTTAAACTTTCAAATGACAAGTTTCAAGGTTGTTGTTTTTTTTCCCCACTGCTTTTTTACAATATCCAAAATGAAACAGTAATAACAACTTATGAGAAAATAAGAAAATTATAGACACATTAAGGCAGTATTTAAGAGAGTAAAGAAATCTCCTTAGTGGAAAAATCACATAGTTTTATTAATTCATCCATTGGTTGCTGAAGAATCCATTTGTCAGTCCCCTTTCCTGAAACAGCCAGAAATCCCAGCTTTTTAACTGTTATTTAGTAGGATGCATGTTGAATTGAGAAAAAAATACTAAATATTCACCCATTTTCATTGATAAGTGGATTCTGTGACTTTTCTTTCTTTTTATATTTTAATTCTGATTCCTTTCTTCACTACAAATCAGTAAGAGTTAAATTGACCTATTCCCAGCCTGAGAAGATCAGTGTATGCATGATCAGAAAATGTGTACATTTAAAAGGCAGGCATTAACCCAGAGCATGTGCTGCTTGTAATATCATATGGTGTCCCCTCATGTCCCCTCTGTGATACGTATGCAATAAGTCTGTACAAACGCAGTCTGCTTATTATTTGTGTAATAACCAACTATATACCTGTACTTTTGTCTTTGGAAGGTTTTATTGTGGTCACAAGCAAAACTGTCTGAAAGTTTATACGTGCAACTTTTGTTCGATGAAAGCCCCCATTTCTCCAGGGTGTCACTTGAGAGGAAAGTCTGAAAATGGAAAGATGAGAGCTAGTGATATAGGTGAAAATGACCTATTTTTAATTGAATTTTCAGGATTTTTTTCTGTTAATTTCTTTTGTGTATATGTGTTTTTGTTTGTTTGTTTTTGTTGTTTTTTTTCAACAGAAAGGGAAACATTTCTAGAAATATTAAAAATAAGATTGTCTCCAATGAAGCAAGCTAACTAATGTGAGCTACCTTGCTCACAAATGCTAAGCTAGTGTACATGCTTTCAGGATATTTATCTCCTAGCTCTCGTATTCATCTTCTTCCTATCAGCATTTTCCAAAGAAGTTATGGAGTTTATACACATAAATCAGATTTTCTAGATGACCTTTAGTGCCACAGAAGGGAAAACTTTAGTAACAATTTAAAATAGGGTGCCAAGAGGGTATTGGGACAGATTTACTTAAGAAAAAGAGATCAAAATTTATAGGACATTAAGATTTATTAAAAATGAAATAAAGCTTTTCCTATTTTCTCTCCAGCTCTGCTGGTGTAGTCCATTCCTAGCAGCTCCAGTAATATATTGTAAACATTCAAAGTAGTGTACCGTTTCTCAGGTATGCAGTTGTGATTACTTGCGAACCTAGAAGAGATTTCAGGAATGTTTGCACTGCTCATTCCAGCCTTACAAGTAGATCCTATCAGAAAACAGGTGACAGGATTTACCAGGTTACGTAAGGGTAAGGGGCAAAGAATCTGGAAGGGCTTACTACCACTGAAACTTAAATTCCAAACACTGGACTAAGATTTCAGGTTTTGTTTTTGTCTACTGCAGCCCATCAGCACAATTCTTAGTCTTAATTTAGGTTGCAAAGAGTTGGTGCAACCATTTCTTATTTTATTTCTAGAGATAAAATGCACATACAAAAATGTACATGCACAACATCAACTGATAATTTGCATGAAGTTTTCTTCTCTTGAATCTATTCTTTCCCTTGACAAAGAGTCAAAAATCATATGAATATATATCAGAAAAAATAATGAGAAAGAAAAAAGATTGTACACTTTTGAAATGGAGAGTTTGGCAAAAGATTGGTATAATGCTGAGGTGATAAAGGAGTCATTCAACAGCAACAGGGATGAACTACACGAGACTATGACTATTGCTACAAATTAAAAAAGCACGTATAAGTTTCCCCTCAGGTCACTGACAGAGCTTCAGCCCCTCATGCCATATAGAAATCTCCCTTGATCTCCTATCAGTCACTTCAGGGCTGCTTCATGACCTGGACAAAAGATGAAATTAACTACTGCAGGTAGCTAACGGCACAACATGGCACAAAATAGAGTGGTGGCACAAAACATGGCACAATACAAGCAGATGACCAATCAGCAACAGAAAACCCTGAGTGCCTCTGATTCAAGGGGATTGCACATTACTTTGCCAGAACAAGGATAAAATAGGAAAACTGAAATTCGGGATCACTGTCCATGTTATTCATCATGGTGATTTTCTCAAGGTAGAGAAAAAAGCATAAAAAAGAATAAATGATAATAATGTTGGCCTCAGATACACAGATCATCTTGAGGGTGATCACATGGCATATGCAGGACAGCTGAGGGATAAGGCCCAGCCAGCATGAATTCGCAAAAGGCACATCCTTCTTGACCAACCTGATCTCCTTCCACGATTGAATGACCAGCCTGTTGGGTGAGGGAAAGGCTATTAATGTAGTCTACCTAGACTTCAGCAAAGCCTTTGACACTGTGTCTCACAATAATCTCCTGGAGAAGCTGGCAGCCCATTGCTTGGACAGGTACACTCTTTACTGGATAAAGAACTGACTGGAGGTCCAGACCTAGAGAATAGTGGTGAATGGAGTAAAATCCAACTGGTGTTTGGTCATGGGTGGTGTGCCCCAGGGATTGGTAGTGGGGACTGCCCTCTTCAATATCTTTACTGATGACCTGGAAGAGAGGATTGAGTAATTTTGCAGATGACACCAAGCTGAGAGGAAGTGTTGATCTGCCTGAGGGTAGGAAGGACCTAAAGAGGGATCTAAACAGGGTGGATCACTGGGCTGACGCCAATGGGATAAAGTTCACAAAACCGAATGCTGAGTTCTGCATTTTGGTCACAACAACCCCAGGTAATGCTACAGGCTTAGGGCAGAGTGGCTGGAAGATTGTGTAGAAGAGACAGACCTGGTGGTGCTGGTCAACACTTGTATGAACATGAGTCATCAGTGTGTCCAGGTGGCTAAGAAGGCCAATTGCATACTAGCTTATATCAGAAATAGGATAGCCAGTAGGAACAAGGAGGTGATTGTCCCCCTATACTCAGCTCTGGTGAGGCTGCATCTCAAGTACTGTGTTCAGTTTTGTGCCTTTCTCTACAGTAAAGACCTTGAGGACCTGGACTGTGTCCAGAGAAGAACAACGGAGCTGTGAATTGTTTAGAGTACAAGTCTTATGAGGTCTTCAAGCAATTTTAGATATGATACTAAGAGATACGATCTAATGGGGAAATGGTAGTTGTAGGTGGATGGTTGGACTTGATGATCTTGGAGGTGTTCTCCAACCTTGGTGATTCTGTGAATCTACAAATAAAGAATATGTTTAAAAGAGTTTTATTATATTCAAATGTATGAGACAAATGGAATCTTTACAAAGCCTTGAAGAGCAGGACTGGATTCCTCTCTGAATTCAATCCCATGTCCCTCATATGTTAAAATGATCATTCTTCCTTTTCTTCTGAGGGAGAGACAATCACAGTAAATAAAAAGTAACTAACATAAGTAAAACATAAATTTTTCACTGTGCCTTCATATTCCTTTAATTTTTTTAAATATAATTTCATGAATTTGAAATTCCTAATAAAAAAAATTACTGAATTTCATGCAGCTCATAAATCTGATTATGGGAACATGCATTTTGTACTGAATAACTGTAAGCTCTTCCTTGTTATCCTTATAAGTCTTACACTAAGATAATGCATATGCCACATTGCATGAAGAAACAGGCTATATAACATTATTATTTTTAAAACATATCTTATATGTGGTTAGTGGGACATCTCTGTCCTATCACTTCATGGATTCAGTGATATGTCTAACATTTACATTTTTCATATTCACTTTTGTTTAACATATACATATATATATGTACACAATTCTTTATTGATGCAGCCTTAGATCACAGAAATCAGTGTATATTTTTGCCTGATATGCCTGTGACTTATTGCAAAAGAAAAAAAAAAACAAAAAACCAACAGCAAATATTTATTAATCATTTGAGCTCAGGATATGAAGTAATTTTTCAAGTTGTCCAGCTGAGCCCATCCAGTTACATTTTCCCATCAATTGTAAGAGACGGTATAAAATTGGCTCTGAATGTCAATCTGTCTTCAGGAACAGCTTTAATTTCAGCCTCAAACTCTGCATCAATGCTTAGACAGTGAGTTATGATTTTTCAGTTTCTAGCAGGACTATTCCTTCACAAGTTCACTTCTGGTATCAAAATAAGAGCACACAGAGTTTTCTTAATTTCATAAAATGTCTCTAATTAAAAAAAAAAAAAAGATAAAATCTCCAAATCTCTCTTCCTGATATGGAAATCATAACTCATGTAGGACTCCCTAGGTTATCAAGCATGTTTTTTTTTTAACCATATATTCCCCCCACTTTAAAGGTACTGCTTCTTCGTACTCAATATGAATTTGCGTCTGCAGCGAGAAAATCTTTGCGACCAAACTTATTCCCTTGAATATTCCCATGGGAAAAGATAATCAACAATATCAACTTGTTTTTTTAAGGGATGCTTTTAGTATTGGCAAATGCTATTTATAGCTAATTCAATCTCAGACCAATATTTTTGTCATAAACAACAAGAATACAGTCAGATAAGTACAAAATTTGCTTTGAAAGCAATTCCTCATTTTATTACGTTGCCTCTCAATGTCAGAGATGGATGTTAGTGGTACGGGAGTAGAGGCTGACAACATAGAAAGGAGACTTCCATATATATCCAAAGAGAACCCACCCCTCGTGAGCCAGTTTATTCAGTAGGAGTGCACTGATGGTTTTGAAACAGTTCAGGTACAGTGTAGGAGCACACCATTGGCTCAAGACCTTCTCAGATGGGTTTTGCCAAGGCTATACATCTCACTTCAGCTTGCCCAGAGAACAGGCAGAGATATAATTTTCTCTCTCCATCCTAACACTCACTATTACAACCTGCATAGTGCTCTCTTCATCCTCATACAAGAACTTTAGTTTCTGGTCCTGGAAGCAAGTTGAATTCTAGACAAAACCAAAAAAAACCTTTCTTCTAAACAAAAAATGTGACTTGGGCAATCTGTACATACCACATTCTTGGCAACGTGTCCCATCTGTTCGCAGATTAGTATGCACATAACTTCACTCTCACTCTGCCTGTCTGTAGAACACAAACTTGTCAATGTTTTAGTGTATGCATGTGCCCCTGCTCCATGTCCTGTTCCTTGCGAAGCCTTATTAACACTGGCTCAATCATCTTATATTAGTAGACAAATAGGAGTTTCTTCAGCTTGCTGTTCATTATCACCTCTTTCTGGCCATCAAGACAGATATAAATATTTACAAATCTCGCTATATATTTTTTATCTATTAGATGTTCATGAAAATGAGTGAGGAGTGATGTTTCCAGAAGCCAGTAATTGCATACTTGATGAGACTGGTATTCATGCGTGGAACTAAGAGTCTGTATCTACTTATCATGTCTGCACAGTGTTTTTAGGGCTGCACTGTTTCCTCAGACTGAAGAGTGAAAATCTCCCAGTGATAATCTGGTTTAAGTTTTGACCTTTTGGCAAGATGATGAATAATATGATTTGAAAGAATCAAGCTTTATGATACTTGTGCTTTTGTGGATTTTAAATATTTATCATGTAATTGTCTTCTCCAGACTCTGAAGGATTTTTTTTTTTTGTACTGAGATTCTTCCACACCGATAAATAATTCATTTTATAAATTGTTTGTATTCCAGGTAAGCATGGCTTATTTTCCTGAAAAGTGATGTAGATAGACAAAACTTAATTATGTGCTTTTCCTCTTTGTATCTATATCACCTGTCATTTTTATTAATACTTTGATAACATTATACTCCTATATTAGCAAAAGAGAAAACTTGATGATGTCAAACATTATTTAGAGTTAATACGCTTGCAATATATGCAAGACATTCCTCTTTAAAGTGATCTCGCTTCAGAAAATAACTAAATAACTAAATAAAATTCACTCTTTTCTTAAGATTCCAGTGTGTGCAGACACCAATATATGTGTGCAGTACAAAAATATTTACAAAATATTACAAAAATAAAAGTACACTTTTGCTGTAATGACATAGTCTTTCAGTAATGTTTTCCAGTTATCTAAACTCCTCTTAAGTCAGCAAATTTCAGACTGTCCATGGTCTTGAGTGTACAGACGAGATAACAAGCTGGAAAGACAAAACAAAACAAAATAAAACAAAAAAAAGTTGCTGACTTGCCATTGTTGACTCTGCTCTGAGCAGGGGTTTGGACTGAGCACACATTCAGATGTACCTTACCAACCTCCTTAGATCAATCTTTGTTCTGTGAATCTGCAGACCCTAAACTAAGAACATGTCTATACACAAATTATTTTTTTAACAATTTGTTTGTTTCCTGTAGAAAGTACTGCATTTTTTTCTTTTATGACAAGTAAAAATTAATTCGTCATTCAAGGGTTATGGCTTATTATGCTTTCCAGAAAAAACTTGAATTCAACAGTTTTAGTTTAAGAAAAGAACACAAAATTTTTCTATTTTGCAATCTCCTTCAGAGGAAACAGATTCTAGATAACGAAAAGAAACATCTTAATGTCCTCCTTATTCAAACTGGAATTATTTAATGATCTCTGTGCACAGAGTGATTAAGGATACAAGAAATTTTGCATCTGTAGCATTTAACTCTGCTACAACAATCTCAAACTCCTCCTCCGCTGGAACTAGTACACTCTCAGGAGGATCTCCTCTTGAACATAGAGTGATGATAATTGTTGTGATTTACATTTGACAACTAGGATTACCCCCAGAGAGTTCAATATGGAGTCAGTGTCTCAATAGGATTGATGGCCATTGAAGAAATAGCATTATTAAATTCAAAGGGGAAAAAGGCAAACCATACTAGAGACCATTTAATCTACAAAGAAGGCAGAATCAAAACCCTCTCTTTCTTCATTATACAATTACACTTTTGATAAATTGTTGGTTCAAGTTGCTTTATGAGGCTCCAACAAAAATATCATGCTGCCAGGCCAGGATGCTTCTGTCAGCCCTTAAGAGCTAATACAGTCCCAGTGTAGGATTAACAATGTTTTGGTAAATTACAGGCAAGTCTTAAATTAGCTAAGGACTTCAATATCAACTTAATCCTTAATTAAAACACAAAGCCTTCACCTTTTTTGACAAAGTGAGAATTAAATACATGGGTCCAAACCAAGGTAAAGGTTATTTTCCTCAATAACGCTTTCATTTAGCCCATAAACTAAATGTTTAATACATAGAACAAAAAGATTTTCTAATCATGGGTGTTTTTACATTTATGAAATTACACTGGTTTTGCTGATATCAAATTGTAAAAAGGCAGATCCTAATACAGAATTTCCATAGTTCTACTCTATTCAGAGAAATATCATAGAATTACAAGAGACAACAATCTGATTAAACATAGGGAATTACTCAGTACAACTGACACACAACAAATGTGTGATCCTTCTACACAAGAGTAAGTAGGGTTATTGATTTGATAAAAACCTCTGACTTTTTCCCCCTAAGCTCACGTGGAAATTTTCTTCTATGCATTTTTCAAAATATCAATTTTGCTTTAACTATTTTTGATGAAAAATAACTACTAAAATAGGAAACTAATCTTTATCATCTAATTGTGTTATCAAATAAATCATGTTATGTGCAGATTCTGTACAAAAAAGCATGACAAAAGAAGGGAGCATTACTGACTGATATATGAGGTTTGCTCTGAAAAAAAGGCTTCTAATTTTGTTATTTTTGTATGCAACACCTGAGGCGGATGTTGGTGGTATGGCAGTAGAGGTGGAACCTTTCCACCAATATTCCACTGCACTTTGCTGCCATGTGACAGATGGCAGCAGAGGGGCAATCTAACAAAATGCTGTTGACACGAGAGTGCGTATGATGAAAGATGTGGAAGTGAATTTCTTCAAACAGAAAAAATTGCCCCCATTTACATTAACTGATATTTGTTCAACATTAATGGAGACAAACCAGTGGATGTGAGCACTGTGAGGCAGTGGGTGGTATGTTTCAGCAGGGGTGACAGTGGGTCAACCTTTAATGATGCAGATTTATAAGAGGTTTGTATGCAGGCTTCTGTTCATCGCTAGTGAAGATGAATAACTTTCATAAATGCATTCAGCATTTTGTAGAACAAAGAATTACTAAAATCTTTTTAAAACAAATTTATACAGTTCTGTCAAAACAACTGGCAGTCAGTTGATTTTGCCCAGTTAAATACAAGATGCCAGGGACAGGAAAAACTTTTGTTTAATATGGGACAGATGGAGGAAGTTTTATGCAAACAGACAGCTGATCCAAAATCAAATGTTCCAAAGCTAGAGAAGGACATGAAAAGAAAATCCTTACAAACAGAATTTTTGCTAGCAATAAGTGGACTGAATGCATATGAAGCGGAGGAGGTACCTGTCTAAATGTGCAACAGGAAGGCTAAGTACACATGATGGCTCATACTGCGGAACTTGGTGTGTTCTTTCTGATATACATCAAGTATTCCTACCTGATCACGATAATGCCATTCAGAATCCCAATGATACTAGCAGAAGAATAATAGCAATTTTTTCTCTTGGACACAATTAGGGAGATGCACCTGCACACCCTCCACACAAAACTACGGAGATAAATTACATACTGTGGGAGACGATGAATATCTCAAAATCCATGATCAAGAATGAGAGGCTGTGCAATGAAACATGCTGAATTCACAGCTGAACATGAGAAATGCATTCCAGTGAAAAGTCATGCTCTCTCACAAAAGCTATTATGCACAGGCTGGTAGATGTGGCAGTACAGTGCAAGACAGACCTTCTCATCAGACACTTGCAGTACCAGAACTGCTGGTCAAGGTCAGCCAGAAGTAGATCAGAGAGGGAGTTGGATGTTTGTAGGATGAACAAAAATGAACTGATCTACAATGTGAAAATAGAGGGTAAAATGAAATAAAACATACACTTTACTGACTGAAAGAAGGGGAATGGCAGGAGGGCATCGGGCAGATGATTGGGGATGCACACAACATTGAAACACAAGAGTTCATTTCACTTTTCTGGTTATATCTAATGCTTGTCAAAGCAATTTTAATTTCTCAAAAGAGTAATAAAATAAATCTGTTATTAAATTTATGTGAGAACCTAATGAGTGAGCAGAACACCCCCCAGCGATTTACACTAGGTGCTCTTATTATCCATGGCTCACAGACATGATAGAGCATAATGACATCTGAAAGAGTACTTGGAGACCACTATCATGTGTCAATGAGCAGTTAAGAAGCCTTTAGTTTTTTGGAGCCTCAGTTTATTGTGTCAGTCTGTGGAGAAATAAGCACTAAAGGCAGCAATATCTCCATATGATGGAGCCAACTGGCATCCCTAACAGCATGCTTGCTCGTATTATTCTTGGAAATGCATTTTATTCATGGCTGAATAATGTGAAAAATTCTACTTTTCATAATATTACCGTGTGTTCATCTTCTTGAAAATTGATATATGAGTTTGAAATTAGGTATTTCTGTATATAAAGCCACGGCTGATCATTTTTAATTCAGACTTCTCAAAACACTCCTAAATGTATTGTAAGACCATGTGTTCATAACCGTTCCTCTGAGCTTCAAAATTACTGTGGATGATCTGTTGTTTTTAAACTACCATTGTTCCTAATGTGATGCTGCACTTACTGTTTGCAATTTCCAAGTGGAGGTGCCAATCTCACTTACTGGTTTGTTAGTTTTGCATGAAATCACAAAGTTTGTTTAGAAACAGACCAGAGCTAAGTCTGATACAGTCAAATGGGAACACAGTCATATTTCCTTCCTTTCCACCATCGTCCCCCCATAGGGATGGTGAAGAGAAACAGAAAGGCGAAAGTTAGAAAACTCCTAGGTCAAGATAAAGACAGATTACTAAGTAAAGCAAAAACTGTGTGAGCAAGCAAAGGAAAGCAAGGAGTTAATTCACTACTTCTTATCAGTGAGCAGATGTTCAGTCATTTCCAGGAAAGCTGGGATTCATCATGTGTAATGGTTACCTGTGAAGACAAAAGCTGTAACTCCAAACATCCCCAATTCCTCCTTCTTTCCCTTAGCTCTTATTACTGAGCATGATGTAATATGGCATAGAATATCCCTTTAGTTAGTTGGGGTCAGCTGTCCTGACTGTGTTCCCTCCTGGCTTCTTGTACATTCCCAGCTGCTTGCTGCAAAGCAGGAACAATCTTGCCTCTGTGTAATCACTACTCATCAACAGCTAAAACATCCATGTGTCAACAGTACTGTTTTGATCCCAAACACAAATATCAAACAAGCTGCTTTGAAAAGAATTAACTCTATCCATAACCATTCCTATGCTCGATTATTGTCCTACTTGATTTACAAAAGTATTAAGTACTGTCAGGGAAGAAAATTCTATTTGCTGTGTGTTTGCACAACATCTACTGCTCTGAGATATATTGCTTTCCCATTGTGGTGTTCAATAATATCACAGTATATCATCATTATAATAAAATCTGTCTCACTGAAGGGTTTGCAGATTTAAAAATCTAAGGCTCTCTGATGTTTCAAAATCCTACCTGCAGAATCCTGGTCTGACAAGTCAAATGAGTGTTGCAGTCATTCCCTTCCTGCCATCAAGTTACTTCTGCATTATTTTCATCCACGTTCTTTCAGTCTTAAATAAGGGAGACAGCATGCATATTTAAAAGTACTCCCTACAGATCCCAATGAGATCCCTCTGAGAATAAATCCTTTCCACTGATTTAAGAAGTTTGTCATAAATCCCAAAATCTGTGGAATGTAGAGTTATCAGGGCTGTAGTATATATCCTTGGAAATAATTATTATTTTATTAGTGACTGATTTCATAGAAGTATATCACATGCAAGAGGTTTGTATACTTCTCTTAATTTATGTGATCGTCATTACTAAATCATCTCAAACGAAAGTTATGAATCATTTAAGTAATGTAAGTAAAGTGCTTCTCAAGATCAAGAAAAGATGCATGGATTAAAGCATTTCAAACCAATTGAAAGAATCACCCTGAAGACCAAAACAGTCTTGTACAAAGAGCTGAAAAAATAAGATCCATCATAAGCAAGCTTAGTGGAACAGTCAAACCACAGTTCTCTCTATCAAGAAGATAGCAGCCATTTCTATTCAGTCATTAAAACTGTGGTTCTCCTGTGTCTGTTATCTTTGTCCTCTTTTATTATTGGAACATGGTCTCCGGGGTCAGAGAGTAGTAAAAAATATCACAGTTCGCTCAATTTCAGGTTGTAGAAGAAAGTCCCTTGTTACATGATTTCTCTGATTTTCTAATGGACTTTATATCCCCATTTCTATCCATATATTTTCTAATCTAGATAATGCTTAATACATGAGTGAAGGGAAAACATATAAAAGAAACAACAAATAAATAAACAAAAAAACAGGCCAGGCTTAGCTCTCATAAGTCTTTCTCTCCTGCAGGTTTAAATATGTGAGAAATATAGGTGCAAAGAGATCTAAAAGAATGTACCTTAGAGAGCATTTCCTCCTGGTTTGAGGTTACAAATGCAGTAAGCTTTTCATTCCTCCTTTTTTTCACTTATTACAAAAAAAATATGTTCCACAATGACACCATATATTGAGGTGAAATTCAGCCTTGAGGATAAGGATATTTTGGAGTGCTTGTAAAGATGGTAGAGCTCCTTTTCTTCTTTCAGTAAATACCTCTTGGCTGTTCTCTGTCAATCTCACTGACATCTTTTCCCTTAGTGAGCCGCAACAGAGGGGATTTTATCCTGTTACTCAGTGTTGCAAAATTTTGCTTTATGCTGGGATGCAGGACTTCTGTTTGCATTATTTATCTGCTTTCCAAGATACTGCATTGCTGCCCTCCTATGTGAACACACCTGAACATCTTCATGCAGTACAGCTCTGCTTTATCAGAGAAGGTCTGAATGACACCTGTGGGAGAAAGATTGGATTGTACAAAGGCAATGAAGAGTGAAGTAAAGCATTGAAGAACAGCTCTAAGACTGTTTACAGAGGTTCACAAAAAACAAAATGACCAGAAAAGCAGTATTGATTTCACGATACTATGTCATTATTGCCACATAATTTCTTAGTTAATATTGTTAGTACTCATAGATGAAAATTGTCACAATAATGGGACATTGGCATACTTTTTATTACAGTCTGCATGATGTTGCCAGCAGTGTTGAAGGATAGAAAGTATTCCAAAATATTTCAGTATACTGGTTTGGTAATACCCCTGACCTATGCAGTTTCATAATTAATTATCTATTTATTACAGAGAGAAACACAAATGTATGAACAGTAATGTTATGAATGCTGGTAAGCGAGCTAGAAGATCTCAAGAGTTATCATTTGAAAAAGACTGTTGGATCCCAAACCATGACTTTTGAGCACTTGAAGATGAGTTTAATAAAATTTAATTATATAAGTATTTCTTTAAAATATTCCAGTAAATATGATTTACATTGAGTTGACTGTTCTCCCATATGCATGCAGTGTCCAAATAACTGAGCAACAGATACATCATGATAACCAATAGATATTGTTTATGCTAAGGGGCAAGCAGATGTGCTATTCTAAACACCAAAATACAAGGCTGAAAAAGCTATAAGATATTGATTGTCATTCTCTGAAGTATCCATTTGCCCACAGGCATCCTTCAGAAATGTTGCTAGTCGTTAATGAAACAAACATCTTCTAGTCTGGCAAAGCACACTATACATACATTGATTAACAGAATGCAGATCACCATGTATCTTGACAACCTTTTTTTTTGTTCTTGCTACCACTGAGGTTTTCCTTTAATTCAGTTAACCTTGGGAAAATGTTATCAGATGTGAAAGTAGTGAAGCTTTCCTTCTGTATTTGGTTATTCTGCTAACAAAGGTACTGGACAAACAGTAAAATTATGCTTGAAGATTGAGTAATTAGAACATTTTGCATTCGTATGTTTTAAGCTTCTGAGTACAATCTGAGAAAGATAGCTGTTCGAAAGTTCAGTTAATTTTTGCTTTGGGCAAGACTTCAAATTATTTTTGGAGCCTGCATATTTTATACTGACTATTCAGGCTGAATTTCTTACTGTCATTCTTCACTGAGAAATGCATGACCACTGTACTACAAAACATAGAATTAGCATACAGTGTTTATAGTTTTCATTTACCTCTGCAGGAAAAAAAAAAAAAACAACACCCAGAAGACAATGAATTTCTTCTATACATACTCTTATAAAGCTTTTTTTCTGAATTTTAGTTTCCTAAATAAGGCATTGACAATTCTGTTATTAAACAACAGGAACAACAGAATCCTTCTGAGATTCCATTTTAATCATTATTTGTCTCACTATTTTCTAAATTAACTAGGTAAAGAGACATTACAGTATCCCCTGCAGCCTCATAGTGCTTATTTACAAGATGACAAATCAGATGTTCTTTATCACTGCCCTTGTAAGATAGTAATTTTATTTTTGTAATTACCCAAATATTTTGTGAATTTTAAAATGTATATTTTACTTACAGTTACTTCAGAACTTGTCCTTGAACAACCAATGATTTGTACTGCAAGATTATTTGTCTCATTGGAACAAACTGATCTTTCAGTGCTTTTCAAGTCTATCTAATTTATTTGTTGCACAAGCTTCATGAAGTTCTGTTCTCTGGCACCTCTTGCAGCTATTGTTGCTACACATTTTGGGGTCAAATCCACTTTCATCGATACTGCCTTTAGATTGCATTGTTTTGCATAATACTAACCGTTCCCTTAATGCATCATTTAAACTCCCTCCAAATTGGCAATGCTCCTTTAATTGCTTTAATCCACTCATACATTCCAGAAATGTTTCATTTTCTTGATTCTATCTATAAAAGCAGAAATGTTTTGCAATCACAAGTAGCTTTGAGGATAGGTAATTTTGTAGAATTTCCACAGTCTCAGCAGAAGTTTTTGCTTTAATAGCATCTGTAAGGCTATGCTACAGAATATAATTTTGGTGACCATTACACTAAGCAAAACAGCCATCCTTCAACATAATATTATAAAATAATTTTCAAGTCTTCCAGTATAAGTAGAAGAATTCTTCATTGAACTAACAGATAAAGTATCTTGTCTGAAATAATTCAACACTTCTATTCTCTCACCCACTCAAAAAATACGCATATATATATTCTTCGAACAAGTGTTGTAGGTCTGTCTCAGCATCAGGTTCTCCCACATTCTTTCACTGCATTCTGTAGCAAGGATTTGTTCTTGATGCCAAACAAGATCTGACTTTCAGGATACCAAGAACAGAAAAAATAAAATGGGTGCCTTCATGAAGTAGCAAAGTAGTATGTTGCTACTCTGATGGGACTCCAGATGTTATTCTTTTCATATGTACCCAGCATGAATCTGAGATGCGTATGATTGCAAGAAAACTGAAGTGAGAGAAGCTGTGTGCTTATGTGAAACCACACACAACTAGGCAACACTATCAGAATGATGCACAAAGTCAAGTCACTTTGAATAACTAGGAAAGCTGCAGTAATTACAGCTTTTAAAGTCTAGCTGGCAACACATTAGCAGTATCAGTGCTCTTATGCGCAGGCATGAGTTGCTGTCTGAAATTCCATGTTCCACTTGAATGTCGCTCAGAACTAACTCCTATGACTTGGGTCCTCCAGGACATCCATGCATGTTGCTAGTCAGCAGTAGGGATAAGGGACAGGTGACATCAGATCCATAATTAGGCAACTGAGCCGAGCTCAGGATGTCTAGTTAATAGCTTTTTGCATTTCATCAGCCATTTAGAACAAATATACTTTGTCTATTGTAAGATTTACAGTACGTTTCAGAGACCTGTAATTAGTCCTCTTAACCTGTGAGCAGAAACAAACAGTAGAAATGCGTTCTCATGCAGTAATCCAGTGCGCTTTACTTATCCAAAATAAAAGAATAAATTTAATTTAATAAATACTTCAGGCTCTACAGTAGAACTTCCATGAACAAAGCTGAATAAAGCCAAAATGCAGTGGCTTGTACTAAGTAATCATGAGACTACTTCCCCGTGGATTCAAAGGTCTTCATTCCTCTTTCTATTTCATGCCTTCGGTAAACTCTCTTTCAGGGGAAAAGCTACTTCCTACTTCCTCCTGCATTTTCTTAGTCAGAATACATTACAAATAAACAGAACCTAACATTAAAATGAAGGTGAAAGCCTGGTGCAAATGCCACAGGTGTTTTTCTTGTTTAGGCATGCCACAGAACTGTTGGCAATAAGGGGAGCCACATTCTAAACTGTAAAATTTGAGAACACAAACCACTTTGTTTTTAAACAGGAAATATATTGATAATTTTTTCACAGATTTTTAAGATATTTCTTTTTTAATTTATTAAAGAAATACTGAAGAGCTGCAATAAAAAAAATATAATTTATTTGTAGATAAATCATAAACAATTCAGAGGTATGTATAAAAGCAAAGCTTAACCTCTTGAATAACTTTGGATATGAGAAGAAACACAATCAAATCAGGAAATAAAGGAAATTTTCACAGAAGAAATGTAACTATTTTTCCTAGTTAAATACGATGAAGAAGAAAGGTTCAAGATAGAAAAGAAAATAAAGATGTTGACTTGGACTCCTGTTGAAATACAGATCAGGCATGAAAGTAACACATATTTCATCAGCGGATAAGAGTCATCTAAAAGGTTTTTGAAGAGGCTTACAGAATATTCAAGACAAAATTACATAGGTCTTGATGGCATCCCAGTTTGGGAATATAAGTGTTTACTTTGCTTTAGATCCCTCTGGCAGTTGAGAATGAGGAAGTTTGCCATCTAATTTAGATAAGACATTTGTGGTTGATGATTTTGCTATTTGTTACTTGCTACTTGTCTTCTAGAGTAAAAATCGCACATGTTTCTGAAGAATATGCAATGTCATGTTAATCCAGCCACATTTTAGAGATCTATAGAACGATATAAGCAGCTGTTTTTTCCTCCTGACTGAGAGAGAAAATCCTGCATTCCTAAATTTGTTCTATCTGTGTTGTTTTGAAATATATATATTTTGCTACATACTTACTATGTTGTGACCAATATTAAAGACTAAAAAAACTGAAAATAAGGAAAAAATATCCCCAGCAACCGAGTAACAAATTGCTTTCACAAAAACTAACTAAATCTCTGTTTTCAACATATCTAATTTATATCATTAATGCAATTGGTATATTTAGATGTGATATTTCCTGAAGTATCTCCATCCAAAAAATGACTGGGAGTCAACAGACCCCAGAAAGTCCCTAGAACATTATAATCTCTTCAGTGTTTTAAAAACTTGCAATTATTAAATTAATATTTCGGCAGAATAATCAGTACCTGTGGCCAGAAATGTTCTGTACATATTTGGTTATCATCTGAGGTTATCATCTGAAATTGATGTTTTGTAGGTCAGTCCCATCTGTATGTTATATGAAGCTGTTCAGAACAAATGAGATTGAAATGACTAATGTTAGGTGTCATTTATACCAGATTGCTTCAGCCTGAATATGTAGGTATTTTTGGCAGAAATATCACCTACATTGTTTCATCTACTAATTACACATACCAAAAATCATGTGATATCAAGTAGATAGATCTAGAAAATACTGACATTTTAAGAGACAGAAATGTTCTTACATGTGAGCTTTATGTTCTGAAAAGTGTGAACACTCTCCAATTGTGGGTCTTTTCTGTATTCACAGTTCAAAAGCAAAAATTCAGCCTGATCCACAACCTGTGCCACATCTAATGTGAAATAAGGCCACACTTTGTGATGATGAAGGAGTGACATCATCAAGTACAATGATACATCCAAGAATCACAGATGAACATTTTGAGGAAGGCATACTAATGTTAAGCATTAAAATGTTCTGTGACAATTAACAAAGTAGTTACAGCACAATGTTAACAGAAAATTGAGCTGAGTTTTACAAGGTGTCCTGATGAGCACAGCTGGGAAGTAATAATAAACATAGAAACTCCTATGGACTCTTTAGGCTCCTCATTTAGTCATGGAGAATCTTGAAAGCAGAGGAAAAATTTTAGAACTGATTGCGAAAACAGGAACCAACCTGGACACAGGACATAAGGGTGTCTCAGGTGTCAAAAGTGTGTGAGGGAGACTTTCTTTATTCTTTAGGGTGTACAGTCTCTTAGAGCAGCTAAAACTTTTTTTTTTATAAGAAAGCCTGCATCTAATCATTTTACTTTAGGGCAAAGCAAGTGGTGACATTCATTTGTCTACAATATCATGATCAGGGCATTTCAAGACCTAGTTTTGGCCTGTCTGAAAGGAAAGTTAGATCACTGTCACCACTGCCGAGATGCATCACCCACTGCCTCACTGTGCTCACATCTAGTGTTTGGTCTCCATAGATGTTCAGTTAATGGTGATGAACATCAATGGGCAAGTTTTTTTCCACATGGAGAAATTCAATTCCACAAATTTTTTTCGTACGTGCTTCCATATCAGAAGCCATTTTATCAGACTGCTACCTCTGCTGTCATCACAGAGCCACAGAATGTAGCAGAATATTTATGGAAAGTTTTCCTCTCTACTGCCATGCTGTCAACATCTGCCTCTGATACTGCAGCTCAATATAGAAAATAGGAGGCATTACTTTCGGAGCAGCCCTCCTATTAAACATATAATTAGTACCCCCTACATATATATATATGTAGGACAGTAAAATAACCCTAAACAAAGAGTTATAAGGCATCTTGCAGGAAGTAATCCTGGGTTTTGTTCAGGTACAAAAATGACTTTACAAGTTTATGGTGCCCATTTAAAAGTTGACTATAACCTTGGCTGTGGACCAGAATTCATAGACATATTCTACTTGCTTGTCTTTAAATTCTGTCAACAATTTCCCCAAGATTTTTGTTTTTACTAGTTAAACATTCCTGGTTTTGAGGGCCTTCATTCTGAATTTTATCCTAAAACAAACAAAATTGTTAGGATCAGTTCAGGCAATGATTTTCTGTAATATTAGTCCACCCATTCTGCTATTCAATCTGGGTACATTCCATTGAAGTGAGTTTGGAGTACTTAGGAAAAGCTGGGAAAATTGAGCTTCAAATGTAATGAACTCCAGAAAGAAGTCAGTGGCAGAGATAACAATAATCTCCTCTCTGCTTGCATGACATGAGATGACAAAAAGAGCAAATTCTTATTTCTTTTTTTTTTTTAATTTATTTATGACAGACTGTTAAGCTGGCAGACTAAGTGCCATGACAAACGCATTAATTCTGGAGAATAAAAAAGTAACTGCATTTATTTAATGAACCAAGAATGTATGAGAGAAAGTATTCCTTCTTTACAATACTGAAATAAATAGAGAAATGAGAGAATAACAGATATCATGGTTTTTTTTGTTTTTGTTTTTGTTTTTGTTTTTTTTTTAGTTTAGTAAAATTAAGATATTACTCATTTATCAGGATTTTTTTAGGATCTTTATTGTTTTATAAACACTTTGAAACTTGACAAAGAACCAAGCAACTAATTTTGGTATTAGATCAAAGGCTTTCGTCGCAGAAAAAGGCTAGTCTCTATGCTAAATTTCATGTAGCTTTATAACACTTTTTGGACTTTCCTTAACATTTATTAAACTAAGTTATTCATTTCTTCAAGGATGACTTTTTTTTTTCTTTTTTTTTTTTCTTTTCTGCAGCTGGAAATTATAGTTGACTTTAAAACAGCACAAGTTGTAATATCTTACTATTGATGCTGTGTACTGCCAAGCTGCAAGAGTATATTAAAACTCTGGTCATTTCAGTAGGTCTCAAACTGTGCAGTATGAAAACAAGCATACTTATTGATTGACTGATTGATTGATTGATTGATTGATCTTTGCATATTTTGTGGGCTAGGATGTAGTATATACCAGCCACAAATGAATGACAGATTCTTTAGAACTGGAAATGGAAATACTCCTCAGTGAACCCTTAATACATATACTGAGGTGACCTTGTTAGGAAACCTTCACACATTGAAACCATTTGTTCACTATGTACATTATAAATGGGAAAAGTATTAACAAGAAATTGATGGATTTCTATTTAATTGTCTTCATTTGTATTATAGCCAGAGAATTTTGCATTCTTAATGTCACATTAATCTGATTGTTTTTTAGGCAGATGGATGACTAATGGATGCAGCACTTCAAGAAAAGTCCTCCTATACAAGTAAAACTCAGTAGAGTGTCATTTTTTTCTTACAGACAACATTCTGAAAGTCCATCTCCCCAGGACCAAATATTCTGAATAACTTCTTTGAAATTCCAAGAATACATTTGTTTCATAACATATATAAAATCCAGATCTCCATTCCATGGTACTTGAATACTTAGTTACTAACCCAACTATAATAATATGTATATATATATATATATATATATAAATTGAATATATAATAACTTGCATTTCCAATTAGTAACTGCACACTTGCCTTAAAAGATTGTTAAATTTTTCATTTCATAAATATTAATGCACTGAGGTGCCAGGGGTGTTCATAAGAATTGAAGAGAATAAAAAGAATAGGTAGATAATAGGATCATAGAATGGCTTGGGTTAGAAGGGACCTCAAGGATCATCAAGTTTCAACTCCCTTGTCACAGGCAGGGTTGCCAGCCGCTAGATCAAGTATGAGATCATCATTAATATCCTGGGTCAGAAACAGCTATGATTATATTTTCAGTGAACTTTGCTGAAGCACAGGAAATACTTTGCATTTTGTATCCAGCAAGTGTATGGACTATATATTATACAGGATGATAAAAAAACACTCATATTAAATTCTAATGTAAGGATGTAACTAACATGTTTGACTTCAAATAATTTATTAGAAGCTTTATTTCTAGACCTGGATTTACAGCCAGAAATATCCAGCTTTAAGATTTTCTTTGAATTAAGCAAAACATCACTATGAATAAAAGGCTTCCTGGTTTCAGACAAATGGAATAAATACTGAGTTACTACTTTGTCTAGGTTAGAACAAAATCTCAGAATACAGCTAGCCCAAATCAAATCCTCCTATGGACAGAAATTCTGAGAAAGTAGCATCAAAATTAGTAGATTCTCAGGAACATTGTGTCTCAATAAATTACAGGGCTTTTTGATGGCTCTTCAAAAAATTCCAGTCAAACTATACTCTCACATATCTTCATACCCCAGAACAATGGACCATGTCTTGCAATGTCTCACTATCCTACTGAAGTCTACTTGACTACTGAAAATATTTTAGCAACAGGAGTTTGACTGATCTGCTCTAATCTATGCTTCTTTATTGCTATGCCTATTTATGTTTAATTAATTATACCTATTTATGCTCTTTTTTTTCTTTTAAGATGTATCCTCAGCTAATCAAAAATACTTTCTTATTAAGCCCAAGCAGATGACCTAAATTAATCATGGTCTTGTTGCAGCATTGTAGATTATTCCATATTACTGTCTATGGGTCACAAATCTACATGATACACATTTACCGTCATTTATGTGAGTAGTCAGCAATAAACCAATGACATTACACCACTTTATTATGAGAAACAGAGTTTCTGTTTCTTTCATTGAAAACTGGACTTTTAAAACTCATTTTGCATGTTATCTCTTTTAAGCATCTAAACTTCTAGTACTGACTTGTTGATTCCTAACAGAAGCAAATTTCAGCTAATTTTTATATGAAGTGCTATTAAGCTCAAACTATTCCAAAGCTGCATATCGTACTTTCTCAGGAATTTTTGAGAAATAAGAATCATTTCACCCATATATTTCTCCATATGTTAAAAAGCTGCATGATTTAATAATGCTGATGCCACTTCTTTCCTGTGTCTTTCACTCTTCATAGGTTTTCCTGGCAACTGAGGACTGTAGTTTAAAAACATGCACTCATTTTATTTCCTTTTACAAAGGACAACACTAAACTACAAACCATGGAGTTAAACCAAAATGCGTAATAATAACACACTTCTCTCTGTAAAGCTACAGAAGTAGGGTTCTTTGAAAGCTGGAAAAACATTAGCAATCAAAAGCTACACAGAAGTAATCTTATTTTTATTACATACAAGGATTTTTTCCAAGGAGTGCTGATGCCCGACAAAAAATTAATAAGAAGCTAGGAGGATTACTTGTGTTAAACTGCTCAGCCAAGTTATCCTTAACTACACATGGCCATGAGAGCTTGGATTTCTTCTGTGCTCAGCCACAGATGATCAAAATGGCAAATAGTAGAAACTGCTGAAACCAGTTGTTCAGGCAGCCACTGAATCTCTGATTTGCTGCATCACTCCATCTCCACATTTCTAAACTTAACTATAACTTTCAAAAATCTCCAGTTATAGCTTCTTAAGGAGCTACAGCCTGCCCATACTGTAATTATTAATCTCCAGGTAAGATTAGAGTGAGAATAAAAGAAAGAAGATGAATAAACATAAACAAGCTGAAAAGAGAGAGAGAGAAAAAAAAAAAATCAGTACATTTTTTCTGTTAAAAGATTTTTGAAAGGATTAAATTGTGTCAGTGAGCCATGGAACCAAGACTTTAGAAATCTGGTCTAAGTTTGGAAGAACAGAGAGCTGTTACATAAGGATACTGTTTTGGACAAGGAAAAGCAAGACCCATATAAAGTTTGTTGTAAAAGACAGGAAACTTCTCTGCCACGTGAAACACCTCTCTGGCAACCTAACAGTGCATCTAACTAGTGTAGATAGACAGATAAGTAAACTTAGCTCCAAGGCTGTTTCTCTGCTTTGATTGTGAAGCCTCTTCCCAGGGCTAACAAATGGGGAACAGTGCCTTTTTTTTTTTTTTTTTCAGCTAGAAACAGCTGAAAATGGGCTGCTCAGCTGCAACAGCTCCAAGTCCTGCGTAGATGCTAGTACTCTTCTAAAAGGAGCTCAGGCAGGGAATGGTTTGGGCAATTGAAGGAAGTTCTTTATCTCACAGAATCACAGAATGGCTAGGGTTGGAAGGGACCTCAAGGATCATGAATCTGCAACCCCCCTGCCACATGCAGGGCCATCAACCTCCACATTCAATACTAGACCAGGTTACCCAGGGCCCCATCCAATCTGGACTTGAATACCTCTAGGGATGAGGCATCCACAACTTCTCTGGGCAGCCTGTTCCAGCACCTCACCACTCTGTGAAGAACTTCCCCCTGACATCCAACTTAAATCTTTCCTGCCTCAACTTAAAACCATTTCTCCTTGTTCTGCTGTTATCAGCTCTTTCAAAGAGTTGATTCCCCTCCTGTTGGTAGGCTCTTTTTCGGTACTGAAAAAAAGGCTGCAATGAGGTCACCCGATAGCCTTCCTTTTTCCAGGCTGAACAAGCCCAGCTCCCTCAGCCTATCTTCATAGGGGAGGTGCTCCAGTTCCCTGATAATCTTTGTGGCTCTCCTCTGACCCTCTCCAACAGCTCTCTGTCTATCTCCACCATGTCCTCATTCTTCCTCACTCCACATGTATGCATGTCTTCATTTTCCCCTCACTTGCTTCCCCTGGTATTCCTTGACCATTATTATATTCAAGATGTAGACGGAGAACTGCAGAGCAAATGGATTTGTCCCTGAGCGTTACTCATCTCTTAAAGAGGGTTGAGTCATTCAAAGAATTAATAGGAAAAAAAAGCATGCAAGAAATAGGCATAATAAGGAATAGGCAGAAAGAGCCAAAATACCTGCTACAGTTTTGTAGGCTAGCATGCAAACTGAGCCCAAGATGAGGATCCCAGTGAGAAATGGCCCAGGATGGACAGCCAGAGCAGTGAGAAGGGGGACCAGCTGAGAGCAGGAAAGTCAGGGCTGTAGTGGAGCTGCAGACCAGATGGTAACTGAACCAGTAACATACACTGATGCGTCCAGGGCTCTAACTTCAAAAAAATCTTCCTGTCCAGACAGCTAGGATCTGAAGAGGTAAGTGAAGTGATGCACAGGAACTTTTTTTTTTTAACTGAGCATTTCCTACTCTTCTAAATGGGAGCCTCACAAAAGCTGCTGCTTTCAAAAAGATTTTCAGGACTTGTTCCCCTGGATGTTCTTGAGTTATAGCATGTATTATTATTATTATTTTCCTTGTAATTCATTATGTCTTCAGAACTTTAAAAAATTGGAGTAATTGGTTCAAGTAGAATTTGTCCTCATGGTGATCTTGGGTCAGTTGTTAATCTTTTCCAAAACTTAGCTTAAGTACAATAATAAATGATTAAAATGTCTCTTATTTTCTAACTTTAATTTCATTCTCATCTACAGTGAAAGAAAAACTCTTACTTGGTGATTACCAGACAAGCAGTTAAAGAAAAGACAGATGGTTTCTGTGGTTATTGAAAGCTTTACTAAATAAGATTGATTTCAGACTTCTATCTTTTCTGTTTTCAAAAAGCCTGTAGATTCTTCTTTAAGTTAAAAAAAGCCCATTATATTCACATTTGAAAAGATTGATGTTTCTTCACCTTTTTGATACAAAACACAAGTAATAGTAATTAAAAAAAAAAAGTTTCGAGTTCTCTGTATTTTATTATAGAAACTGAAAAACAAACAAGAAAAGATTTCTGCTTGTATTAACTTATTTATTCATAACACCTGATATTGTAAGAAGGTTTATTATTGTTGTTTTTTTAGATCATTCATTTTACCAGTCAGTATGAATTTTAGTGTTTAAAACATTCATTCCCACGCAGAAGAAAACTAAACAGTACATATTAGGAATTCACCATCAGCAATACACAGCCATAACTGTTCAGAGAAATACGTTAAACATTCTTTCTCCATTTCCTTTGTAAATTTTAATGAAAGGACATTTTAGTACTTAAGAATTCTAGAAAGGTGTTCAGAGCATCTGTACTTTCTTGAAAAGCAGCCAAAAAAACATCAGCAAATCTCAGCCAGTATCTCTTTTGGCTTTGATTCCAGCACAATGTTCTGTCCAGAAGATGTTATGAAAATATTAGTAAACAGTGGACTAAACTCTGTTTACAAGGGTGTGGTGACAGAAGGCAAAGAAGGCCACAAATACAAAGTTAGAAAGCACTTGTCGGTATGATGGGAAATCACAGATAGATGAGCACTGATTCACCATCTGGTTCATGCTATCAGCCACAAAGGGCCAGATTGTTGTCTTGTGCCCAGCTGAGCAATATAGTTAAGATTTTCTCTTTGCTGCAGGAGTGGAAAGCCAAAAGCTCAGTCCCATTCATTGTCCTTCATGAAAGCAGAGGAGGTGTAAGAAAGGAGCTGGGGAGTGACAGAGCTTCACTTGGCTGTATAAGGTCAAAGATGCCAGGCAATGAAAAAGGGAGGAGAGACATTTCTGACCTTCAGAATTCTTCTGTGTCCATTTTATGAACTTTCATGACTATATTTCAGGATGTATATAAGTTAGATCAAGTAATAAAATAGAAGTGTGGTTAGGGAAAATTAAAACCACGTGAAAAAAAAAAAAAGAAATATCAAACTAAAATCTGCCCCTTGGCATATTTCTAAATTATAAACCAAACTATATAAATTATAGGAAAAGCCAGAGAAAACTTCTGATGTCTTCTTTTGACAGGTACAGCAGGTGTACATATGCAAAACATGTAAAGAGCAGAAGTTTCTTGATGTCATCCTGCAGGCAGAAATTCATCACTGACTTCTCTGTCTGTACGCCATACCCAATCTTCAGATTGTGCAATACCAACTTACAACAAACACTTGTAGCTTCCCCTGCCTTTACCCTGTTGCTGACATGGAGAAGATATTGATGGCTTTTCATTTTTTCTGAGTCAATTAGTCAGGCATATACTCCCTTTAGAAAGTAACAGATGTGTTGGCTTCAGAGTGGGTCATCAGATGACCGGTTTCAAAGCATAAGATAGATAAAGAAAAAAGCTAGAAAAGGTGCATTTGCTAGTCATTGCATTTTCTTCTTTGTTTTTGGATCAACAGAAGTACTATTCTTCAATAAATATCTCATTACTGCTCTTCTGGGAAACATAAATTCTGTTAGAACTTTGCTTTTCAACCTAGAGATAATCCAGTAAAAGCATCCTCCTACACTAGATCCCTAATGTATTCCAGTATTTGTGGTGAACTTGAGAGCATAAGGTCTGATAAATTAAAAAGGAGCAAAGTGTGATTCAGAACAGCTTTTTTCTTTCTTTTTTTTTTTTTTTGTCTTAAATTCAAGTATCTCCCACTAAATATGAATAATAGCAGAGAAAAATGAACAAATGACAAGTTTTCTAATTTTATAGCCAATGTTATAACTGTGGTAATGGCAGCTTTAGCCTTCCATATTATAATGAATACTGACACAGCTGTATAAAGTCACCCATCCCTGTTGTGATTTAACATAGCTGTCTAGATCTCAACTGTGCAACTAGTATATCATTTCAGAGGAATTAATCTGGTGCATTTATAGGAAAGAATTTCCTTAATGACCACTGTGCTAATAGAGAACTATTGGATTTGAACTTCGCTCTACCACACCCACTCCTTTCCTTTGCTAATACATTCCTTCCTCCTCTGACATGTCCGGTATGCTTGCCAAAGAAAAAACAAAACAAAAAGCAACAGTTTTTTAGGATCTGTCCCATTTTCAACAGTAAGGATTTCCATTCTTACAAAAATACACAAATCTTCAGGGAATCTGCCTCTTGAAGCTCCTGTAACAGTCTGAAGCTGTCTGACTTCAGATTAAGGAAAATATTTGGAACCCAACATCTTTGCAACTAATTTAAAAATGAAGTGACAGATTTGCACATATAAAGGACCTCATTTCTTATTTTATTTTTAACTCAGTTTCCTCTGTTCCATTCACAGCTCTTTTTCTACCACCACCCTGAGAGATTTTTTGTACCCTGTAAGGCTCTAATTTTGCCAAGTAGACCACTATGAAGCTTCCATTATAAGCCATATTCTCCAATTCTATACCACACAGAAGCCCTACTGGACACAGTCTGACAATGTCTTTTCATTTTCCATGGAAAGCCTCCCAAGCACAGCTTTCAGTGTAGGAAATGAATGAATGGCAATAGCATTAACATGGATTCACACTCTGCCACCACTTTTAAGAATGGAGTGAGAAGATATCCTTTAATCACAGATTTCATGACCAGAGATAGATTCCTACCAGTGATTTTTTAGATAAAGCTGGCACAGTAAAAAAAGGCATTACAGGCATTTTGCAAGACAGCTTCTGATTTTTATCCTATTCAAATCTGGTAACACTGCACTTCTCCTTTCTGCAATGTTTGTCAACCACATGCCAATGGGAGAAATTTATGGTGATATTTTATTTTATTTTATTTTATTTTATTTTATTTTATTTTATTTTATTTTATTTT
>NW_024962334.1:38757937-38837812 GCF_019238085.1 Lagopus leucura | reverse complement strand
TTATTTTATTTTATTTTATTTTATTTTATTTTATTTTATTTTATTTTGTTGTTGTTTGTTTTTTTCCTCTCAAGATGGTGGCTGAAGTGGCAAAGCAACCTCACTTGTCCGGACTACAGAATACAGTGAAAATCTTGGAGATTGCAAATGTTAGCTTGTATCTACATCTTGTTCTACCTCTAGTTCTAGTCAGCAAAATAAAGTTTATTGGGAATCTGCTGTAGGACAAGAATAATGATAACAAAATTTCATAGTAAATACAGTAAGGATTGTCTCACAACTGGCACAGATACAGATCATGTTGAGCTGTCTCCTCTGTGAGGGTATCATGCCTCTAGATGTGCAAAGGGAATTTAGCATTATGAAATCTTAAGCCAAGTGCAAAACAACCCGTTACCCCAACTATTGCTGTTGCTGTCTGACCAGAGAAAACACTGGAGTACTACTGGTGAAAACGAATCCCAGGAGATAGCAGGTTTCCGCAGCAGGTGTCAAATACTAAGTCTTAATGCTTTCTAGGGAAAAGTATAGCACTTTATCATATAGGAAAATAATAAACAAGGGACCAGGTAGCTCGTCACAGTCTTCCATGCAGACAGCCCTTCAAGAGAAGAGAGCTGTCTTAAGAGAACATTTCAGGCTTTGCTGCTTTCATTTTAGAAACTAGAAAGATGAATTTAAACAGAAATCACATGCTTTAGACTGTCTAAACCTAGATAAATTCCCTCAGCCTCATTACATCACTTTGCTGATAGGATCGATCAGACAATAGATGACTAAGGTAACGGCAACTTTAAGAAATCTCATCAGATATGTCCTCATAAATCAATAAAAATGTTATAAACTATGTCACAAACAGGTCTAGTCACTCTGCTAGTTGAGCCATACAATTAGAAATAGAATAAAATACAGCATTGATATGTCATGATAATGCATACTACAAAGTTCATTTAATGGAAGAGTTATTGTGGTCTCAGGGATTTGAAACCTGCACACAGATTTTACAAATGAAAGATTATATATCTCTAAATGTCCCAGAACTTTCTCTGGGAAATGGATTTCTCTAAGGGATTGTAAAGCAGAAGAGATTTTTTCTTACTCTCAAACAGCTTGGTTACAATGTAAGCATAACTTAATTCCTTGAAGACTTGTATCCAGAAATGGAAAACTTCCTAAACTCCTCAGAAGTAAGCAAAATGAAGAATACTGATGCATATTGATACTTCTTTCACTATTTAGATCAACTTTCAGAATTCCCCATGTCAATTTTGCAATGTACACAAGATTGAAAAGCATGTAGTTCTGCACATTTATAGAATAACTGAAGTTTCTTACTCAGTACTTCTGGTAAACGTCAGAAGACTCTTGTAGATTCCATTGCAGGAGATTTTAAGTAAGCCTACATAATCCAGAGCTCAAGAAATTGAATGGAAATCTTGCCACTGTACTTTCTTCATGTTAGATTTGCTAAGAAATGTGCCAAGATCAGTAAGAGTGAAAAGAAAAAAATCATGATGCATGATGAATTTTTATGAATTTCAAATGCATTGTTCAATTTCATTTGAACTTACATGAACACAATGCCTTATTAAAAATATATATATGCAAAATCCAAATTATGAAGATTGCTCCAATTTGAAGGTAATGGGGAACAATGCCAATCTTGTCTGGACTGTCCTATTGCACACATTGAATTGTTTGGATTTGATGCCTTCTGACCACCATTTGCTTAGGTGGTGGAAAATGGATCTGTTGGTCAGAATTTTCCTAGCAAAAATGGCCTCATAGGAGCTGTGAGACAATGGGTCACCTCCTCTAGTGCAGTTCCCCACTAGCATGGCATACAGGCTCCTGTTCATTGCTGGCAAAAAAGAACATAGCTATTGGTCGTAACTATGATGAAAAGCAGTGTTTTCTATCTGAGAATTTGCTCTATCAAATAATGTAATTGTGAACTTTGTGTCTGTTGTGGTTTCCATGAAAATAAATAGGAGGCATTACTTTTGGAGCAACCTATGTAGTTGTAATGAAATAAAAGAAAAAATAAAATCATAAGAGACTACATTTAATCCACTGCTATTATAATACTTCCTGAGTTAATAGCTCATTGACTTCCTCAAAAATACTCACTACATTTATTTAATAACAAGCTGTGGACAATGCAGTATCTATTTTACTTTCAATTTATTTTTCTGATTTACATTATGCATAATCTTTAACTTAAATATTCTCAATTTAGCCGAAGACATGATAATTACAATGAAATTCTCAGAATTTCATTTTTTAATTACATAATATATTTTTAATATGCTATAATAGCTTTCTGTCCAAGAAAACAATGATATCAATAGAGTTTCAATGGAGATTTCACACTCTTTATCAGTAGGAATTGATTTTCATTTTAATGGACATTAACTCTTGTCATTTCATCATTTGTTCCAAATTTGTTCTGTACAAAGTGTTAAGATTTAGACATTTGAGTGTGGTTAATTATTATATAGGAGATAGAGAACTCCATAGCTTTTAGTTCTTCTGGCTTTATAAAGAAAATAAAATATTCTGAGTTTTTCTTATGCATTTCTGGAACAATTACACACATTTAATTTATTTCCTATCTAATTCTGACCTCTGTGTTTTGTGTATTTATTTTTCCCCAGTCACCCAAGGAAACCGTCTGCGTATTGGTCAATAGTTTATTTATAACAAATAGTTTCTCCTTTCAGTTTGTCAGGTCACAAATTTAGGAAAATACTTGTGTGCTTAGAGAAGACTCTACAATTCATTTAAGGCTTTGCAAGTCATTAAAAGTGTGCTCCTAGACCAGGAGCATTAGTTCTGTGCCTCTGTATACCCAATTACGAATGTGTGTTTTCAGTTTATATATCAGAACTGAATAAAAAAAATAATCCAGATTTCAAAAACTGACTTCTCAGTCCAAGCACCAATATTTTACAGGCAAGAACTAAAACTTCTACCAGCAGTAGAAGCAGAATACCAGCAGTGCCAGTAAAATATTCTACCAGCATTTGCCAATGTTTTCAGCTGCAGATCAGCTTCGCTAACCCTAGATCCAACTTCTCTATTCTGACAAAAACATGCCAAACCTGAAATGCTTTGTACAGTAGATTGAAGATTTCAGAGACATTTTATCCATAAATTCCTGGCAGCAGCAATGAGAGCCCCATACCAGAGCTCAGTGATCATCAGAAACTGACATCAGCTCTAGTAAATTTTTTGGAGGAAACAAAAATAAATGCTTTTAGCTGTTGAAAATTTCCAAGAGAAATTGTATTAAAAGCAATAAAACCAGTCATATGTATATTTACACACACACACACATATATATATATACACTTATATTTCAACTGAATATGACTACATGACACAATGTTAACAGTTCTGGTGTATCAACTGCAAGCAAATGAGAATTTGTACTTGAAACTTTTCCTGGCACAAATTATGCCATTTTAACATGTACAGCATAGATACAATTTGAAGAGGTCTGAGTTAATCCAAAGTTCCTCTCAGTTCTTCTCTCATGGTTGTTTACCACAGAACAAGAACCAAGTGTTTGCTGCAGAAATAAGTCTTTGTCTATGATCTGACCTCTTTGAAAGGTGAGTTGGAAGTGCTAATTATTTAAGATATCTTTTGCTAGGAAAAAATTGCATATTAGTTTCATCTTCATTGAGTTCCCTCACTTTGATCCAAATACTGAACATACTGAAGAGAAAACTGGAAAACGAATGCAAGGACAAAGTGTAAAATAAATATGTGCAGTCCTGAGTTCTTTTGCGTTACAGCTATTAATACTTTTTGAACTTAGGAACACCAATTTAAGGCTGGTGGTCAACTCAATTAAGTTTTATTTAAAAGGAGAAGTAAAATGTGCAGTAATTTGCTATGAATTTAAAACAGGTACGAAAAAAAAAAAAAAAGAAAAAAAAAGAAAAAGAAAAAGGAGTTCTTTAATTAATTCATTTTAGGTGCAGGTAAGACCTATAAGATGATATACTGAATTTAACACTGAACAATATTGACAGAAAAATATGGTACTTCTTAGATAGAACACCACAATAATGGAAGCAAGTAAACTGATTCTTGAATGTGGCATTAGTTTCATGAAATATTGGACTGGTTTACATCACAAATTCAACTCGGGTGGAAATGACATTAGACCTGCAATAGCTATAAAATTATGGCTGTTAACCTCCAATGGAAATTTATTCTATCTGCCTTATTCTACCTGCCTGCCAAAGCTCAAAAGAAGAATATAAAAAGCAAGTCAGGAATTTGGGATTACACAGGAGCAAAGATCTATCCAAAAACTGCCCAAAGTCTGACTTACCAATTAATACCTGTTTAGAGACTTTAAAAGGAAGACAGAAGTTCCATGGGTGTGCAGTCTGCTACTTTACAATATTCATGTAAATAAACAGAAAGGAAAATGCCGTACCAGAATATGCTACTTACTGATTCCTTTTTGCCATAGAAATGAAACTTATCTGAGTGAGACAGCTCATGAAAAAATCCTGCACACCCAGTTGATTTTGTATATGGTTTTTACTTAAGATCTCATCAAAGAGAAGAAAAGCCTATTTTATATTCAGCTACCTCTTCATAAAATATTTTTGCATCAGTAAAGCAGAATGCTTTGGAGGTGGTCACGATTCAGTTCTTAATGGACCTGATCTGGCATACCAGAAAGAACAGTTGGAAGCACTCAAGAATAAATTATTTAGGGCAATTTTTATCCAAAATCATACTTGAATCTTTCAATATATTACTAAAACTAAATAAATATACCTTTTAAAAAAATAAAATATGTATATTAATTGAGTCCCACATAACAGGTTAGTTTCCAATCTATTCCTTTTAAATTCTGGACAATTTTTAATTAACTGTGGAACTGAATTGCAACACCTAAAAATATATAATTGCATTGTAACCTAGCAAGGCTTCACATTTTTTTCTGTCAGACGAGTTATACAGGTACAACCATTTACAACTAAATTGTCTGAATTTGAGTAATGGTATATTTTTCACATATAGGAAGTCATAGACATCCACTGCAATCTATCAGAATGCCTGTATGATATTGAAGAGGGCTGAACAGAGTAGCAATGTGACAGTATGTTATTGCTGCAGATAATATTTGCCAAGAACTGCAAAATCTGATTCATTTATTTTCTACTTGTCCTTGTTTCCTCAAGGATCATTTGGTTCCTAAATCCTCCCCTTGACTTTCAAAGATAGTCTTAAAGCTAGATGAATTTATGGTTGTTTTATATGAAATGAGTTTCTAATATGCATAGCTACTGGAATTAAAGAGACCGAGAAAGTGTTCCGCTCTGAATATTGTCATAACCTGATATTCATGAGGAAATGAAGGTATTCAAATCCTCAAACAGTGAATTCTAAAATGAAAACATTTGCTCTGCAAATAACAGCATTTTAGAGGGTAAGGAAAGGACATACCAGTTTGTAATTCTGGTACATTGTGGATGGCTCATATTAACTGCCTCATATAAAACATAAAAGAGGATGACTGCTGTGAACAAAACCTGTGTGAAACAAACAACCAGTGCATATTAATGGAGCTAAAAGTAATCAAAAGTACAGTGGAACATACTGTGAAAAAGATAAGGTTTGCGTACTTTCCTGAGTACTTCAAAGTTTAACCACAATGCATCTCTGATTACATTATGATACTTCGCAAACAATGCTGGTTATTTTGTTTTTGTTTTTGTTTTTCCAGCAAAGAACACTTTAAAATCTGTCCTTAATTGTTAATTATACTAAAATGTAGTGCTTTCAGCAACTGGACCTAAAAGTCTCTAGAGGAGGAAGACATCTACTGAGAGAATATACAAAACAAATTCAAAGTTTCTTTCAACCTGCATATGGAATGGCAATACTTACATACTTACATACGTACATACTTGCATTGCTGTTTTCTGACATCTATCAGCACTCCTGGTTATCTGGAGAGGTCCCAGAGGTTTGGAGGCTTGCAGACGTGACTCCCAACTACAAGAATGGCCGTAAGGAGAATCTGGGGAACTACAGACCTGTCAGCCTGACCGTGGTACCAGGGAAAGTTATAGAGAAAATCATCTTGGGTGAGATCACACAGCAAGTGCATGGCATCCAGGGCATCAGGTCCAGTCAGCAAGGGTTCGTGAAGGGCAGGTCGTGCTTGAACAACCTCACCTCCTTCCATGACTGGGTGAAAATAGATAAGTACAATGAAATGCTACATTTCTTGTTCTTTAGGGGAATTTTCTTCTTTGTGAGCAAGATCAAACACTGTGAACAATGGCACAATGTTCTTATTAGAGATAAAAACAAAAAAAAAACTGATATGATGAACAGTGTCCACCCTTGATGCTTGAAAGAGTCAGCGATCTTGTGAAAAAGTATGCAATTGAAACTAACTGCACAGTTACATCATTGAATGATGAACACAATGTAAAGTTATTTGTATTTCCAAGTCTTAGCCAGTTCTGGACCGCACGAGCGATGAATGCACACAGGAGTTAAGGAGGTAAGAATTAGTTACAAGAGTGATTCCAAATTTTACGCATCATAATTTTATTTCCTGGATTTGTCCACCTAAGGTTTTCCAGTTAGTAGTGAATTTGCTTGCTGTCTTGTTTTAGCTTCTTTATCCCACTGTTACAATGTAAATAGTTTGAGAAATGTTGAAGACTGAAAAAGGGCTTTTGTCATATGAGCCAAGTAGAGATAACCTAGTGCTGTCCTCGTACTCGTATTCAGTCCTAGCTTAAAACTGGAGTTTTCCTTTTTTAACATCTAGTATAATATGTGAAAATCACAGCTTCTTAGAATAATCTGTGTGGGGAAGAACCTCTACAGTCCATGTGATCTAACCATCCTTGAAGCAAAGTGTCCAGCTTTGAAGTCTAATCAGGTTGCTCAAGGATTTGTATAGTCCAATTTCAAATACCTCAAGGAGTAAATACTCCACAACCTCTTAGGGGAACACTTTTGACCATAGCCTTGATGAAATAAAAATTTCAAATACTCAGTCTGATTTTCTCTCATTCCAACTTGTGTGTATTTTCTCTTATCCTGCCCATGTGTGTCTAAGATGGGTCTGTTCTATACATGCCCATAAGTTTTTGCAGGAAAAACAACTGTCTGGAATATGCACGGGTGAAAACTGTTTACTCACTTAATAATGAAATTGAAAAAAATATTTGGAGAGTAAGGTTGGAACACTGTATCCTTTGATCACTATGTTTGGGTTCACTTCCCAGAATAATCTTTATCCTGATTGCCATAGTTACAAAAGTAAAAATGCGATCTCTGTCCCACAGGTATGCCTGACATGAGCTCTCTGGAAATTTGCTGGCCTTACATGCATTTGGATATTAGATTCTTTCTTGATAAAGGACTCTGCTCTCTCTTGCAGAAACACAAAATAATGCAGATTATTCTAGTTCTTCGTACCTTTCCCTTTCCTGCAGACACACAGAAAACACTATCCCTAATGCATATATAAACACAGATGTCCTCAAAGAAATGGTTATGGATGTTACAAAAGTAACCAGTGTACATTCTCAGAAACACTTTCAATACAGATCACACAGCAAAGATTTACTTACAATCTAGCAAGGTTTTCTGTTGAACAGAACTTACATTAACTGCAACAATAATTTCTGTGTAATAATGAGAACTGAAAACCTGGAAAGTTAGTTACATCTATCAGTTTTCTCAGGCACACTAACAAGATGATGTGTTAAATCCTTTGTAACATTATTACCATGGGACCTCAGGTCTAGTGCAGCCCTGCAGAGAAGGACTTTGGGTTCCTCGTGGATGAAAAGCTTGAAATGATCCATCTGTGTGTGGTTGCAGCCTGGAAGGCCAACAGTATCCTGGGTGGCATCATATATGGGTGGCCAGCAGGGCAAGAAAGGTGATTGAAACCTAGGAAACCTCATTATGTACTTCCTGTACTTAAAGGGAGACTATAAACAAGATGGAGACCAACTTCTTACATGGTTTGATAGTGATAGGACTAGGCTATAAATAGCTGTTGGAGGGAAATTTTTCAGATTAAGGTGAGGCACTGGAACAGGCTGCCAAGAGAACTTGCGGATGCCCCATCCCTGGAGGCATTAAAAGCTAGGTTGGATGGGCCCTAGGAAACATTATCCAGTGGGTTGCAACCCTGTCCATAGCAGACAGGTTGGAAATAGTTGATCTTTGGGGTCCTTTTCAATCTAGGCAATTGTAAGGCTCTGTGATTATGCCAACTCCACTATTATGGCTTAGTTTCAGCTGAGATGGAATTGTTTTCTGTGGAGTGTGCGGTATGACACTATGCCTTGGTTCTGGGAGTAAAAAAACCAACACTGATAGCACATTAACGTTTACAGCTGCTGCAAGGCCATTCACAGCAAAGGGCCCAAGGAGCTGAAAGGGAATAAAATTAGGACAGCTGACTTAAACTGTGTGAAAGGATATTCTGTACTACATGACATCAAGCAGAAGGAGTTTAGCAGGGTTGAGAGTTCATCTCTCTCTCCCTCCCTCTGCTCAGGAGCAAGGTGGGCATCAGTCAGGGAGTGGTGAGCAATTGTGCATCACTTACTATATACATTTTTTTATATATGTTTGTTGTAATTATTATCCTTTTCTCAATCTTAGTGAGCAATTTTATCTCAACTCACATGTTCTACCTTGGTTTTTTTTGTTTGTTTGTTTTTGTTTTTTCTTTTTCTTTTTTTTTTTTTCTTTCCTGATTCTCTTCCCATCCTGCTGGGAAGTGTGGAGAGAGTAAACAACTGTGTGATGTTCAGCCATCTGCTGAGTTAAGCAACAGACATTTCTGTGCCCAACACAGGAATCTGACTGGACTGTGTTAACACAAGTTGTTGTGGCAGTTTGATAATCACTGGTCACAGTGTTAATTTTTTGCCTACTTATGGAGCTCTGTGAGAGTTTTCATACAAATTATGCTGTGTAGCACCTTGCTTGCTGTTTATTTTCCCTGCTGCATTGTCTATCATCTCTGGGGGTTGGATAAGGTTCTCATTTTGCTATGCTGTGGCCTTGGCCTATATCATGATAAAATTGGCAGCCTAGAAACTGCTGCTTTATGTGTATTTGGCATTGCAGTCAACTTCAGGCTATGGAAACCACACTGTTGATAGTAACAAGTAATTACACACTTTGTTTTGTGTCCTTGGGGAGCCTAGCTATAGAGGAAATAGGGGAGGACACTTCCCAGCAGTTCCTCAGCGTCCTTTTCATCTTTTCTTCTTTCTATAGTGCTCAAGAGCTAGTCAGAATAGTTCTTGAGAACTTCAAATACCCATGGGATGTTCAAAACAATGTTCTCCTACTACTATGTGTCATGAATGCATTTCAGATTGTGTTTAAAATTAAACAATTGTTTAAGAATATCACCCAGAGATCCGTCCAGAGGTGAGATAGTTCTGAGTGGAAGAAACTGTGACATGGTATGAGCAGGTGCTTTGAGCATTGGGAACACACAGTGGTTTGGACCTTCACTTCTGAACAGCTGCAGAATCCTGTAAAACAAGTAAAATACATGGAAAAGGTCTGCTGTCACTCTAACAGTCCTACAGAGGCACAAATCACTGCAGTGTTCTGGGGCCTAGTCTATGCCTACTGAACTCTATTAAGTAATTCAACACTATATGGCATCCTCATGAGAAGGGAGTAACTCCAAATCTGAAGAGAATGCAACAAACCTTGCAACTCGTGTGATAGGTATTGCAGCAACTCCAATTCTTGCAAGAAGTCTTGCGGGTTACTCGAAGCACTGCAACAGACACTGCTGTCACTCCCAAACCCCACATCTGCACTGTAGCATAGAATTACATTGAGGGCTTGAAAAGTGGTTTTCAGTTTAACAGATGCAAAAAATTATTATTCACAAGGGCACCGAATTCTGAGAACTCATAGCATAGATTTTATCTTTCTTTTCCAATACAATTTAGATGATCTGGATGAGGGGATTGAGTACACCCTCAGAAAGTTCGCAGATGTTGAGAGGAAGTTTCCCCAAGTTGAGGGGAAGTGTCTGTTTGACAGTAGAAAGGCCTTACACAGGCATTTGCATAGCATGGATTGATGGATTAAGATGAATCATATAATCTTCAGCAAGACCAAATGCTGTATCCTACACTTTGGTTACAATAAAAATAAACTTCAGTTTATTTTTCAGTTTAGTCTGGAGAAGAAGGCTCAGGGGAGACCATATTGCTCTCTAAAACAACCTGAGAAGAAGTTGCAGTAAATCAGTATCTTCTCCCAGGTGCTCTGCTAACAGAAAAAAACAAAAAACAAAAAAACAAAATTGCTTCTGACAGGTTCTTGGTGATGCCAGCATTTGCAGGTAGGCCAACAACCATATAGAGACAGATACAGAAAGAAGAGTTGAACTCACCCAACCAGTGAAATGGATCTCTGGTCATGCAGAATTCCTCCTTAGGAAGCGACATACATCCAAAAGAGATTCTCTTTTCAGTGGCTAGACCTTATATGAGCTCAGGGGATCTCCACCTGAGGTCCACCCGCCAGTATAGGTAAAAGCAATTTGTCTGTGTTCCCTGGGCCAGCCACATTCCTTCATCAAGTGCTCAATCATCAGTTCAAGCTGAAAGCTACCAGTTCCCCTATGTTAGATAACAGCGATAGGATGGGAGGGAATGGCTTTAAGTTGTGCCGAGAGAAGAGTTCAGGTAGAGTATTCGGAAACAATTCTCTGAAAGTATGATCAAGTATTGGAACAGGCTGCTCAGAGAGGTGATGGAGTCATTGTCCCTAGGGCTGTTCAGTAAATGTGTAGAGTGGCACGGGGGGACATGGCTTATTCGGCAAGTTGTGGTGGGTTAATACTTACTCTTCATGACCTTGGAGATCTTTTCTAAGCTTAATGATTCTATGATTTTTGCAAGGAGGTATTTCTAAGCAATAAAAAAAATATTTCAATCACATCATTCATTATCTCTTGTGAAGTTTTTGTTGTTGTTGTTTGTTTGCAAAATTTATTAAAGGAAATATAAACACATTAACAGTATTTATTGGAAAAATTTCAAATATTTAAGCATGAAATCATGAAATTAAAATGTTCCCATACAAGTTAGGTGATTATGCACACAGAGCAACAGTCAAAATATTAATAAAAATTTACAAAAAAATCTAAGAAATCTGAACGACTACGTATTCATAAATACAATCTTGCATGACAAGTAATAGTCCTAAAAGAAGATCCACCTCAGCTCTCCATGTAATTTCTCTAAAAATTTTCAGTAGGGAATGTTCTGTTTCTAAACAAAACCAAGCAAAAGTTTCTGATTCGTTTCTGAATTCATTTCTGATTCATTTTCAGAACATTCCCAGGAGCTGAAATCCTGGATTGCTGCCTTTTGATTCCTCTTCTACTAATAATAATCAAAAAGCACAACATGCACCTATTTTATGAGGAGGATCACTGCAATAATATATACTGATGTAACTTAACTGAGTCCTACAGGGCATAAAAGTCCTTTCCTACTGAATAATTCAGCTCACTGTCTTGATTGTTCATGAATTTCTCAGATAGGCAATTCATGGTGCTGATCAGAAATGACATTAATATGCTAGCTGTCATGTAATGCATTTAAACTTGCCTTTTACTGTACAGTGCAAGTGCATTTTCTCTGAGAATTCTGAGTGCAGCTTAATAGCCAGGCAGGAAATGGGATAATTGGTTAAAGAGATTCACAGTGCATTATTAGTATTTTTATTACTGCTGTAATTTTATAGTGTCTTAGATTTATGAGACAGGGGAAAAATAAAAAAGCATTCTGTGTCTTTTCAGTTGCACTAAGATGTTTTGCATCCAGAAATTGAAGTGCTGAGTAAGATGCTATAATGAACCTTAGGAATAATCATCATTATTTTCCTGATTTAGCATTTGTATTAGTCTCAGAATTTCCATAGTCATATCACTGCTACTGCAAATGAAAGCAGTCTCTGAACAACTGGAATATATTGCAAATGTATGTTTTTACCAGCTGTGTAGCTGTACCATAAATTGTCAACATTTGTAAATGTTGTGATTATTAAAACTATATTTGGGTTAGAAAAAAAGAAAAAGTTATGCAACTAAAAAGAATAATAACTGAAAAAAAAAAACCCTTAACTTTGAGTGTAAGAATTTTCTACTGCAATTGCCCTGTTGCAACTGAGTTTGCGACCTCAAATTGCAAATTTTTATGGCAATGCTTTTTTTTTTCTTTTTTTTTTTTTTAATGATGTAGTAATCTATGTGGTATACTGTATGATCTAACAGACAACTGTTAGTCAGATCCAAACTTTTTTACTCAGACATAATGTTTACAAAAAAAAAAAAAATTCTGCTAGTGCAGATGAAAAATGAAGGATCAAATATACTGATTAATGCACCAAAGAAATGCAAGCAAGTCTGGAGAACAGAATATTGAAAAGATGTAAATTTATTTTCCTCACGGATGTTTCCTTTTGACCTTTTTGATCTGTTTTAGAAACATCTATGAACTTAAAAATGTCTATACAACACAAATTAATTGCATTTCCTCCCCAGATCTCTGGCAAAATAAAGAGAATTCATTTTATTGGTGACCTAAATGGAGGAAAATTGAAATTAGTACTATATTGAAACTCACTAATCAAATAAAGAAATAAACATAGACAGTCTAATATTAAAATCAGTTAATAGGTGGGTAAAACTTTTTGTGTAAGTCAAGTGCACAGTTGTCTGAATCAGTCCTGCACCTGGATTTTTGTGTGGCTACAGAATGCCCTGCTTTGACAAGCAACATTGTCATTGGATGCTTAGTCAGACCCAGACAGGACGCATGTAGTCTAATAAATCTCAGGGTGGTGAGTGAAATTCAAAATGGCTCTCAGTGACAAAGAAGAAAAATGGTTCTGGTCAAATGATCAGCTTGCAATAGCAGTCTGCAAACCACCCATGAGTTTAAAGGGCTACAGAGTAAGAGTTAGTGCTGCTCGTTTCAAATTCTAAAAGGAACACAATAGAAAACCAGAAGCACTTAAGAGCTAATGAAAGCTATGCAAATGTTTTCTATTAATATTTTATTTTTTGTTGCTTTTTATATTCAATTTTTTTTTTTTTTCATGAAAAAAAGGACTTTCAGAATCGTACGTTTTGGAGAATAATGGTCTCTGACAGTCTTTAGTCTCCAAGATCCTGGGAGGAAAGCACTTACGTTACGGTTTTCACCTTGTAAACACCATACTGAAAAATCACTGATGACATAGAGGCTGTTAGAAATGGACAGAGGTAGAAATTTAAGTCACTGCTTATGTTACATACTGCTGTGGCTTACCTCATTTCCAGTAAAAAGTCACAGGTTAAGACTGAGTCCATTTCACACCAAGAAATGCTTTTCTTTTTCTTCTCGTTAATGTTCTCAGCAAAGCTAATGGTCAAGTATGAACTCGTTTTCAAGTTCTAGCTTACTAATGTCAATCTGTCCTAAAATACCTTATTCGGTGTTAATTGGATATATTATTATTCTCTTACTGCCAAAAACTGCTACACATTTTTGTTCTGTGTTTTTTGACAATAATTACATTTCAGACCAGTGCTAGTGTTTCAGAATTTGGTAAGCTAGTTTAGGAACTATGTCTGCAAAGTACTTGATAACAAAAAGCTTTGTATAAATGCATGCTATTGTTCTCAGTTAAAATTACCTGGCATGTGTATAGGCACGGCTGAATTACTGGCAGCCTCAAAACATTTTCTTTGCTTTAGTTCCTAGTTTCTTCTTGTGTCTACAAAAGTAGTTCTAACAGGCTGCCCAAAGTCATTAATTTGCATTATACATACTTCACCTTAAAATGCTTTCACTTAGTTGTGTGGTGGAAAATATTTTTTCTGGGGTAGGATGCTGAGGAATTTGACACAGACATCCAACTTTTGATTTTGTTTTTTCTGTATCACCCTTTTAGCTCCACTTAATTGAAAACAGAGCTTCTCTGTAAAACATCATGATTTAAAGTGGATCATATAGACATCCAACCTTCTGTTCTGTGCCTTTGTGAAAAGTACTGTTTGTGCATTCACATTTTAAGGCTATGATGAAGTATGCACCTTCCCTTTATGCATTTCCATGCATCTGTAAAGCCCATATTTAAATGTATGAGTAAAAAGACCATAAAGCATGTTTTGAAATGTAAAAGTTTCCAATAAAGTACTCTTGCCTGACTTGTGAACTTTGAATTGAAGACTATTTTTGAGTTTATTTTATTTGCTGCTTGCTTTTATTATCCCAGACCTGTGCCTATTGCTTTCCCCTTCATGCTGTTCTTACTTGTTTCTATCATTCCTCTCAGGGGTATCATGCCCTGGATAATAATACAAGAAAAGTTTCATTCCTCATGCAGTGTTCTGCACAGTGACTGATTTGTTCTAGACTCCAGAGGCTGAGAAAGGCAAAACAATGTGAATGATGATAGGTGAAAAGGTCATTGTTTCATTCTTGGATAAAATAATTTTTGGTGCCCATTTCATTTTTCCTTTCTTTTTTTTTCTCTCTTTCTTGGAGGCTTTTGTTTTAAGTCTCTTTTTAACTCCCTTTAAATGATTTATGATCTGTTTCACACTTTGTTACCTTTCTCTGCATTGTAAATGTCAGTGTGCCACATCTGAGAGATGGGAAGTTAACATGCCGTGGGGTTTTATTGACGAGTCTGTGTCAGTGCAAAAAGAAAATGTTTTTAGATGGTAAAACACTGCATTTATTATCTAAAATTGCCTGACAGTAGTAATGATAACATGAATGAGATGAAATACTGTCAAGACCTTTTCAGTGTGCTGGAGCAGAGTATGAGTGAGATGTGGAGAAAATTCCAAGATTTCAGAAAATAGTTCCTGTAAGAAAAATCACATATCACATTCTCAGCATATGTGAGTACACTTGTGTGCCTGGCATATATACATATTTACATTTACATATAGTTGAGACAGTAGAAATCAGAAGACAGCACTCTTTCATCCTCCCAGATGAGAAGTAACATCCCCAGATGTCTGCTGAAACCATGCTGGATATCAGAAGACCTGCACTCTGCCTCCCTACCAGACACTAAACTCCAGCTGACCTTGAACAATTCGCTTCAGCTCTCCTTACAGCAGCCTCTTGATATGTAAAATGAAATTATTGATCCTTCTTTCCTTGGCAAAATGCATTTGAGATGCACTAATAAGCCATGAAATGGATAGAAGAAGCTGTGAAACATCATACACCTGCATTTATAACCCCCAAAGATGCATTATGGAAATGAGGACTGGCAAAGTTTTCTAGATCATCTTTCATGGGTACATTCCCTCAGATGGGAAGCTTAATAATTCCATATACTTAAAAATCAATTGACAGGTTTCCCTCGAACTCATAGAAGGAGACAAATAGAACTATCGTAAAATCTTCATATGATAGCGACAGAAAAAAAATGTGTGTCTGTTGTGGCTTAACCCAGCAGTTACTCAGCACTACACAGTTTATTCACTTCCCCCCTTCTCAGTGAGATGGGGGAGAGAATTGAGGAAAAAAACGTAGAACTTGTGGGATGAGATAAAGGTATTTACCTAGATAAGGAAAAAGATAATAGTTATGACCATCTGTATATATAAATGTGTATAACAAGTGATGCATAAGCAGTCACTCACTACTCCCCATTCAATGCCCCCGAGAAGCTGAAGAAAAATAGATTATCTCCCAACCCTTCCAAAACTCCTCCCACGTGATGTCATATGGTATGGAATATCTCCTAAATCTGTTCCCTCTTAGCTCCTTGGGTCCTTGGCCATTTCATATTCAAATTAGGTATGCAATGACTGTATCCAGAGTCTCAGGATAGAATTAAAATGTAGTCATTTTAATTGCTCGGTGGCTGCACAGTTAGCAGGGCATGTAGGTATCTTTGTACATACCTTGGAGTTTCTCCAAACATAATGAAACATTATATAGATCTTCTCAGTTTGCATTTTCATACAGTTTAGTTTACCCCACTCCCACTGCTTTGTTCACTGCTGGGTCCAGAAGAATTTAGGTTTTCATTCTTCATAAATGCATATAGATTCTCTCAAATTCTTTAGAGCAGCTTCAGATTAACAAATTCGGACACAATCCATGAACTTCCATAATAGTGAATATCTTTTTGGAACTCTAAATAGATTAATGTATAAAAACTGTTAGAACATCATACATACATCCATACATTCATCATACATTTTCAGAGTAAAACACTAAGGAAATAGGACTTCAGGGCTGTAACACCTGATCAGAGTAATAACTTCAATTAATTTGTGAAAAAAATAAAATTAAAATGAACAATTGCTAGCAAAGATATAGAATGTCTGAAGCAAAATTAAGAGAGACAAAATAATATTTTGAAGAGTGTAAAACACGTATAATATCCCTTGGTATATTAGGGGAGATGGAAAGCCCCTCAGGATAACCAATGGAAAACCTGAACCAAAATTCCTGAAAGAAGGCAGGAGAAAGTCTAAGAGAAATTACATAGAGAGTAGGCAAGATGTTGACAGTAGCAAGATGTTCAATGTGACTGTAGTGTTATGTCATGAAATACATTCATTTTTCTGCTAGAATAAATCACAGTTATAGCTCTGACACACAAAATGGAAATAAAGCTAATATAGGGAAGTAGTGAAGTAGTGGGTATTGAATTCAAAATCCTAAGGAGGATGATCTGTTGAGATTAATTTACTATGTAGACTGACAAAGCAGAAAATGTGAAATGAGGATTATCAGGAAAAAAAATAAAGGAAGAAAAAAAAAAAAGAACAAGATGATTAAAACTAAGACAGCTGGATGATAAGAAGAAAAACAGGTATACATATCAACAGTAAGAGACCAAGACCTGTAGAAAAAAAAAATAATGAAAGAACATTTAATAATGAATTGATGTAAAAAGGAAAGTAGCTATTGCCAAATTTGTTAAAATTTGTAAAATCTGATAGAAAAAGAATTCAAAAAGTGAAAATAAGTAAATAAAAGACATGACTGTGTCATATATGGATACTGTTTTACAGGTTGACATCTTGGAGTATAAGACAACAAAATAAAGATTCTACAGATTACTTCCCTGAGGGGAATAATGCAGAACGTGATAGTGTTGTGGCAATGAAATCACTAAAATAAGAAATTAATAGCATTACAGATTATCTAAGACAGTTAACTGTGTCTGCACAGTTTTATGATAATTGTAGTCCCCTAATAAATGCAGGACTTGTTAACAAGAACTTGTTCAACCACTGAAACACAGTGTATCTATGAGAAAGAGAAATTATTAATTGCAAAATATAAAAGAGAAAGAGTTTTTAATTGATTAGTAAGGGATGGGAGAAAAGGCCTATTAAAAATATTTATTTGAAAAAGATCAATTACACACATATAAAACACATGCACTCTGATAACATGGCAGCAAATTTGTGGAAAAAATCATTCTGGCGCCACATCTGAACAAAACAAAAGAAAACAAAACCTTCATTTCTGTGGTTTGGCTTCTTCATACAAAGACTTAAAAACCACCTCTTCAGTAGAAGTTTGCTGTCACTCTGGATGATTTTCAACCTGGTCAATTGATTATATTAATAGATAAGTATTTGAAACCATGTAAAACTCCATAGAAACAGTGAACTGACATGTTCCACAATATAGAAAAGCAATGCAGCTACGTCTCTAGTGAGTAAGCAGGCACTGCTTGCTGAACGAAGCACTAAACCCTGGTTGCTATGCAGCTGTGCCTACAAACAGGAAAGAGTCAGAATTTGCTCCCAGCAGTCATCCACTCTGTCTACCAAGTTTGTTACATGGATCAAGTAGCTGGAACCCTGACTGAAATGCTTACTGTTTATTCACTCTACAGGAAGCCTAAACACCCTTCTTTACTGCACCCTGGAGATCAGGTGTCCAAAACAGTCACTTCATAAGTCAGCTTTTCAGTATCTCATCATTGACGCTTCTACAGCGAGAATGACTATAAACAAGAATGGAACTCCATTCGCTTCTAGGTTTAATTTTGTCTTGCTGTGAACCCCGCAGCCAGTGGAGATCCATGTGGCACATGGGTCTAGAGGGCTACTGGGATAGTTGAACATTAAGTGCCAGCTTTTCAGTTAAGTGAAAGAGTCTCAAAAGTTTCTATTGATTGTATTGATTAGATGTCGGCACTAGACTTCCAGTTTTCATTTAGGAGCTAGTGCCTGAATTTACAGAGCTAAGTCTCACTTCAAATATCAGGGCAGTTACAAGTTTATTTGTAATTAGGTTCCCAATTCAGTACCTAATTACATCTAAGATATTCACTTGGGACAGTACTTACAATTTAGGGGAGATCTGTGCCTTCTGTAATAGCTTTAGATGCCAGACAAAAGTATCTGAAATGTCACTAACCACCAGCAGATGGGCAAATGAAGCAAACCTAGGTATATTACGTTTAACATATGCAGTCTAAATGTATAGCAGACTGGAGTAGTTTGAGCTTAAGTAATATTTCAGCAGATTTGAAGAAGGAAAGAATAGGACTTCCTGAATAACTTAACAGCTGAAATCATTTTACTTAGTATTTTCTATCACATTCTCTCTGAGGTATTATTTTCTTTCCAAAATATTTTTACTCTACAAGTTTCAGGTAAAAAATTTATATGTTCTTTCTTTTTATTATTCTTAAAAAAAAAAAAAAAAAAAAAAAAAAAAAAGGTTCTTCATAGAACATGTGCCCTTAAGTTGACAGTGTTTCTTACACTTTATCAAAAACATGATGCTTTCTGACATTTGCAGAAATAACAATTACCCTTGGTCAACACAAGAAATTCAACACATAGAAAGCCATGAAATATTTTAAACACGTTCAACAGTGTGGTCAAAATTGCTTCAGTAAATACAGTTAGTGAATATCTGTTAAAGAAATAGACCTAGTCAAAATATCTGTCACCCGTGAATTGAACCAAAACTTAAGCCCTGTGCTAGACTCATGCTGAACAAGTACAGCAGCCATTAACTCCTATTTACTGGCATCAGCTTCACTTGTCTTTCAACACAGTTGCCTGATTTATGCCTATGGAAACTGAAGGCAAATATTATAGGAAACAAACAATAAACTTTAGTTATCAAGAAAATGCTTTCCACATAGATGCGTTCTTGGTTATTGCCTGAAATAAAATACCCTGTTTAAACTGGTGCATTTTTTTCCTGGAATTCTTAACGGAAAGGTGCTGGTTTCTGTGTATATGTGTTTTGTGTATGTTTATTGTTTTTTTTCAAAAGGACGTAAATTGATGGTGATAAATCCAAAACCTAGGATAGCCTTTGCAAAAACTCAATGAAATACTGAGGAGATAGAATAATTTTAAACAGGAAAATATGCTTAAAGCTCACTGAAACCCTTCACAATATTTAATTGCGAGAAGTAAACATGGTTACACAGCATTTATAAATTCATTAATAGTCTTAAACTGCTTTTTTGTATCTGACTAATCATAGTAGATGTTAAACAATTTTCCAATCAGTGATATTAGAATAAGCTCTGAAACTGTTACAAACAGAAACACATGGAAGGGTGAAGTAACTTCAGACCAAGACACAGCCAAACATTCATTGTACGCCTTCCAGCATGTTCAGAATATTAGCTGGTTCCGAAAGCAACCAAGATGAAAATCACATCAAAAAGTTCAACGCTTTGAGATATATTTATCTGCATATTGACATTTCCAGATCTTTTTTATGTCCATGCCTTTGCAGAGCAGAGGCACTGTAATAGCTTTGGGAATAACCCAAAAATCTGTTCCTATTTATGTATTCCCTTGTAATTGTCTTATAAAATAAAAATAGTAAATAAAATGTCACAATCCACTGCCTCATAATTTTTCATTCTCACTTTTGCTGTTTCTGAGGTTTACAAGTGTTTGTTGTGAATGTTGTGTGCATGGAACACAGTCAGCCACAGTGATCTAAGCATAACTTTGATTTATGAACCAGCACAGTTCTCGTGGAACTGCTTCATCAGTTCAAAAATGCAGGCACTGAACAGTCAGAATTCAGGTGAATAGTGAAAAAATCTTGTTTTCCATACAGAAAGAAAATTACAAAGTCTTCTCCGAAAATAATGCCTCATATTTTATTATGCAACATCAAAGGCAGATGGTGGTGGTATGGCAGTAGAAGCTGAACCTTCCCATCAGTGTTCTGTTACATTTCATTTCCATGTGACATACGGCAGCAAAGGGGCAGTCTGACAAACTGATGTCTGACATGGGGGTGCTAATGAACCAAAGGTGTGGAACTGAATTTCTCCACACGGAAAAAATGTCACCCATTGACATGCATAAATTCTTACTGAATGTTTATGGAGTCCAAACAGTAGATGTGAGCACAGTGAGGTGGTTTATGGTGTATTTCAGCAGTGATGACATCAATGTGAAATACAAGTCATTTTTACAAGTGTGGCATCAGGCTCTTGCTCATTGCTGGCAAAAATTTATAGAATAGGTAATGATGGTGACTGTTGAAAAATAGTATTCTGTAGCTAACTATTTGCTCTATCAATTACCGTTGTGTTCTCTGTAGCTGTTGTAGTTTTCATGGAAATAAATCATAAGCATTACTTTCAGATATATAACTAAAATTAGGCTAAATGGAACTTATGCAAACAACAACAAAACAAAAAAAAAAAAAAATGCACAAAAATAAAAGTACATGTCCTAAATAAATTTCCCCTTACATCACTTCATATGAGATCACTGACAGGAAAAGATAATTTTTTTATACGAAGCTGCAAATTTTGATGACTAGCAGTGTAGCATTTTGTTTACAGAGCCTTTTTTTTCTTTGTCATACAGTGCTTCCTAACACTTGTCTTAGATCTTCAATGAAATCAGTACCCACTCTCAAAGAGGAATACAAGTGATTTTGTTTATCAGCAGTGTGGTCTCAGACAAAGTGATTACACTACCTAAGTGTATACATCATTAAAAAAAGTAACATTTACTCATGACTGTGTAATGTAACACCCAACAACTCTACATTATTTCACTTGATATCAGTCTCATCAAAAGATTTTGATTTTTTAAAGTTTATTTGCTCTGCTTGTGAGGCTTTGATAGGTTTTCATATTTTGTGCTCCCAGATTTTTAATTTCGCACTGAGTGCTGAGTAAAACATGCTACCAAAGAATCAGAGTATGTAGGGGCTGGAAGGAACCCCTGGAGTTAATCTAGTCCAAACTTGCCGCTAACACAGGTACCCTACAGTAGATTATACAGAAAAGTGTACAGGTGTGTTTTGAATATCTCCAGAGAAGGAGACTCCACGCTCTTTCTGTGCATCTTTTCCAGTGCGCTGTCACCCTGAAAGTAAAGTTCTTTCTCATGTTTGTATGGAACCTTTTGTTTTCCATTTTGTGCCATTTGTGCTTGTTCAGTTGCTGCGTGATACCAAAAAGAGTTCACTCCCATCAATTTGACTACCACACTTCAAATACTTATAAGCTTTTATAATATTTCCCCCTCAGTGTTCTTTTCCCCAGTCTGAACATACTCAGGTTCACAGAATCACAGAATCACAGAATTGTAGGGGTTGGAAGGGACCTCCAGAGATCATAGAGTCCAACCCCCCTGCCAAAGCAGGTTCCCTACAGCGGGTAGCACAGGTAGGCATTACTTAGCTAAGGTTACTTAGCTTTTCCTCATACGGGAAATGCTCTGGGCTTTTTATTATCTTTGTGGGCCTCTGGTGGACTCCTTCCAGGAGATCCTAGTCTTTTTGGTATTGAGGGTCCCAGAACTAGACACAGTATTGTGCATGTGGCCACACCAGGGCAGAGTAGATGGGGAGGATTACCTCCCTTGACCTGCTGGCCATGCTCTTTGTAATGCATCCCAGGATAACATTGGCCTTTTTGGGCACAGGGGCACACAGACAGCTCGTGGCCAGCCTACTAGCCACCAGGGCACCCAGGTTTTTCACTGCAGAGCTCCTTTCAAGCATGTCAGCCCCTAAGGTGTAATGACTAATGTAGTTATTCTTGCACAGTTGTTAAATATCATTACTTTACTTTCCTAACTCTCCATCTCTTCTCTGACTTTCTTGTGATTAATGATTTCCCTCAGATCAGTGTGTACTTTTGTTGTTGTTGCTGTTGTTTGTTTTTTAAAACCAGGAGTTTCGCAAGGTTTCTACATTTATTCAGGATATTTTCTTCTGGATGGATTCTATCTCATCTCTTTCAGATCACTCATGCCAATATGGCCCACCTAGTACAGCATTCAAGTGATTTACAGTTATGAATATAATCTATCCTCACTTTGCCGATGCGATGAGGGGAGGGAAGCACCAGCAGCTAGTTCAGCCCTGGCATGTCCAAAGCATTTGAAAACAAAATATGCATAGCACAGCTGGATGGGAACCACAGAATGTCTGTATTTAATCCCATTTTCATCACAGTAAAATACAGTAGATATCTGAACAGTGAATTGATTTCTTGTGTGATTCTCTTTTCATTATAGTCTTGAAAACTGTCTCCAAAGGAAAAAGAGTTCCTTTCCATTAATAAGTGAATCCTAAGAGTCCATTTTAATTGCTAGCTTCTTTTTTTTGTTTGTTTTCTTTTTCTACCATGGATTTTCGGAACTGATCTTACATGATTTTGGTGAGCATGAGGAAGAAATGAAAAAGATGTTTAGTATGTAAACACAGAGAGATCAAAGTGTTGAATTCTGATCTACTCATACAGGCACCTGTAACAAGGAATTGTGGTTCTTAGTTTACTTACAACCGTTTACGTTTATCTAATGTTTTATGTCTAGGGTCCAGTTCTGTTTTCAAATAAACCCTGAAAACATTAATCCTTGTTTTATATAAGTTACTGACAGCATGTTTGCTGTGAATTTCCTAGGAAGTAATGATAGCAAACATGACAGGAAATTCAATTCAATACAGGCAGTCTGATAAAATATAAAGACTTTCATTATATAATGTGCACAGAAGAGAGTATTTTCACATACATATGCATAAATGGTTATTATTACACCTGCACGTGTATGTATTCATAGAAATATGTATGTATTCATAGAAATATGTACCTGTGCGCATGCACAGTTTTTCTAGCAGTAGCATAGACATGAGTTTCAATGCTGCCTTATTTTTCTAGAGTGGTGTGCCAGAATGTAAACAAATACAGTGCAGATAAAGGAATCACATATATTTCCAGGAGATTATGGCATGTTTGAAGATATTTCATTATGAAACTTTTCACCATACAGATATTCACTTTCATACATGTACAGCTCATTTGTACATAGATACATACATGGATTCAAACAGTATATATCCTCTTGTTTGGTGTTCTATATAAACCAAATGAATTACATGATGTGAACTAATCTTCTTAAAACCAGATTCCTTTGTTTACTTGGTTGTGAATTTAACATTCTACTCACCCATTCAGACAGAAGAACATTGGAAAATCTGTGTGGCTTTTCTGCTCACACATACTCTTTATAGAGGTATGCTACTACTTGCTGATGGCAGTGTGGTCTGGAGGAATCAGACCCTTCCTTGCTCCTATTTTTCCATGTTTTTGTCATATCATGGTCAGGTGTAGTATATGTTTTTAGTAAGAAAGTGAAATAATTCCAAGGAGTTATTCCCAGCCATACTATGGAGAAGATAATAACATTTCTTTATGAAGAATAATGAAATGGTTCAATTTTTAAACATGAGCATGACAGATGAAACCAGGGGAGAGTGATAGCTACTAGTATTTCTCTAGTCTAGGTTTATGACAAAAGCAGAGGATGACCTTAACCTGGCCTGTTTTACAACTTCAGCAATTCATTTATTTATTTTTTTTTCTGTAATATGAGCTTCTCAAATCGTTTCTCAGTGACTAAGATAGAAGATAACTGCAAATGTTTTCAAGTAAATTAATACTTCCTGAGCTGCAGTACGAGGTTTTTCTAAAGTCACGCTAGAAATGAGAACCTTGAAATCATTCATTTGAATTATCTTTTCACTGGATATTGAAATCCAATTTAATCCCACAAAAATAAGATCATTTGTGATCCGTGGTGTTATTTAAAAAGACATTTTTCCTGCCCCAACTGCACGAGCAGCAACAGTTTGTGCTTGAGCTAAATGACACACCATTTGCACATTAAACCAAAATGCTGAAAGTATTAGTTCTTTTCTTTTATTAAATTCCAGTTAAATTGAAGCATTTGATGCACTGTTGCTGAAAAGGAGCTGTGGCTTAGACTTGTTATAGGTAAGTAAGTCTTTTTTTATGTAGACTGTTAAATCAAAAATAAAGAAAGCAAAACAAAAATGTAGAGCTCTATAAAACTCTAAAATCCAAGCAGATTCTGAATAGTTACACTGGTTTTTTTATTATTTCACAAAAATGTAAATACACAAGAACAGATGTTTTCATTATAATTTACTATTTTTTTGTGGTTCCTGTGAAATGACTTCAAACAAACTACAGTAATTGTCCTCTGTGAGTCAGGAGGATTCTCTGAGGCATGCGCATCGTTCTTTCATTTCATAACAAAGGAAAGCTGCTGCTGAAAAAGGTTCATTTTCTTGTTTTGGAAGGTCTGATGCTCCAACTCCTTAATTGTTGTGACCTGAAATGTATTATAAAATGTACAAAAGATATCTTTTTAATTATTGCTTTCACAGAAATGAGAAAGGTTACTGGTCTGATCATTGAGACAAATTTGTCTCTCCCAGCATTTTTCAGAATGAAGTGACATTAGATTAATGTTCACTTAAGTAGCATGATTAATGGCACAATGAGAAAGTAGCTCACACTGGAATAGAATGAGTGCGAAATATCTAATCAAACAAAATGATTGTGTTTTTTAAATTGTTTATAGCTGTGTAAGGTCATATGAAGTCCATTTTCCTGAGCCATATTTCTTCTTCTGTAGCTTAGTTTTCCCTGTCTGTCTCTAGAATGATCATTAGTTATAATTAAAGGAAAGCAAAGCAGTTAGCTTGACAAGCTCAGGATCTGGGAATTATTATAGTCATTAAAGTACCTTCTGATAACCATATTAAACTTCATCATCCACATATCATCAGGCTTCTCTCTGTCATACACAAAACAAAGTACATCAAGCACAGCAGTGTCTCAAGAAAGCAGAACAAATGTATCACCTGACTTAACTTCACTGAACTGAATGAAGCTAAACTGCATATTTATTTTTCATCCAGTGACATCCAACATTAAGAATGTTAAGAATTAAACCAAAATGTCTCACTAAGAAGAGTTCTTGTAGTCCTTGTCATTATCAGCATGTGGCAGCAACATGTGAAATTTTCAAACGTATTCTCAGATTTGATTTATTGTTTAGCTTCATGTACTTTTTGGATTTCTGAAGGAAAAAAAGTGAACAGAAACCTAATTACAAGAGCCTGTTGCCATTTTTAATGCCACTGAAGTCCTTGAGCTTAACTGATTATTTCTCATGCCATTTGAAAGTATAACATCTTAACATGGATGAAACATACATACATACATAAGTAACTTACTGGAAATTAAATAAACATGGACAACCTGAGATAGAAGGTGCTGCTTGAGCAGAGAAGTTGGATCTGTTGACCTCCAAAAACCCCTTCCAAATTCAGCCATTTTGTGATAATATTGTATTCATAAATAATATTCATAATTGCATGTGAATGACTGGATGACTGTGTTTATGACATTTCATAATTTTTGTCTTAAGATTTTTGCAATCAAAAGGAACTATAACTGAGGCACAAAGAGTAACTGAACTGTGCAAGAAGAGCATCTTACCCTTAGAAACATGGGGAAAGGAAAAAAATTGCCCTTCCTTACACAGCTCTGAACCCCTGACACAGAACATTATAATGCGCTATATCAACAGATCAGTTAGTTAGAGTGCAATGCAGCTTCATGCTGAGCACAAATGTGGGCTTTGGAATTTTCTTACCTGCAGGCCACTTACGGCAGTGGTCAGAGGTTACCAACAAGCTGATTAAAAATCTGCCTGCTAGACATCTTTGAATATGTCACAACATGTCACTTTGTGCTATGCATTTCACAATGAAGTAGCATTCTCCTTTTAAAACATTGTCATTTACTCTGTCAGTTTGCATTAGACTGGAAAACTACTGGGCTCCTTTTAAAAATAAGTACACAAAGTATAGCAATTTTGGAAGCACAGGAAAAAATCTCTATTGTTTGTTTAAATCTGAAGGCTGAAGAATAGATATTTTGAGAGTACAGAGTCTTTCAACGCTTTCAAAATATTATTTAATCAAATGTCAGTAAAAGTAAAGAGCAAAAATAAATAATACAATGTTGTTTCTCCTACCAAACTATAGCAAACTGCACACTTTCTAAGTACATTATTATGTATTATGAGGGAAAATAAGACAAAGTGATTCTGGCCATTCAGACTCTGTTGGAGGAGTCAGGCTAAATTTTGCGACACTTGCTTAATTGGTATGAATCACTTCCAGACCTAGTTTATAAGAGTGAATTTTTGCATTGTTATGGATTAAATTCTGATTTTCTTGGAACTGAAACTCTTTCTCATCACTTTTAATCTAAAAATGCTTTTCTTGCAATATGGAATATGATTTTTTTCCTTTCTTGTTTGTGTTCTTTATTTTTATTTTTTTTTTAATAAGGAATATTATTTTTCTATTCCTTTATCACATGTTTTTCAAAGACCTGGTGTTAAGAAAGCATCTTAAGTAGCATTTAGGATCAGGGACTCTTTCTGTAAGAAGTTATATCATACTGTGTACTTGTCATGTCCCCTTAGGGTAAAACAATTCACATCAAATTCAGGGGGATCAGAATTCCACTAAAAGAGAATTAAACTGCAGTAGGCTGCAGAAGGGAATTTAATCAAAAGGAATGCTTCTCCTTCATAGAGGAGTAGGAGGCAAACAACCATCACTCATTTACCTAGTATTAACTTAGTAGCTGAGGCTTCACGTGAAGATTTACAGGAGAATGTATTCACTGTAAACAGAAGATTCCAGGTTTTTTTGTTGTTGGTGGTGGTTTTTGTTTGTTGTTTGTTTTAATGACTCGGACTCCCAAGTTTCCACACATACAATAGCACTGCAGAAACTCTTTGGAAGAAAACTGAAGCATACCTGCATACATCACATCTCTTGGATACATTCAGAAAGGCATTTAAAGCCAGAACAACAAAAGAAATTGAGTACTTATTCTTCGATTTGCAAAATCCAAATCAGATACCGGCTAATCCTCGTAGTATAAATTTCCTTTCTCACACAGGCAGTGTGAGATGAAGTGGTTAGATCCAATAGCTTTGATGTAACCATTCATTCCAACTACAAATGAGCACAATAGAATTATTCCTGTAATGGAGTGGCAATTCACAAGTACAATTTAGCCAGAAATTAGTTTTGTGTCATTGACACTGGTGTGAAACAGCAGATAACTAATGAAACAAATGACACAAAACTAATGAAAGGACATGGTTAATTAATATGCAGCTCTTTCATTTTCTTTAAGCAGTTAAAAACTAACTCTAAGACTTCCATTTGTGATTATCCCTGGTCAGTGTTGTTGATTCACTGATCACATTCAGGGAACTAAGACCTCAACCCCATTCCTGTCTATAAGTCTCTCATGCCAAATACAACTTTCACAAGTTGAACGTGCCAGCTACCAATTACGCTAATTTAACTGGTGATCTACTGTGCTGTTTGTTACCAAATGGTCCAATTTCTTTTTATTAATATTTTCACTTTTAGAATGGCAATATTTTCATGTTCCATATCTTTTTACCATTATTCCACACAAAACTTTAAAATTAATCTCTCTACTATTCCTTTTTTTATTTTCCCCTGATACTTTATTTTGGATATTATTCAATGAATCACCAACAAGCTCTTTCTTTCCCTGTGTTACTTTTGCATTCAGGAGGGTAGGAGGGATAAGATGAGCTACAGAGCAAATTTTGTTGCACTCAACATGACAGCAAATTAGTAATCTCACATGGTAATATCAGTAATATAAAACATGACAGTAAAAGTCTTCATAACATATGCATTTTTTTTACCATTTGGACAAGAGAACCATCTGATATAGTAGTGTCGCTTTGAAAAATTATAATTTTTCAGACAGCTTTTCTACATTTCCTTGAAAACCTTAGTAGTTGTCCTTGTAATCCTAGAATTTGAAGTGCATTAAACTGTCTGACTAGCCCTGAATAAATTTCATGAAGACATTTGTGACCTCAAAATGATGAGCCTTATGAAGGCTTTCTTATGTTGAATTTATACCAGAAATCTTAATGGGAAATGGAGAAACAAGAGAAATTAATCCCGAAGAAAATCTTTCCTTTTCAAAGGTCTGCAACATGTATTTTTACATGGATCTTATTCTTGTATAAAAGAATAATTTCTCCTAGAAAGCCCTAGTCATTTTTTTTTCCCCTCTGAATATTACATGGATTGTTGCCTTTTTTGTGGTATTTCGGTATTGCCAAATCCAGCCAGTGCCAAAAGAAACAATTTTCGATTTGCAAAACTAAAACAAGTTCTTTTCTTTTTGACACTAAAATAACATGATGTTGGCCAAAGGTTTTCATGGAAGAATTTAAGAGTGTTTCTTCTTTCTGTTAACATGGATCAAATTTCCTAAGACACTGTCCTGACATAAATCTGAAAATACTAATCATTATTCTAGTGTTCTCTTTCCTCCATGTGCAGTACTATAAGATCTACCAAATGTTCTATCATAATCTTATTGGTCTTTTTTTCATATATCCTTCTGTTACTGTTGCTAATCCAGACACTTACTAATCTGTTTCATGAGATATCTTTAGCAAGATTAGCAGCATTTAATACTTAGAGGAATGACTTCACTGTGAAATGTTGACATCTGTCAACATTATCCTGATAATGATGTGTAGTGTAGTGAATAGTAAAATGTTGTAAACAAAAATTAGAAGGTATTATATAGTAGTTTCCAAATGACACATCTCTAATGCCTCAGAATTAGTCTAAATCTGGGTCGAATCATGTTTTACATAAATATTTAGGTGAAAGTTTCCATGGCTTTCAGAAAATAATATTTTATATTCTAATAGCATAAATATTATTAAAATGATTTGGACCAGAAGTATTTACATGGTTTAAATATAGCACGATAGCATCATACCAATTATTGATGCAGGAATCACAAAAGAAAACAATTATATGAGTGACAGCAGTGAATTTCAGGTATTTTTTCCTCTTTTTTGGAAAGCTTTCTGTGTATTCCTTCTTCTTGTGATGAAGAATAGTACCCAGAAAGCAAGTAGTGATTCTACCCAGTTTTTTTCTGTGTAACCCAACTTGTGCAAACAATTTGATTTAGCTTTATTTTTCAGTTGAAGATCTGATCTTCTATGCAGTTCTGATGGACAAGGCAGGAACATCTGAATGCACCAAAACCTGCTTGTGAAGCCCATTATTGAGAAAATAAAATTTCATGGAGAGGAATCACAGGATGAGCCAAAAAGCACAGCTAGATGTGATAGATACTGAACTGGTACCAAATGTAAACACTCAGCTTCCTCTGGCTGACCATGAGCAGATAAGAGCAAAGAACAGATTCACTATCCTGAGAATAAAGAGAAAACATAACATCAACCAACATGAACTCTGAATATGTTTCCCTGCAATACTAAGGAATAATGATGCAACCTCATGACTTCTTATTTTGCATTTTTATTGGTACCAAATAAAACAGTGCTGGAAAAAAAAAAAAAAAAAAAAAAAAAAAAAGGTTTTATTACCTAAGATCCTTTTGCAAAAGAAAGGCTCAGAATACATTCAAGGAAAAAAAATTTTTTTTTTTTTTTCATCTTAAGGCATTTTTCTTCTTAAGATGTAAGGAATTTCACATTTCTAAAATGATTTTCCATTATATAGGTGCTTCAGTGTTTTGGGAGGTCTAGGCTTTCATTTCTGCTCTGTTTGTCTCTACAGGACATATCTGTCTCAAGCAATGCAATTGTGCAGAAAACGCAGAGCTATCTCAAAAAATTGAAATCTGTCTGGGCATGTCAGCAAAATGTTCCCTACAAGTCACTTCATACTCCTATCTGAAATTTGTTTATGCATTTGTAAATTTGTTACTCCTTTCATACTGTATTAATAAAATAAACAAAGTCTGGGAATTTATGCAGTGTTCTGTCTGAATATGAATTCTGATTCTACACCCTCTGTTATCCTCCAGCTAGCAGTAAATCAATATAATTTTTAGAAATTAAGTGTAATCTTTCAGGAAACACTCAGCAAGCAGTGAACACTCAGCAACACCAGTGAAGATATAGGCAAGTGAAAGAGACTTTCACATACATGATTAGCTGTAATAGTGACAATTATGCTTAAGATCCCATCACATTCAAACTCAGATCAAAGCCAGAGATTTTTAGACAATCACTTGTTTGAAAGTGTCTAGGAAAGTCTTTAACAAAGGATTGAAGCATATCATATGAGGAAGTCACCTGCATCCTCTTTGAGATGATGTAAGACGGATCTTGCAAATGACCGCAGAAGGATACAGCTACTGAAACATTCAGCCTGAAATTCACATCTCCAAGCACTAATTCCTATTTGAAACCTACAAGTCCTAGTTTAGATCTAAATTCAAAACATACTGTATTAGTGTAAAAGGATATTCAATAGGTAGGAAATAACTAGACTGACTTTCATAAATGCTAATATACAGGAAATAGAAATGACAAAGCAATAAAAGAGCTAGCTATCTGGAACTTCACCTACCACAAGTGCAAGTGTCTACTACAAATCCGTTCTTGAATTTAGATTCAGGGCATGAACTACACTATGGAATAGCTTTTTCAGATTTGGAAATGGTGGTATTATACCATATTTTACATTATAGTTCAACTTTTGAGAGATAAAAACTAATACTTTTTTCAGTCCCAAGAACAATACCTGGTAGGTAGCGTTTCAGCATGTCTTCCTACATTCTGAAATGAGCATGTTGCAAAGACTCCCTAAATCAAAAAGCTGTGGATACTGGAAAATCAGGTGTTTTGACAACTACCACCTTACTTCATCCTTATTTATGTCTGCATTTTATTCTTGTTGTAGTCTAGTATGTAATGAGATTTCCTTTCACACACACTTTTTGTAGTTTTCTGCATACATTCATTGGTGCTTCATGGAATAAATTTAATGGATGAGCTAGTGCATATTAGTCATGCAGGATAATCTATAGCTGATGCTGAAATCTTTAATCAAAACATCAGTTGAACTAAAGAGAGCCAAGAACTAAGCCATCATTTCTTAGCACTTACTCTCACCATTTTGGGAAAATCCTTCTTCAGATATGCATACAGCTGAACTTGAAACAGTCTAGTCATTATCTGAAGACTGTTTCAAAGTCTGGATTTTCAGTGCACAGAGATTTTCAGTGTTTTTTGAATTTAAAAGGATCTAAGATGAGAAATAATTAGCCAGAGCAGTTCAACAGCAAGTCCTCCCACTGGTCAACTCAGAATATTCCATCATGATTGGCTTTTGCTTCACATTTCTGATGCTTTCAGTATCCCACATTATGTTCGATTTTTCCAGACTGCTTCCCTGAATTTAAATGTATAAATTCTGTCCAAGTGCCATCAATGAGCTTTCCAAACTTCTAAAAACACCATTCAGGAAACAGTAGTAAAAGTTCATCTTCTTGGTCACAGTGTGTTTCTGATACTCAGACAAAGGCTCCTGTCACCTGTACACTACTTAGAATATCACGGAGAGCTCCAAATGTCTTAGTTTTAAATTTAGATAAAAAATAGTACTCTAACTGGGCATATATTACCCTGTCCTGAAAAGTACAGGATGAGCTTCAGCATGATTCCAAAGCTTACCTCCAAGAAAAGAAGTATCTATTCAGAGTAGTGCTTGCTTTCCTTTTTGCTGTCATTTACAATCTACAAAGATCTATTTTTATTTTGAATTTATTATTTATTTATTTAGACTATCAAGTACAATGACACTGATGAGAGACGACTGAAAAATTCACTTAAAGATATACACACACATAAAAAGTTTCCTCTTGTATTTTAATAGAAATTGGACCACATATCACATTCTTTGATTGCAAAACAAGAGAAGTGATATAACTGATTGTTAAATGCTCACTTTATTGTGGATGTATAGACGATTGAGGGAGAATCTTACTGGGATTTCTGATTGTTGGTTTGTATGCTTGTTTGTTTTCTTAAGGGAAGCAGTTAAAGTCTGAAAAAATCAACATATTCATAATCAAAAGTCAGCCTCTATCTTATGGGGTTGTGCTCAGAATAATTATAGTTTACAAATGGGTACTCTGTAATCAGTAAAGAATAGACGGAAGAAGGATAAGCTGGAAAAAAAAAGACAGAAACCAAAATAAATGATATACTTCAAACTGATTGCCAAACATTATTCAGTGTGACTAGACTGTATTTAGAAATGAGGTGTAAAAATAAAAATCAGTAATGCTATCGTTGATATTTTTAATTGCTTCATTTAGGGAGCCCTTTAGTTGCACCTCATAGAGAAGTTTAAAAATTCTAAGTGATGTTTAAGAGCAGACAATACTCAGCTGAAATGAACCTTTAAAAAAATAGTGCAACTACCTACTCCCCAGGAATCAAACTGAATCTCATGAGAAAAAAACTTCCAAATATAGTACTGAATCTCACCTGGAAGAATGCCATGTATGCACTCCCGGCACATTTAAGGAAGAAACACATTTCAAAAGGATACATTCCGTGCTTTCAGAGAAGGCGAGGTTCTGGTAAAGCAATTCACTTAGTACAAATGGATATGCTGGAAAAGATGCTATATCAGAGGCTTACAGAGGGAACACTGATGTTACAGAGGGTGTCTGATATTCAGTGATCAGAAGGGGTTCGCAGCAAATCAGAATTTCTGGGTTCTATTCTATTAATGAGTGGCTGAGTTGATCACTCATACTGAATTTCTTTCGAGTAAAAATTTCTGTAAGGTGGTTAAATTTCTGCCAACGTTAACTTCACATAACTTAAATATCAATTTTTAGAGAGGAATGTTCGTGTATCTGTTGTCTTTTATTCGGGGTTTTCAGTAATTTTGAGTGAAGAAAACCACAGAATTTCCCTCTCACCTGTGAAATAAACAACATAAGCAGTATTTTCATACATGACATGCTCAGGATGGACTTCCATAATGTCATAGGGTGTTTTGAAGTGCCTAATTGAAAGGAAGAACACAAGGGCTCAGCACAGCTAATATCAGGGCAAATATCCCTCACAATGATGCAGAAAGTAATAAAACCTAAAACAATGGTCAATAGCAGCAGTTTCAGCCTGATATGATTCTTCTTTTTCCGTGACATAAAATTGACTCATCTTGTACCTTGCCACAATAGCTCTTTTTTGGCAGGAGTATGGATAGAACAGGTATTTCACATGCTCTGCTGATAAGACAATGCTTTCTGGAAGAAAATCATCACTAACATTTCTCAGCTGGACTCATCAGCCAGGCTGTATGCAGTGACGCAGAGCAATTGGATAATGTGAAGTGCCACGAGGTAAAGTGAGTTCCTAAAAACACCATAAGAAACTTGTCATTTCCACACAGAAACCAATCAGCCTTAGACTACTCTTCTGGGAACTGTCATTTCAGAGTCTGTGCCTCATTCTGGAAGTTTGCCTCTGCTCTGCATTCCCCCGGATAAAGAGAATTCAAGTCCCACAAAGCAGAGTGTGTATTTTGTAACAACAGAAAACAGTGCTACCTAATAGTGAGATTTTCCAAGTACAGATACAATTTCTCTAACTTCACTGATTTCAGTAGATATGAAATATGCAAATGAGGACAAAAATCAGGATTAGAGATAATGCCATAATATAAAATGTCTAATGGAATGTATACAGAACACAGTGAGTGGAGAAATCATGCATTCTAATTCTAGTACTACACCATTAAAAACAGATTTATTCTCTATTAAGAGCAGGTGCCACTTAACATTTCTGTTCAAAAGCAGAACACAGGCAAGGAAGACACTGTATTCCAACTTAGTGCAAATTTCAGAGTTGTTCTGTCTTGCCTTATTGTTTTTCTTATTCTGAAATAAACATTTGCTTTTCATACATCAGATTCACACTATTCAGAAAGAGTGCAGTAGTAAAAATGTAGTCACTGCATACTGAAAAAAGATGTGACAGATGCAATAGCAGAAAAATGTAAAGAAGAGGCATAATTATCTCTGTATATACTGATATAGATATTACCAGTGTTGACTGACTTGGACGTCACAAATTACTGAGCTCTATAAAATTACACAACAAATAATTTATGTATAAATTTATAAGCTTTTAACTCTATTTTCTCTATTCATGCAAAAAAAACACTATTTGATAATTCTATGTAAAAGATTACCAGAGTAAACAAACAACCAAACAAAAAAACCCCAAAACACGCTACTTAAGTAATTTAAGTAAACAACATGTTCTACTAATTTTGCCATTTGTATTTTCTCCTTGACAGTATGATACTTTCCTCTTCTTCCAGCACATGTTCCCTTGAAATAATATGTATTTTGTTTTTGTCATGCCTGCATCCTGTTGATTTCTTTTTTTTTGGTCTTATGGCATTTATGTCTGGGAAGTATACATTAGCCTTTGGTACTGATCATGTGGAAACTAGGCGCCATATTATTCATATATATTCCAGAAATTCTACAGAGTAATTTCATGTATTTTTGGCTTGACTTCAAAACTGCAAATGCATTAAGATCTGGCAAAGCCCACACAATGTTACTCAAATTCAAGCTGCTCAAAGGACAGGTTAAGGTTCCTCAAGCCTGAGATAACATTAAATTATTCTGTTAAAACATCAATGAGGATGAAATCATACTAATAGCATGAATAGATGTGATTCTTGGTTGACTTTTTGTATCAGAAATAATAGATCTGTGTTTCAATATTTCAGCTTAACTGAAAGTGAAGTTTTAATTAATAATATAAGAAAAAAAGCCTAATATAATCATGGAAAAGTTCACACTAGGAGAACACTAGGACAAAAAAATAACCCATTTTTACAGGACTCCTGGTTTGCCTTAGTTAGTGTAAATTTGACTGCAACACAAAACTTCAGTGAAGCACAACATATGAGGAATGTCAGAGTAAAGAGAAAGCTTGATGATATTTACAGTTGAACAAAACCACCTGTGGCTTTCATGTACAGAAAACAAAAATGATTTTCAAGTTTGCTTTTGTTCCTTAAGAGCCTACCAAATGTCAAAGGCTTTGGAAAAAGTGCTGAAAATTTCAATGAAGTGAAAAAACACAACATTTAAGTGGCAGGTAGACAAAGCTGCTGCCTGTTCTGTAGTTTTAGTAAGACATAGGATAGGACTCTTCCAGAAGAATAGAAGTTGTGCAAAAGATGAAGGTTACATCCAAAGTTGTAACTTGAACATGAAGGGCATAGTTGTGGCCTTGTCACAAGCTCATAAATATGACTGTAGAGGTGTGGTCCTTATGAGAAACCTGGAGATAAAATGTAATACTGAAATATATGCTTTAAATTCTGGCTTTTTCTTGCCTTATAAAGGAAGTCAATGTTTCAGCAATTCTACAGATTCTCTGTAGTTTGGTGAAAGGCTCTGTTCAGACTATGGTGAAAGAAATGAAACTGCCTAGTTCATTCAGTCCAATACATATTCACAATAGAGGGCCTGATGTTCATCAAGGGCTGTTTTCTCTTAGTTTTTTTAAAAGATTTCCAGTCTTTACAAAATTGGAAGAATTTACAGCACCCTTATTGGGCAGAGAATATCAGTCTTGCTATGATGGTATAGAACCGAGGCACAGACTGGATCTGAACTAGATTTGCAAAGACATCGGGGCTCCCAAAATACAGTGAAGATTTTCAATTTCTGAAGAGTATGTAGACACAAATGTCAGGTCTTTGCTGTCTTGCCCTTGCAATGTCTACATGCCATGTTGTACCCTGAAGTGCTTTTTGCACTGTGTTCAGCACTTCAAGGATTCACAAAGTCAATACAGTGGTGTTTGGGACACATCAGTTTCCAGTACAGTCCATTTCGTATCTACTGAAAAAAAATCAAGTACAATTTACTTTAGCTGTTTTTAAAATATCAGAGTAGGGTATCTTCTGTTTAGGTATGAATAATTTGATTGACTGGCTTATACATATGTTTTTTCTGGTATTTCAGTATTTTACATTTTTAGGGAAGAACACTGAAAATTGTATGGTTCTGTATTAATTGGTAAGAAAAGTAAAGAGTGTGATAGTCCCAGAAGCAATTAATACACTTTTTTTTTTTTTTTTTTTTTTTTTTTGGTAAGTGACTGCAAATGAAGATTTATCAGAAGCTGTTTGTTTTTACCAGAATTTTAAGTAATCCTTTTGCAATTTGGGAAATCTCTCTAATCTCTAATAATAACTGTCGTGGCACTTAAGGCAATATAACAAAATCATTTAGGTAATTGGAAGCAGCTAAGTAACCAATTATTTGAAGATCTCTTCGTGGCTTTAGGAAGCCAAATAAGAAAGTACTCCCAAATTGCATACCCAATATACAGTTTCTGTAAATGTTTCATGTTCAGACAGTACTATGGATGTGTCACTTGCAGTCACTTGCAGTATGTTCAGTCATTTCAGGTATGATAACGTGTTGAAACAGAGTGTGCTCCTGCAATGTCACAAGAGGAATGCAGAGCTAATATCTGAAACACTTCCGAGTACCCCTTCCAGACTGGGAGTCCTACTGTGATATTCTGCTGAATTCTGAATTGCACCACCCTTCTCAATAGCCAGGTGAAACAAAATTCTTTCAAATCCCCTGCTCTACTGTCCTCTACTGGCATAACAAATTGTTATTTTTTTCTAGTGTGTCTTTCTTTTTGTTGGTCCAGTCACACTGAATAAGGTGTAAACAAACAGCAAAACTTGCAAGAACCATTTACAGAACGCTGCTTGGTAAAAGGAATAATGGGGGCTGTTAACCACTTATCATGATTTTTGGACTGTGTCTCAATAAAGCCCATAAATTTCACTTTCCCAAAAGCATTCAGTTGTAAATTACCCAAATAGTTATCTTTATATGCTCTGCCAACAGCGGAGCACTCTGGTCAGTAAAATACTGGAATACATTTTGTGTAATTTGTATTCTTCACAGTGATCTTTTCTTACTTGGCAAGGCTTTCTTCTAATGGTGATCAACAATAACAACAACAAAAAGCATCATAATCTTATTGCAAAGTAGGGTTTTAGCTTCCTGCTGCAAGTGTCAATAGTCAGCACCTTGTTTAGTTTGTTTAGTTGGCTTTTATTCTTCTCTGACATTTGGAGAATGTGTTTTCCTCCTCCTCATTGCTGGAGCCATCTGTGGGCCTTTACACAGAAACATCCATTAGGAATATTAGACAGACAGACTTATTATCTTAATTAATACTACTGCTGCTGCTTGAAGAAGTACTTAAAACTTCTGAAGTTGTTTGGAAATGAATTTGTTCTTAAATGTTTGTGATGCTTTTTTTTCTACATTCAGACTGTTTTACAGCAGTTTCCAAGCACCCTGGTCCCCTGAAACCACCTCTCTACCAGTGCAGCAAGCTGTGTCTGGAAGTTGGAGATTAGCCATTTGCATTCTTCATTATGATCATCCCTCCTGTGCTGCTAGTTTGCCCAATTAGAAATCTGCAAAATGATGCCCAGGCCCTTCCTGCTCAAGAGCTTGCCTGTGTTGCTCATATTACTAATAAATAAACTTTGCATGAGTCCTCAGTGTAGGATTAAAGGCTTTAGTAGCGTGAGTCTGACCGTTCAGCAGAAGATCCTCTTAGTGCAACCAGTGCTTCATTCAGTTTATGTCTTCAGCTTTCTTTCTGTGCAAACGGTAATTCAAGACAATTACAATTCAGCCACTGAAAACTGACCCCCATATAAATTCAAGACCCAAATGGAACAGATATTGAGACAGCTATAATATTAATATTTAATTAATAATATAAATCCCAATATATTGGGATTTATATTCAGCTAACAGTGATCTAAAAGTGAATGGAAAGAGTATGAGGACTGGACACTTGGACCCTACACATCTCACTGCCAGTAATAACGAAAGGCTAAAGCAGAGATAAGACAGTGGTAAATCTGCCCCACCTTTATAGCAGCATCATAAGAATGAAGGAATTAAGTTGCCTACATATCTGATTGCTGTATCTCATTACTATTAATAACTGCTGTCATTTCCAGGCAAGAATCAATGGAGACAAACACAGAGAAACTGCTCACTTTTTTCCTAATTCAGTTTTTCTGATTTTTTTTTTTTTTTTTCTCCCACTAGCCACTTCTTTATCATTCCAGCTAGATATGACTTAAAATTTTGGTCTTAGATTTAAAGATTTTCCTCTGTCCCTCTTTTGATTCTTTCACATAGTATACTGTTTTGATGTATGCATTGATAGAACTTAATAAATAATTTTGGAATGTATAAATGATTATACCTCTTGCTCAGCTATCAGGAAGACAGACAAGTTTTTAAGTTTGTATAAAATTTGAATTGCTTTTACCTGTGTGATCCAAGCTGATTTCTGTATTTACCTTAGTTCTTATCTCTCTAGTGCTTGATGCTTTTTATTTTTTTTTCATTTTAACTATTTTTTTCTATATTTTACTAGAAATAGTTGTACTGTATTTACACTAAATACTTGAATATATTTTAGAAATCTGAACTCCTATAATTCAATTGTAAGAAAGTCTGTTTTACTTCATAGGCACTTTAACTTCTAAATTATTATTCCCTTTCATAATTTGGATATATCCAACTTAAAAGTAATTTGGCAAATTAATTTCTAATTTTGTGAAGATTTTTTTTCTTTTTCACAGTCATTTCTAATATTTACTTTTAAAATTTCTTTCATATCTATTTATTCCATATTACATGATGTCAGTATTAGCTAGCATCTTGCTAAATACATCTAGAAATGAATATTAATCAAAACTGAGAGACAATTGTATCACATTAGTTCCTGGAAACTTCATCCAAAAATCAGAGAAAAATTTTCTAGGCACAACTATAGTGAAATATTTTAGATTTTTTTTCTAATTGGTGATGAAAATTGTAATAATTTGTTTATGGTTTGCTTAGAGGTGAAAAAAAAACAAAATCAAGATATTTCAGCTACAAATATGTCATACATTTAATTTGTCTTGGTTCAAAATTAATCTGCCCTAAAAATCATATTCAGGCCACATACCTTCAGTATTAACTCTCTGCTGAGATTTCTGAGAGTAGCAGGGAGATGCACTCTACTAAAAAAATCATTGTGACCAACCACTTTAACTGTTGGACTGCAGTGGAAACCCAGACAGAGGGGTCACAATCTTTGTAGGCTGATACTCGTATACAAAGAGCCTTCCCAAGGAGTGACAGAGTTGCCTGAATCTTTTGTTGTGGGGAACTCCAGAATCTGGAAGTCCCACAAGGCCCTTTGGGCAGAGCGGGATTTCTTGGGTGCAAGTGCGCCCACTTTGATTAATTTTTTGAGGATGTGGCCAGGTTGCATGAAGAAATCATCTGGCCTTGTAGTATTCAGGAGCTGAATTGGGAAACTGAAGCTCTGTATCCTGCAGTGACATTCATGATGCGGCACTTCAGCTAGCCAGCAGGCCTTGTTTTCTTCTTGGAAAATAACTCCTTAATTCCTTTGTAATATTTTCCTCGAGTTTCCCTGTTGCCATTTCCTATTGCCTCAGTGGTCCCTGACTCATCGTCATTAGATTTCAAGTGGTCAGCATGTCTCAGGGCAGCAGGTTGAGGGCTCCCACTAACACCCAATCCTTCTAACCTAGCTATACCATCCCACACTTTATCATGGGAAAGCTCACTATCACTCCCCTCCTCCTTTTCTTTCATTTTCATTTTTTCTATGTTCTGCTTCCACTAACTTCATTATTATCCTCTTGTTCCTTAACTGAACACTATCAATACTCTGTTTCATGTATAACTAAGCAGTATATACTTGACTCCTTTACTGTCTTCTGCTAAGAAACAATAGATTAACTTCTTCACTTGTTCTCAGACTCTATTTCTAGATTATTTTGTTATTAAGTCCTTTAATCATTACTGTATGCTTTCCTAAATCATTTCATATTTGTAACATCCTCTAACACTCATTCTATCCATATTATTCCTGAATCAACAACATTACTGTCAGTCTTAAAATAGTCTCTCATTTTCATGTGAAAGGATCTTAACCCATTCACTCACTTCCTAGAGCCTGAAAATCTTAGCAGATGATCAATCATTCATCTCCAGCCAATCTTTGGATGTTTTTGGCCTGTGCCAATTGGAACAAATAATTTTTGAGCACAGGTCAGGTGTCGAATAAGGGCAAGAGAGAATTTCAACCAGGCTTTTATCTGTGGTAAAACATAGTTTGAAGTCTAGGAATTTTTCCACATTTACAGGCAGAAATTCTATTATTCTATTCTGTCATGAGCCCTGAGTTCTTTTAGAGTAGCTCTTTCAGGATGCTTCCATTATGCATCATTTTTTTTTCTGAGGACATGATTTTGTCAAAACTAAAATGCACTTTTTTTTTTTTTTTTCTTGTCCGTGGTGGAGCTGTTGATCAGTCTGGATTGCCTAGCATCAATTGATGGGTAATCTATCTTTATGATCATTTATTTTTCTTCCAAGTTTGAATAATGTGCAGAATTTACTAAAGATAATTGTATGCTTTCTAGATAATTATCAAAATAGCATGGGATAAAGAATCAAATTCTGTGAGATTTTTTCAGAAACATCCACTTACTTATGATTAGTCATTTGCAATTTTATACAGAGATCTCTTAATTAACAGTTTTTAATCCACTTAATGTGTTGATGGCATATTGTTCAAGTTCTTTAATCAAAGGGCATGTGATGTGAAATTAGAAGTCTAATCATATTACATGAACACTGCTATCTTTATCAGTCAAATATTTAATCTCATCAAAAAAGATATTGTTAGTTTGACATGATTCATTTTTTTCTGAACCTGTGTTGATTGGCATCAGTTATATTTTCTTTCTTTAATTCTGTTAATTAAGTTCCATAAATCAAGCTCTGTATCAGACATTCTACTACTGCTCAGACTACTTCTACCACTTTTGGATGACTGAGACATGAAAGAATGAAACATAATCAAAGGTAGTGAGTGAATGATAGAGGAACAAATAAGAAACAGTACCTCTTGTTTATTCACCAGCACTGTAATTGTGAGCAGGAACATGAAATTCAGCGGTTCCCAAGATTTAAATGGCAAAATCATAACCAGAATAGAAATACGAATTCAATGAAAATGAAGGGCCTGCTATATTGGAAAATGAAACATAAACTTGTGTGGCAGTGTAGTCTACTTCTACCCACTAAAAAAAATAAATAATAAAAAAAAAAATCCACCATCTCATTGTATTTATATTGTCATTCATGTAACAGCCAAAAAAGTAGGAAATCACTGGCTTTGATTTACAGCTTTTGTCAAAAACATTTTTATGTTTACAACAGAATTACACAGCGTTATTTTTTTTCCAAATAAATTTTTTTCCATAGCCTCACTAATCACCAAATATTAATAAAAATAATATTAAAAAATAATTTTATTCTCAGAGATCCAGATAAGCCAATTTAGAAGGAAAAAAACTAAAAATAACACATAAGTTCTTTTGGAAATAATTCCTTATATTTTACAGCAATTTACAATTTACAGCTGTTCTTCCAGTAGAGATCAGATGTTTCATCTCATAACTTATTTTTAATGAGAAGTGGGTTTAGTTTCACTTCTGTTTCTTTCTATGAAAATTTAGACAAAGGCAAAATTCCATTCCTTGAGACTAAGAAGTGGATAAAATAAGCATGGATATCAAACTCCTCTATGACTACATCTTTATGGATTAAATTTTGACTTGACATGACAAAAAAAATGATAGAGAAATGCTAATTAATAGTGAAGACAAAGTTAATGCTGGTAGAAACAACACTGTCAAATGATAAATTCAGTGTTTTACACATTGTGCTCTCATTTATTACTTTTATGTAAAAGGAGAATTTGATTAATGGAAGTTATCTTCTCTTTAAATTTTGACAAGTCATTATTTTTCAGGACTTCACATCTAAATTGCAAAATGAAATTTCCTAGACCTAATTCACAAATTACCCCAGTATGATTGAAGAATACCTTTTCAAACACAATCTAGCTTTACACAGAACCTTAGATTTTCAATGTCAAATGAGGGAATATCTATTCTTTTACTGATTGCATTGCTTCCTATAAAAACTTTTATTAAAAAACAACAACAACAAAGCAGAAAAAAGGCTAAGACAAACCAGGAAAAGAAGCTGACCATATCCAGCAGAAGAATCCAAAGATATCCAGTACCATAACTGAAGTCATGATAATTTTGCGGAGTCTTCTCTCTGAGCCCCTTCAAAATAACCACACTTTTACTCTCACTGCAGTCAGCTTTCAGACTTCAGAGTAGATGTGTGTTACAGTACCCTCTCATTGATGTAAATCTTTCAATAGACTTCAGTGATTTCAGAATTTGTCCTAACATTAAAGCTGACATGCAAGTACCAGTAAACAGAATATCAGACACAACTGGACACATTCTCCCAGCAGAAAACAAAAATAAGGCAATTCTACTCTAAAATTGTTAATCCTGATATGATTTCTGAATACTTGATTGTGGTGAACTAAAAAAGAAATATTGTGAAAATACAGTAGCTATAATCTTAGTAAGAGACATGTGTCTTCATTATCTACAGGATAATAGGAGATGGCACTACCAGAACTTGCTAGTAATCATTTTCTAGTAACTCTCTCCGCCTGAGTATCCCAAGTAGCCTCTCACTGATTTTTGATGTTCTTTTTTTTGATTCTGTAACAAACTTGCAAATCACTTATTTCAGCAATATTAACCAGTGGTTTTAGTTCTCTAGAGAGAAGATAATTGGATATAACAAAAATTAAAGTAATAGGGAGGTTTACTATGATAGAGGCAATGTTTTTCAAAGGCAGGCCTCCTTGATTTACCTGATAAATTGATTTAGATAAGTTTGGGGGAAATGACAGTGGAATTGCTTAATGGAATTTCTTATAATTCACCCATTTGACTCCTTTAATTCATATCTTCTGAAATGGCATCAGAAAAAAATATGTGTATCACCCACTACAATTTATTTTAGGTATTTAGGGACATATTTCCTATACATATTTCCCACATACGTCAACAGAGAGATTTCCAGAGACCTAATGATTGGCTTCAACTTGGACAAATGCAAATTAAGAAGCAGCTACTGATTGACACAAAATCTGAATTCTGATGTTGTTTTTTTTTTTTCTCTTTTAACAGCAGAAATGTGAAAATTAACCAGCTCCGATACTTTCTTGCCAAAAAGCTGAAAAATATCATAGTTACCACATTAATATTTTCCAAACTGTTATGCTGCAGAAAAAAAAAAAAAGCGGATTCTAAAATGTTTGATCTTTTCAAGTCAGTAAATATTGTTTTATAACTGCTCTCATCACTCTTTCCTCTGAAATGGTATTTTGCAATTTAAAGTGTTACAGACAAAAGATTACCATGCCATATGCAAAAAGGTATGAAAAGCGGTGTATTTTGCAGTCATTAGCAGAAGCAGTTGAAATCTGCTCTATCTTCTCTTTGGTGTCGGGAATCAAAAAAGAATTTTTTTAAATGTAATAAACTTTGGGTTGCTTCTTCAGGCAAGTAATCAATACTTCACTGCGTACTAAATGTTAACATTTTCCATTGATACTAATAGTTCCAAAAGCGTAATTTTTTTAGTAGTTCTCCAGACTTATGTTACATTTAGAAATAGAAAACAAATCTAAAGAGAGATTTATCTTAAGTAAAATAAAAATCTTAAGAGGGAGGGAAATAAAAGTTCAAGTCTCAAAAAGAGCTAGTGCTCCCAGCCCTAAAAGGCACTGTAATCATAGAATCATCATAAAATCATAGAATCATAGAATGGCCTGGGTTGAAAAGGACCTCAAAAATCACCTAGTTTCAACCTCCCTCCCATGGGCAAGGCCGTCAACCACTAGACCAGGCTGCCCAGAACAATGTAATGTCACATGGCACATTTAAATAAAGGACTATTGAGCAGAATGGGATAGATTTCAGTTCCCTGGAAGTGATGAGAGACAAAGAGAGTACTAAATGTGAATATACACCAATGTAAATTAGGATTTATCTTTAAAGACTCCTAGATTATGAATGCTTTGAATGAATTATGAGAGAGGTTTTTTTGAACAAAACATAGTTTCTATGTGGATGTTTGACCTTGGAAACTACAAGGGTTTTCATATGTGAATTAAAACATTATCTATTTTCATTTGGGATACTACTTTATGCTTGCATGCAGTATCACTAGGCTTTTTCAGAGATTTTTTGGAATAAGAATTCATTTGATTATGGAAAGGAATGTGTCAAACTCAGTACCAGAAATTGCTTTCTTGCAGTGTTCTGGAGATAGCCATAGGACTCTATGTGTCTGATGTGTGTTGTTCTTTTTTCAGAAGACAGTAGACCACTTTACAGTTCTTTATTCTTTATTCTTCAATAAAATTTGTAATTCCTGTTTGGTCTATACTTGTTCTAGCTAAAGCTAGCTGTGATAGCCACATAGGACAAAATCACTCAGATTGTACTGAAAAATATATTGGAGTGCTTTGATATGTTAATTTCTTATTCTACAGCAATCTTTCAAACTGAGTTTGTTAAACATACTTGAGCCTATAAAATGTAAATAAATTTATTATAATTTTTTCAAAACCAAAAAATATTTAATGAAGTATTATTATTATTATTATTATTAAACCATAATTTTTGGCCAGTATAAATCAGATGACTTTCCATCTCTTAATTCTTATTTTTGTGGTTTTAAATCATAGCTTAATGCTGGTACAAAACCTGCTGTTTAATATCTGAGCTTTAAAAGGTCATCTTAATCATTTGTTCTTCTTTATTGTAATTTTTTAAGAAGCGAAATCAGTTCATTTAACCTCCTGCAATTTACTGATATAGAGTCTACCTTCCTCCACAACACTCATCCTCCTTCTTCTTTTCTGTATTTTCTCTTATACTATAACTTTAACTGGAGGATTGATTTGCCAAAGGGACATGAAGAAGATTGCATGGCAGTTGATATGCCAGAAAAAATGCTGACAGTCAGCAACGTAAGTCACAGCAATGGAAAATATTTTGATTTTTATTTTATTATTCTTTCTATACAGAATTTACATTTCTCATGGTTTGAGAAAGATAAACCCGTGTTACACATAGCAGTGATTGAATGTGCAAGATAAAAGTCTGAAATCATAGAAAACCTGCTAAGTGGAAATATTTTTTTTTCTTTATCTGCTAAATCCTTAATTGAAACTGAAAAAGAAAGATAATTGATGGAAGCTTTAAAATATCTCGGTCTTCATTGTCTTCCAGTTTTAGATTATGTGTTGGAAATCCTGTAAGGATATTTAGTCCAAGAGCCAAATAAAAATGAGAAAACTATGTAAAATAAACTGAGATCATGCAAGACATGCCTGGATAGCCACCAAAGAGCAATACAGTGTTTTCCACTTATTTTATGTTGCTCTAATATTTTCCCAAATTTTACTGCACTAAACTCTATTTTACTGCCTCTTATCTATCTGTATGATAAGAATTTGTATTTCATGTGATCTGACATAGTTACTAAATAAAATAAAAAAGTGTAGCTTTGAATAATAATCAGTGAACAATGTTCATTTTTCAATGTTTGTTTACAAGTTCATAGTAAAGCATGAATGAATGTTCATTTTGTGATAGAAAATAAAAGAGCAGCAGGTTAAGGTAAGGTAATTAGTTTTCTGACATGCAAATAACATAGCTTCTTACCATATTGTTTGTTTCCATCTCATGAATAACCTTGCTGCCTAAAAAATGGTCAGGAAATAGAAAATGTGAATGTATAGGGACAAAAAAAAAAAAAAGCATAAAAATAAATGTTAATGTTGCAAAGGCTTTAATTTCCTTTAACATTTGCTCCTGATTTTCTACTGTAACATGATCACGCTTCCATTTATCTTGAAAAATATTTTGCCCATTATGTGATCAAGAAGACTAAGTCATAGAAAATATACTCAAAAAACACTGTAGGCTCAAAATATTCATTTAACTGAAGCCACTGTAGTCATCATCACCATTCTCTAAATTACTCTCATCATCATCATCTTTTATTTTTCTCCAGCTCTATGTAGTTAAGATTGTCTGTTTTGGATGTCTGCTGTAAATCTCTGTCAGTGACTGCTTCAGTCATATTGCAAATAACTCACATCTTGCTGAAATGTGAGACTTCTTCCATCATAGACTATGGGAAAAGGTGAGATACTAACTGTTCCAAGATGGAAGTGTTCTCTTGATGAGTAACTTTTCTTCAAAAACCAGTGAGCCTGAGCAATGACATTTGCACTTTCTGTAGGTTGTGTTCCATGCAGAAGCCTGAAGATGAAGTTATACAGAAAAAAACAAGATTTTGTATTGAACTCCAGCCAGAGATACCATGACTGAATACAAGGTCAAACAAATGCTGGAAAGTATTCTCTTATCTCTCTTTATATGGTCGTATTTTGAATAGTCGGATCCTTCATGCCATATGAAAAGCTGTTTTCTAGGAACTCGTTCCAAGATGCAATAAGCCACATGTACCTTGCTTATGGAATTGAATGACATTCAAAAGAACAAAAAGGATAAAACTGTTTTTAAAATGACACCCAAAACTCAGCATCTCAGTTTTGTGAGATATACATCCTTCCAGCTTCTCTGAAGTCAAAATAGTTCTTGTGTTCCCAGCTCAGGAGTGTAATATGCTTTAATTTTATTCAGTGTGTTTCATTGCAAAAATTAGATTATATAATATACAATCCACTCAGAAGGCATGAGTTTTCCTCATACCCTACACAATAACAATTTAATATCAATAAAACCACTTAGCTAAACCTTCATGTTACCTGTTGTAACCTTAAGCAAGATTAACTTCCTGCAGACTTAATAAACTCAGTGACAACTGGTGAAAAACATGGAGGCATATCCATCATTTTCAGTGATTATATTTACTTGTTTAATGTTATGATGTATTAAAATTCAGTCAATTATATTACTATTACAATTACATTTTATTACTTAAATTACTTATAAAAAGTTTTATATGTTAAGATCAAGATACTACTGCTCACCCCCAACAGGATAAAGGCCATCTGTCTCATATATAGCATAAGTTAGACTCTGGCAGATGAAAATAACACACAGCTGAGAAACTCCAGCTAACCAAGTGTCTTGTTTCTGGTAGTTGTCATTATCAGACATACTAAGGAAGAGCAAAGAACCCTCTTGAAACATCCTCCACAGTGCACCTTCAAGACCTACTGAGTCACAGGTGGTCTAATTGCAACAGAAAGCCCTGATCCCTCTTTTATTTTTCCTAACTTTAATTTACTTTCCAATCTATGTACACTTTTGACATCAACAGAGCCCTGTGGAAACAAATACCTCAGCTTAATTATGTGCGTTGTTTATTTTAAACCTTGTATGCAATCATTTTCATTGAGTGCCTTGGTTCTTTCACTGGAGGTAGATAAAAAGCACCCTGCCCACTTGCAGCTGTCTATGTGCATGGTGAAAATCAAATCCTCTTTCACAAAAACCACATCAGTGTCATTGCTTCATGACACTTCTTGCGACTTTCTTGTATTCTGTGATTTATTCTGAACAAACACAGTACTCTTTAATAATGCACACTGAAATACTATGAAGCATTTTTGGGTTTTCTTGTCTTCTGTTGCTCTCCAAACCAAGCCTATGCCAATAATCCAAATTCTTTTTTATAGAATTTTTACATTATGCAAGACAAGTGGGAGCATTAAGAGTTTCATATATTAAGCAGGTGGCCTTAACCGACACAGCATGCTGTCTACTTATGCTAAACAGTAAGCTTAATATCTCATGTAATGTTTTAACTTTTGCTCTTTGTAGCTGTAATGTGTGAAATGTATATTCAGTGTGTGGAGATGAAAAGTGTAGAGTCTTCCCACAAATGTGTAACTTGGCAAAAGTGTCCTTTCTGCTGCTTTTGCAGCCTTTCTCTCCAACATCCTATATTCCAATCTGTATGAACAGAAGATCCAGCTCTTCCTGTGGAATTAAAGCATTTGTTCTGAGTTAATTGGAGGGGGACTTGTTTTCTTTGTTTGACAGGTTGATTTGGATAAGTAAGCTGCAGGGATATGAAGTAACAGCCCAGTTACACACACTATAGATATCAGGGAGATTGACGTTCACTGGGGCTTGCAGATGCCACAGAGTTTGCTCTCACAAATGTTTTCAATATTTGCTCTCTTCTCAGGGTATTTTGCAGTCATTATCTGTTCACTGCAATACACTGAAGCAGAAGTAATTTCCTTACAAATCCAGAAACCATCTAGGTTTGAATCAAAACCTGAACTATTTAGATCAGTCCTCCAGAGCCTCAGAATGCAATGAGGAACTGCTCAAGTTTGACATCAACATGCACTCGCTTTCCAGCCCTGTCACTCTCTTCACCTTCTGGTGAAATTAAATGATGATGCCCTTGGCTCAGTTGAACACACCTGGCTTGGCTAGCTTAGCATCTTCTATCAGATAGATGTCCTTGTGTGAGCATTTAAATCAGGAAGTAGTTACAAGGGTAGTTGAGTCAATGCTAGTTATCAACATACAATTTTCTCGAGGACCATATATGTTCTTACAATTTACACTTAATGAGAATAAATTGTCCATATATTTAATGTAATGAATAATACATCTTTTACAGAGGTCAGTCTAATTCTTTTCAGCAAACTTCTGTTGTGATTGAAGTGCTTTAACTTCTCTTTCTGATGTACTCTAATACTTTTATTTTCAACTGTATAAGAAAACTGAACAAGAGAGACCCTTGCTCACAGCCTATAATGTAATAATAATCTCTACACTGAGATATTATAATCTCTATAATGTATAATAATCTCTTGAAACCAAGTTTCAAGAGAAAGAGAGAATTAGCTATTTATTTAATCGAATGCACCATCTCTGAGACATGTCTAAAGAACGTGTTGATTTCCTTTTTTTTTTCCCCCTTTTTCTATTCCACTCCTTCAGCACTATTCTTGCAGAACCAGCAGGAACAAATTATAATGACTGGGTCAAATGCTGAAGAAATAGCTTGTAGCCTTTCACTGAGAGCTTGTGGTGCGCAGACTCAGCATGATCAAAACCACTGAATTTTCTCTATGACTAACTGGTGTTTTCATTGCTGCTCTGCACTTTTATAACAAGGCTCTCTGCCTCTACATTCGTGTATGCCAACTGCCCCACTTTCAGCTAGACAATTCTCATTTTTCTTATCAGATTTTGGCTGTCACACTCTTTATCTGTTATGTTCATTTTGTTTGCCCATGTGCATTACTGCAGCCAAATCAGAAGCTGTTAGCAACAATACTTCTTCCATGGGGGAGCAGAGGGCCTGCATTATTAGCGTGTGCTACATTTGGAGCAGGCTGAAAGTGAAGCTGAGCAGAGTTTAATTTGGAGGTGAGGGGTGTGGCTGCCTGTTCAGTCTTCTGGCAGTTAACACTACACTAAAGCTAGCTTCAAAGCTAAGCAAAACCTCATGGTATACTCCATGCATTGCCTTTGTGTATTATAAGCAGAAAAGAACTATTTATATATTCATACAATGGTACTTCCTTGTTGTATAAAACATCAGAGCCCTTTTTAATATATGACATTCTGATGTATAAGTCTTAAGCAAGTCAATTCCTCAAAGAACAAATGAGTGCAGTCATTTTAGGTGCCCATTTTTCTTCCTTCACAGACAAATGCTCCATTAAATAGATTTCAGAAACAAAAATAAATGAGAGTCCTGGAGTACTGATCTCATCAGATACCTCTCATCTCCATTCTTGTTGTCAGCTTTTCAAGTGGCTAAACTAGAGTTCAGTACCTTTCTTATCACTCTTGTTAAATAAACAGTGCACTAATACAGCAATGTGATTGCCTCTTGTTAAAGGAGAGAGACAAGTCTGGCTTTCCTGGCACATAAAGTCTCACTGAGTTATGTGGCATAAATTTGTGACCCTGATAGAATAAGTTGAAGATTTCTAATCTTACTTTATTCTTTATATTTCCTGGCAGTGAGAGAGATTTGAGATGAATACCTAGCCTCAAAACCACATATGAACTTCTTTTATTGAATAAAAACAGTAACAACAGTACTAATGCTATTAGTAATAACTAGTAACTCTCTCAGAGGATCTGGATAGGGATTTCTTCACCAGCCACCATAGCAAGAAAATTAAAAGAGTACATGTGAATGCTTGCCATTCTCAGGAGCAAACTACCAGTCTTATTAATGATTCATAGGGTGGAGCTTTCTGGTAGAGTTGCATGTTTCGGCTAAGCATGCTGACATTAGTACTATCAGTAAATCAGAAGTTTTCAAATAAAAGCTGAACTTGCTCAGTCTCAGGCAAAAAATGCCAAAGGGATACATAATACAAATAGAGGGAAGGAAGGAATAATTAAAAATATTGAAAGCAAAAGAAAGTGATAACTAACATATGTTGGCCATAACACTGCAGTACTAGCAGTGTAGATGATTGTTATTACAGATAGGGCTGATTGGGGGTACAGTTATCAAGTATATAGTATACTAGAGACATACATTGTATTTTCAGAAATACAGCAATTAGGGAAAAATGTGGCCAAAAAAAAATTATTTTGCATCATCTTTTTTTGGTTTGATGGCCTGCTGTCCTGGCAAGATGCTGGGACAGCCTGAATTAATATCTTCAAATCAGGTCTACCAGATAGATTTCCTTGAGCTAAGCACACATCTGAACTGAAAACCTGGATCATAGAAGCAAGCCACAGAACTGACTTCGGGGAGTTGCAAACTGTTTCTATCCCAGGCTGAACTCCTGGAATGCAGAGGCTTCCCAGGGAAGTCCTGGGGGTCTGAGAGGGACTGATGACAGCAGGGACTGGTCTCCCATCTCAAGACTCACTTCAGATCTCATCACAAATCACTCAGGTCTACTGTTCTTGCCCCTATTAGATGATGAGGAGTCTCTTAGCACTGTTTCTGCTCCCAGATTTCTCAGACCAGCTCTTCCATCTTGTCAGCTGTTTTGCTTTTTGAAGGGATGGACAGATGGGAGAGGAAAGAAGGAGAAAGAAATCAAAGTGTACTTAAGTTAAAAAAAAAGCTTTGAATTCCCTTTCTGTAGAAAAAAATCTGGATTTTAATGCTTACATGCTAGCTCAGACTCAAAGCTTTTCAGAAAAATAAAGTATCCCAAATATCCCCAAACCCAGCATTTTACTTGTTGCACATGGAATCATCGTAATGAGAGAAGTCTGTTGTAGTGGTATCTATTATTAGCACCTTTTCCATCTGTCTATATTGCATCTGTATTCATCATTCATGCATTTTCATATTTTTTAAAATAATAATAAACATATCAGCATTATATGAATTAGTGACATGGTAGTGAGGGATATTTGAATTCTAAAAGACTGATAAATAGCTCAGGAGATCTGCAGATGAATAGACAGAAGTGTAGAAAGCTCCCTGCTCTGAAGTTCACAGCAAAAGCATGTAGCTCTACTTATCCACTTTGAAGCCAGACTTCAAAGTAGTCATGTGTTAAAATGTGCACGATGTGACTATTTACCATAGTAATGAGAGAATATGGCAGTACTCCCTTATTATAAAAAAAAAAAAAGTTTGTGTCATTTCTTTTCTTTTGAAGTCAGCTGCTGATTTCAAACCAAATAGTTAACGTAGTTTTTGTAAGTCCCATTTTAAATATATGTAGGTCACTGTGTTTGCATTAATTGCTGGCACAGGAAAACTGCCTTAGTGAAAACTATGATTTCGTGCAGTAAATTTGGAAGATATTTGTTCCTCAATTACTCATGTTTCCTCATTCCACTGGAGAATGCTGATATTTGAAAGTAGATAGACTAACAGAAAAAGGGAAGCATTTGGAGCCCTTCTATCCTACTTGGAGAAAAATTCAGAGATGCATTTCATTAAAGTTCTTTGAAATCCTAAGATGAAGGCAATATAGAATTGCAAAGTGTTTCTATTATTAACAGAGATGGCAAATTCTTCACCTTTTAAAAATTAAAAAAAAAAAAAAAAAAAAAAAAAAAAAAAAAAAAAAAAAAAAAAAAGTGAATATCTCCCACCAGGAAATTACACTGACTTTTTTTTTAACTCCAATGAACACTTCAGACTCCCTTTTCCTTACTCTGTTTTTCCTCATTTGAAGTCAGTCTGTAGAGTCATTAATTTGTCATCCTATCTTCCTCAAGGTAATCATAAAAGAGTGTGAAAACATCCTTGGCAGATGTTTCTCTAAACCTGCTCTGACAAACTTCCAGAGAAGTGCAGCCTTTGCAGCCAGTTTATTCGAATTATATTCACAATAAAAAGCAGAGTTAGAACAGTTTTCCTTATATCAAACCTGAGCCCCTCTACTCTGGCAGTCTTTGACAGACCTATAGAAGGGTGTTGGATTGTTCTACATATTTAGAGAAAATATTATCATATTAATAGTGTGCAATTTTTAGCTATTTTCCTTCCGTCTATTAGTTTAGTCTACTTATGGAAAAAAAAAATCACATGGAATTTATTAAAAAATAAATTACATTAAGTGATAACACATACACTTTAGCACTCAGTAAGTACAGTATGTACCATGTCTTTCATTACTTTTTCCTTACATTTCTTCCTCTATGACAAAAAAAGTCAAAATTGCTATTTGTGAAAGTATTTGTAATAGATTATATCTAAGGGGTAACTATTAAGAAGTGTGAACATCCTAGATATGTTTTGTTACAACTTAAATGTCTTCAAACTTACCTCAAAAATTCATTCATTCTGTAACCTCATTCTTTACCCTTTATTTACTCTATATTCCATTCTTTGAAGTTCCTTAAATAAGAATCTGTGGCCAATGAATTCATCATCAACTCATTAATTATGCTTTTTGTTGACACAGATGTGATGTTAAGTAGAAAACTAATGGTTTTCTACAAGTTTCTTCTTGTAGCTGAAATGAGATTTATATGTACACTATCAGTTCTGGAAAGGTGCAGAGAGCCGTTGTAAAGATATTGGACTAAAAGTACAGGAGAAAACAATGACATAAGAGCTCATAACTAAGATCTTGAACTATTGTAAGCGACTTCTTGGATTATAAAGGAAAGAGAAATTTCAGGAGCTCTAGATTGATAGTTGACTGGAAAATCTTTGTTTTATGTGAAATAGAGTATTCTTCATCCTAATTTGTCAGAGAGAGGAAAGGTTTCCACTTTTGTGGAAAAGAACACAAATTTGTAAAGAACACAAATGCAAACTTCTTTGCATTGTACTGAAACAAATCACATGCACACAGACCATTTGTCTTGCCTGTGTATCTCAGGCTTTCAAATATCTGCAATTTCCAAAAACATTCCTGTTCAGAATGTCTCTCTGTATTGGGCATAATCCTGTGCTTCTATGTTCCATGGGAGTTATACCAAACACTTCAAAGGCAATTGGGCCAGAATCACACTGTAATGAGAGATTCAGGTGTTCTTGTCCTGTTAAGATGCACAAAGTCTGCCACCACAAATTTAGAAAGATGACTTTCTTCAGGTTTAATCAAGATGGCTGAATGCATCCAAGGGGTTCTGAATTTCCTGCCCTACCACTGCTGTTCAGAGAGGAATTATAATGTCTTTTATTTCTCACCGCATCTGATAAGCACACTGAATGATACTATTTAAAACTCAGCTTTAGAATTTGTTGCATAGCTTCTGTGCTACATCAAACATGTATCAGAAATCATAACCAGCCCACAACCACCTGTGTCTGCCCGTAGCAAGTCAGTTGGCTGAATGTTTCAGTAATTCTTGTTACGTCCCTTCTTCTACAGCACAGTAACTGGAAAATGACTGTCATTTGCTTGCCTTGCTGAAATACACTGTATATCACAGAGCTCCCATTCTTTTATTTAGCCTCATGCTGGGATTCTGTGGGCAAAGCCAACACGCGTTTTATTTCTTCCCATTTGAACACACTGTTGTAATTAGGTGTAAATTGCAAGAAACTATTACTTTAGATCCTTATCCTTAAAATCACAGATTAGAGCTTGAGCTGTAGAGAATGGGACTAATTTGTTATTTCAGTCTTGTTTCTTTTCTTGCTATTCTCATTAAAAAAAAAAAAAAAATCAAATTAAAAGCACTGAAGTGCTCCCAATAGGATTCCCTAAATGTTATTTCAAGTAAGACAAATTTTTTATCCTAGTTATGCCCTACTTGGACCAGAAAACCAAGACAGGTAGAGATCGGCCTAAAGAAGATCCTTTCTCAAACTATCTACTGATTCCACAATCAGGGACAAAAGGGAACAGCGTAGGTATCAGCTCTTTGTGCATTCTTACCAGCATAAGTACATTTTTTATAAGTAGCTAGTTAGACTTTAGTGTTCAGAGAGCTGCAAATCCATCTTACTATCTAATATGACAGAATAATAAACTTCAGGAGATGTAATGTAGTTACTGCTACTGCCCTATAATAGTTTACATTTTTGATATTACAAATGCAAAATTATTCTTGCAGATCTCACAGTAGGGAATTGCAGGGAAAATCAGTAAGTGTACTTTTAATGTGAATATTTTTTCATGCCGTATTAAAAAAGAAGACAGTGAATGCACAGCAACAAACCAGTACAATCTTAACTTCCTTGATGATTTGCTTATTACTTTAGTTAGCACATCTGGAGTAATGTGATCTGATATCACATTCAAATACAGCTCTTCCATCACATATCTACAGCTGCAGCCTACTAATTTAAGCCACAGTAGGCTTAGCAAGTCACCTGCTAAAGACTTTGGATAAGAGTCAAGGGGTTATTTGAATTCCCAGTTAAGTCATTCAGTATTTTTTCTCTGAAAACATCTGTGCTGAGAAATGGGATGGCAATGCATACATATGGACATTTTAAATGTTCTGTGCTTGGCTAAACATATCTTCAGAATGGTGATGCTTTGTAGATTTTACAGATTTGTTTCTATCTTTCTGAAAAGCATAAGTGTAAATCTTTTCCTTGAAATGCTATCTCATTTAAACCATTTGCTATTCTTTGAATATGACCAGGTCAAGTAAATGAATAATAATGAAAATGTAAAAATTGTACTGTGATACTACACAACCATCTCTCCCCTCTGCTTCCTATACTTCTCATTAAACTATCTGTAAACATCTAATTGAATATCTGAGAAAAAGGAACAAAAAATGTGTGAACAGAAATATCTGAACAGAAGAGAATTTATTTTTTCTAGATGATATTGTTTTCCATAGACAAAGTGAGCTAATATTTGTGCAGAGGAGGCAAGTTGAGATAGAGACCACATTAGTTTTTGCTAAATTCTGAGTCTTGTCTAAGAGAGAAATACCAGACAGAAAAAGCCTATGTCTAAAGACAGTGACATACAAAAATTAACCATAGCCTGTCACTGGTCCTTTCTCTCCCCATATCTTTGACGCCATTTTCATGCCTGACTGAAATAAAGTGCTTCAAACCTAGTTTATGAGGTTCCAAATAATTTCTACAGTAGATGTCCCTATACTCCAAAGGCTAAAAACTCCTTTTGAACATTCATTTCAAAATATAAGACCTATAAGGAAAAATCAAAGGAAGAAATACAACTTTCCACTGAAACAGAGCAGGAGAGAAGTGTCCTATCCCACGCACAACTGGAAGGGAAGAGTGACCAGAAAGTGTTTTTTTTTATGCTTTACAAGAAGATCCTTCCCCAGCTACAATAAAAATGGTAAATAAAAAGAAAAAACTCTTAGGATCACTCCAGCAGACTTCCTAACAGAAGAAATATCCTCAGTTTCTCCAATCTGTTCTGTAGTAAATTCCCCTCACACCTCAACTCTGTTAAATTTTGAAAATATAAAGAAGATATCTGTCATGTTCTGAGAAAGTAAATTTTTCCTAGCTATCTCTAAACACCTCATAGCCTTTCTAACTAGGACACATCTCCTTGCCCTAAAGGAAGGCATAGAAGTCATAAAAGTAGCAATCAGATCTTCCTGCCCTCCCCCAGCCATTAGAGCCGCTGGAAGCCCTGGAGCGTGGGATTAATGTGGTTTAAGTATAGAGCAAACAAACAGTGATCCAGTTAAAGCCAACCACATCCTCTTTCTTTAAGGCAGGAGGATGGTAAAGCTAAAAATGTAGCTGTCTTTTTGTGAATAGACAATGGGAAAAAGAAGATATAGAGAGTTATTCGGTCCTTGGGGATGGGACAGTCATAACATCTGTGCTTTTACAGGCTGCATTCTGTGGGATGATAGAACAACAGTGGGCATAGAAAGTAATTTGTTTCTCTCTTCAGAAGTTTGTGATAAATGAACGTTAACCAATTTGTTGTAAAAAGAAATGTAGATACAGGTCATAAGTAGATTTAAATGTAGATACAATATTCCCGCAATATTCAAGGTATCAAAATTTATTTCCAACAGGCCAAAAGATAAAACCTAAACCTTTTTCCATTCTTCATGTTCATATGCTTACCCAACCTTCCTGGAGCTGGGATTTCTATAAGAATAGTTTAAACTGCTGTTATTTTGTTAGCGATTTGAAAGATCATTAGAATTTTTCATGAGAGAAGAAAGAAGAAATGGTGCTCCACCAAACCTTGCATGGGGAGATTTAAGGAAAGACAATCAGCTTTGTATGACTTCTTTTTTCATCATTTTGACAGTTATTTCTCTTGAATCTGTTTTTCTCCAAGGGTCAAAACATCACCAAGTGTAAAACCAAGTAGTTCTCCTGAACCCAGTGAAACTATACCACACAAAGACAGATAAACATCTCCCATTAGTTTAAATATTATCAGATCAGAGGTTAATAGGATAGATAGGATAGTGAGGCCGCACCTCAAGTGCTGTGTCCAGTTTTGGGTGCCTCACTGTAAGAAAGACATTGAGGCCCTGGAACGTGTTCAAAGAAGGGCAACAAAGCTGGTAAGGGGTCTGGAGCACAGGCCATATGAGGAGAGGCTGAAGGAGCTGGGAATGTTCAGCCTGGAGAAGAGGAGGCTCAGGGGAGACCTCACTGCTCTCTATAACTTCCTGAAGGGAGGTTGTAGTGAGCTGGGGGTCAGCCTCTTCTCTCGTGTCATTAGTGATAGGACCAGAGGGAATGGTTTCAAGCTACAGCAGGGGAGATTCAGGCTGGACATGAGGAAGTATTACTTTTCAGAAAGGGTGGTCAGGCACTGGAATGGACTGCCCAGGGAGGTGGTGGAGTCACCGACCCTGAGGGTGTTCAAGGAAAGACTGGATGTTGTGTTGAGGGACATGATTTAGTGGGAGCTATTGGTAATAGGTGAACAGTTGGACTGGATGATCTTTTAGGTCTTTTCCAACCTTGGTGATTCTATGATTCTATGATTCTATGATTTAAAAACAGAATTTAAGAATTTAATTTTTGACTGACATGGTGTATACACATTTTGTAATTACTTGTTGGTCTTACTATTAGGAAATAAATCCCAATACACACTTCAAAATGTATTTAAGCCTGACAAGGAAGGTCAAAGCATATCAGAAGGTACATGTAAAAATTGTTTTGAAGAGTAAAATGTGCCTATATATATTCATGTGGAGCATCAAATCAGCAAAAATTATAAACCTCTACTCTGTATTTTGGTTTGCATTTATCTTGTGAACTGTGATAAAAATAATAGCTCTGCAAGCTTCACAGTGCAAGTTTCACAGTGTCCTTACAATGATGTTAAAGTGCTCTGATAAAAACACAGCAGATATAAGTGTGCATTTCTGTTTGACTGAAAAGATGCTGTTGATTCAGATGTTGGCATATATCACAGTAGAGAAAAAGACGGTTGAAAAGCAGGCCAGAAGTGTCACAATAGGGTCAAGTGATCGTGATCTGACAAACATTCAAAGTTCACATCAATTTGATCAAATTGCCTCAGAACAGTTGGTGTGTTTCTGCTGGTACACAATACGACCAGTAATTCAATTGGAAAACAGAAAACAACTGCTTCATTTATTTTCAGCATGGAGAGAGAATCCTCATGGAAAAGACGCAGCAACAGACCTGCATGTGCTGATGCAGTAAAATACCAGGAAAACAAAAACAAACAAACAAACAAACAATAAGAACGGTAAAAGGGCAAAAAAGTGAAAACTGCTTAATTTGTTGGGAACAAATTCATGAGAATAAACAGTTACCAGTTAAGTGAAATCTTGTGTATTAAGAAAAAATATGTTTTAAGCAACTAGCCCAAACTATGAATATCAGTTATAAATCCAGTAGATCATGGTATACTACCATACCATATACCTTCCCATACCAAACACTTCCCATTTCAGTGTAAGAACTGAATAGAATTAAAAAATATACAGTTGACACCCAAAATAAACATGAATTAATCATTTGTTCTTCGCAAGTATTATTCTGGAAAGGAATAATATAAATTCTCCTTGGGCAACAAGGAACTCTGTACAAGACCAAAATTAGAAGGAAAACTAGCAACTTCAGTGACAGTAGACTCACAAAGCATGTTATTAGATTACAACTATATTTCCCAGTGATATTTTTTCTCATTATATAGACTTTAGCTAGAAGGTATTCAGGAAGAGAGAATGATATAGTGAGAACTCAGCGCCTTCATGTAGGAGGAAACATATGCATATATGGATATATATTCCTATAAGGAACCATAGTTTCTCACTTTCTTTGGATGTTGATTTCCCAGCAAGTGTGGTCTTTTGTTGCATTATACTTGAAACCTATAATTCTCAGGAATATAAAATGCTTCAATTTATTTTCTCATTTAGCAACAAGAAAATTAATCAGAATATATTAGCATGAAGTGGAGTGCTTAGACTATTTGTAGCTATACAATGGAACTGATCAAATAGACTCAAATATTTATTTAATTAATAGTTATTTATTATGTTACTATGTTTTCCCTTCACATAACATTAATTTCATAAAGCTGCAAAAGCTTGAGTTCCTACTGGGTAAAATCCTGTTAATATGCATAAAAAGAACAATGTTTTATCTTTGTTTTCTGATTGTGTTAGCAGTGCAAAAGATTTCCAGTGTTCTTCTAACCCCTTAGGGCATCTGAGGAACTCCAGGAAATAAAGGTATAATTCTGCACCTTCTGTTGTTTCTACAGGCATTAAATACTTGGTGTGATATGCATGCCCTAAAAGCACATGAAACATCATTGCCTAGTGTGATCATGGTATATACCACATTGTGCTACTTTGTTTTAATTATTTGGCATTCAAATCCACTTCGTGGTAACCTTATCCATGTGCTGCTTGTTCTGTTCATGCAAATCCAGTAGATATCCTGGATTCCAATGCCATCTGCATCTGCTTACATTCCTTTCCCTTTTTTCTTTGCCTTTAACAAAAAATCAGGAGTTAGCTAGACAGATGGTGAAGCAAAACTGTTATCAGCATTGATCAGGAAAATATTCTAGTGTAAAGTCTTTTTAAAATGTAATCATCTTTATTCAGGATAACATTAATATGGAAACACATTGTGCAATTACTGTTAGAGTTACATTGCTTCAGTACAGAAAGCACTGCAGCAGTGTGGAGGAGAGAGATTTTACTTTTTATAATACCCCCAATGACCCTGTTTTGTGGCAGTCCTCTTCTAAGGGGATTGCAGTGATGTTGTTCTGATTCTGCTTGTTAATAACTTAATATTTCAGATGGAGAGAGAACAAAATTATGCTGTTGACAGTAGCTGACCATTACTCTTTGAGAACTACATGTTGCTGTAAGGAGAGGCATCATCCTTGCAAATGTATGCAGCAATTGGCCTGTGGTTAAATGCACTGAATCGTCTCCATGTATATATACACGTGCCTCTTGCCTTTACAGTTGTGAAGCTTTGTAAAACAAAACTTTAGCAGAATTTCTCTTCCTTAATCTTTCATATCCAAAGGGTATATTTTGATGTCTGAGTTAGTCATCCTTGGACCTCTGAATAGCCAAAGAAGAGAAAAAAGCATTCAAGATTAATACATCTGACCTATCTCAGATAACTATGCTAAAATGAGTCAGCCTCTAGGAAGGCACTCCATTGCCCTCCACTGACAGTAAAAGAATCTCTGAACATTTAATTATCTAGTTTCGGGCACTTTAGTAAAAATATGCAAATGATGTCCAACCTGAAATATCTAACATTTCAGTATTCTTTCTGTATTTCATAGAACTCCATGCTGAGAAAGCAAAGAATTTTAAGTAAAGGTTTCACTGGACAAGGGGGAAGGGCTGGCATGAGGTTCCTTCCACTGAGTGTATTACTGCATGACTTAAGCAATTATTTCACTTATCTGTAAAATTCTTCACATAGTTGATCCATTGGTTTGTAAGCCAAGATGAATGCGTTCAATTTTTTTTTATTTCACTTGTACTATAACTAATATTCTGACTATAAAATAAATTCAAAATATTAGATTATTTCCATTTTTAAACAAAAGAACATTGCAAGTTTGTCAGGATGTTCCCCAAATTATCTAACTAATTAATTACTTAAATAAACAAACAAACATTTTGCGATAGAAGTAAGAATTTGTCTAAAGTAATAGAAGAGAAAGAAAGAAAAGATAAAAAAAAACAAATATACCTCTTTATTGGAATTTGAGCTTTAAAAGGTTCCTCATCTATTTAGGTATCAAAGTTTCATAAAATGTTTAAACAGGCAAGATAAATTCAGTTCAAATAGGAACAATAATTCATCTAATAATATAGGGGTGAGAAAATGAATCTGAACTCTTATGAAGACAATTGGATATCTTTACAGGTTTTGTCTTACAGAATAAGCCAGATTCTGAAGGAAGACAAGAGAAGAGGTTTAAAATGAAATAAAATAAAATTTAAGCATTTTATTAAAGCTAAGATATTCTGGGAGCTGCGTAAAAATCACTAAACCCCTAGCTGTTGAATATCAATATAGTTTTATTGAAATCAAGGACCTCACATTTATTTGTCCTAAATAAAACTTCCTGAAATAAGTCCAAATTCAATAACAATAATAATAAATTTAATAGCTTATGTAATTCTTGTCAATCTCATTTCTCTATTATGTGTCTCATATAAACAAATTAATAGAAGAAAATCACTAAGATATACATTTTGAGTAATAATTAATTTAATTCTAAAACTGTTTTCTCTAATACTTCTTCAGCCTTCTCAGACTTCAAAAGCTCTCCTTGTTGTTCTTATCCTGCTTTGATCTTACTGTTTACCTTCAGCAATTTTTTTCTTGGTTCTTTATCCCTTTCTTTGTTGGTCCTCTATACTTGCAGAACAATTATATTTTTCACTTCAGAAGTAAACTTCAAATCATTTCACTTCAGGAAACTTCACCATTCTCTTTTCTTAGTTTTATAATGCCCATTTAATAAATCCAATGTTTGTGACACAGGAAACAGGCAGTACATCTTGAATTGAAATCATCACTCTCATAGGTTGTATTTCAAACCTTGTGAATATCAGAGAAATTACACTAACTGCACAATAAATTCGTGTAAACCAGTTAGATCTTTACTTAAATAAATTTTAAGTAACTTGGTTTATTCAGGTTGTAAAAGGATTCAACTGCTAAGTTTGCATAGATTTGACTACATTTCTATCAGCTTATTTCAGTTAGTACAGTTTTTGAATAGAGATGAAGCTAGAGGGGAAAAAAGTAATAATAGAAATAAGCAAATAAGAAATAAGACAGCATTTGTATTTATTTGTTGGTCTTCAATGCTGACTGCCTTCTTGCTTTTAACTTTACATGGTATGAGAAGAATCTCTTGTGAAAATTACTGAATTCCCCTAAGTTATTATTTTTATTGATTCATATTCAGTTCTTGTCTGGAAATAAATTGCAGTTCCGCCTCTTCTTAAAGATGTTCCGTGTTTATTATTACACCTGTTCTCCTTACACGTTTGGTCAGACTTTTTTTAGAAGTCAAATATTGTGAGAAATGCTCTTTACTCTGCCAAATTTGCTACCATTAAGGTATGTTAGGTTGCTGTTTCCTTTGAACAGAACTTAATTGTATTAGGTAGGTATTGGGCAAATACCACTCAAAACTGTAGTTTACCAAAATCTCAACAGAATTTAAAAGATAACACAAAGAAGTAACCATATATGTTTATAGAGTAATAGAATCATAGAACAGCCCCAGTTCGAAAGACCTTATCATCTGGAAAGATTTATTTTTTTTAGTGTAATTCTATTTCTAATAAATAAGCTTAGCAGACCATATTTAGAGTTCTTCAGAATTAACATGGTGTTGGTAGGATAACATCCATGTATTTTAAATTAAAGGCATATTTTTGTAATTATCCTTAAAATGTACTTAATTGCCGCTCCATTTTGTTCTATCATCATTTGAGAGCCACCTCAAGAGCACTAACTTAAAGCTCTCGAGTTGCTCATCAGCTAAAATCATATAACTTTAAAGAAGAGCAGCATTCTGTTTATCAAAAAGAAGCTTTTTAAAATTTCTCAGGCAGAAAAAAAATATCTTGAAATCCTAGAGGTTAGAGATTGAAAAACACCTATTGAACATATTTTTCTCTCTCTGTTACTTCAGTGTTTCCCCTTCCTGTTCTTTATCTTGTCTACCTTTTAATCTCTTAATGTTACCAGCTCAATTTTCATTGGGAAACAGTTTCAGTGTCAATCTCCTCATGAAATTTTTGTCAGTGTTCAGTTTATGTTTATATTACATAAAATGACAGATACAAAATTCTTTTTGATAATCAACTTACATTTGTTGTTATTTTAATCTTATACTGTAAACATTTCTGTAAGAGCTTGTTGAATAGGGAAAAGGTGTATTCATGAGCGTGATTGCTAACAATAATTAAATTAGTCCATATTTATGTTCGTTTCTGCAGGGGTTTCCATGAAGATGGCATTGATATTTTGTTTTTTTATATTTGTGCTTGGAAGTTAGAATATTAGTTGACAGAAAGAAGGTGCAGAGTATGAGACTGATGACCAATGATTTGCAGTATGTTATAGAGTGCCATTTTCTACATAAATAGTAGTATGAAAGCGTAGGCCAGACAGAATCGGAAGATCTAGTAGGAGGCACATCCATATGCATAACCTACTACAGTTACACTTCATATACATATGTAAAAGAGATAAAAAATAATGAACAAAACTAGAAATACTAAGCACATTAACATCAACAACAAAACCGATTTTTATCCTTGGATAGTTTGAAATTTCAGAAAGGTTCAGCTAGTAATACTTTAATTTTTTTATTACATTCATTCATTAGCAACCTAGTTGCCTAAATAAAAGCTGCAGTCATTCATAAATCTGAGACAGTCAAACCAGTTAAGATAAACAAAAGAATATGTGACTTGATGATAGATCATGATAAAGTAATCATAGCTTTCAGTTCAGTGAACTAAGTACATGAAATATACCTGGATGGTAGGTATGATCTCATGATTTATTTAGAGAAATACACTCAGGAAATTATACTAGTTGCAATAATAACAACTATAATTGTGGCGTCCATTTTTCATCTTGAGTAGGCTGCCCATCTCTCTGATTTGTAATTTAACTATGTATATCTATAGTGAATAAACAATTTACAATAAGTATACAAATTCTGTAAATTTATGATAGATATACGAAAATCCTTACTGATAGTATGCTGATATGTTCTAATATTCATGCTATGTACTCTGCTGATGCTGTATTTCAGTATTGCAGAACATGACTCTTAGAATCAGGTATACAGCATAGTGCAAAAGAAATCTGGTGGCAACTCTATGCTGAAAATATTTTAAGAGGAAAAAGCCAAGCTTTGTATTCTGCTTTGTGTTCTATTTTTAGGCTTTATTTAGTTAGAAGAGAAAATGGACACCTGTTTCGGAAAAATCTTTCTGTAATTCTAGAGTGAAGGAATGAGCAACTGTGTTGATTAAAAAAAAAAAAAAAGGTAGGAAATCCAAGAAATAGCATATATCTTCATATTTTTATTTGATTTATTTTTTGAAACTCATGATTAGAAACTTTGAAGTATCTTTAGTTCTAACTAATACTTCAAGACACTGTAATGTTGGTTATAAATACGGGGAAATGTTACAATTATTTGCATCTATTGAAAGCTGAGCAATTCCTGCATAACACACAAAATTACCTATAAACTGTATTAAAATATGTTTACTTTCAAGGCAAGGATGGAGTACAGTTGAGTTATGAGAAAATAAATCAAGAAATCTTACAATTTCACGTATAATTGCCCGTGTTGATCTATGACTATTAGGTGAAGTGGAGCTGATGTAAAGAGTAAAACAGATTTGTTAGTGGTTAGGCATACAGACATAATACGGTTGCTGCAGCTTCAGCAAACTTATGTCCAGAATACTTTCTGTAAACTCGATATAAGTGGTAGGGTAAAGAGCAGTCACAATCACAAAGCTTGCATATCTATCTACCAATGTGCAAAAAAATAATAATAATACCAAAACTAAGTCTGAATTTGGAAAAAAAGTCTTGCATGCATCATACTATAACATATTGTGACTCGGCTGTAATGTATTGCTCACTACCCTTTTTATTGTGCTGAATTTGATCATTTGGCTTGACGAACTGGCAGATATTCCATTGCTCAGCCAAGCACCTAATGTACCATTCAAATTTCCATTCAAATAGGCCTGTGTTGGAAGGGGTGAGGGGTTCTTCTGTGGAAAAAATTACCCAGGAAAAAAAAAGTACTCCTTTAGACCTAGGGCTACCCAGAAACCACAGCTATAGTTGCCTAATGACAGAACTTTACATAGATTTCAGGGGCACATGAGCACCAGAAATCCTTAATTTACTGATTGATTACACAGAGAGGGAACAAAAGACATAAGAATTACTTTACATTTCCAGCTATTTCCCTAAAGATACAGGTATACATGTAGTATAGTCCTTACAGGTACAATGAATATTCCACATTTAAATCTTTTCTGTGTCTTTGCTGGGGCAAGTATTCATCAGCAGGTCAGCTAGGGAATTCTACATGTACCAGGCATCTTTATCTGAAACTCATATTCGCCAGAAATTTTACATCAGTCAATTATTTTACAACTGCCATCTTAATTAATAAAAGTGTTAGTGAACATTTTTATCATCACTTTGTTTTTCTTTTATTACTTTTTTGCTCTAAAGCTTGATGCATTTAAAAGTATTCTGCTGACATGAAAGTAGATCTGACTAGATTATCTACACTGTCTAAAGACTACTCCATCCCTCACTCCTCTCCCTCAAAAAAGCGCGACAGAAACATCTTTTCTATTTGAACATATGATTGTATAGATGATTGTTCATGTTCTCTTCTGTTCTAATAACAATTAAGTGTTAATCGTAAATCTCCAAAGAAAAAGAGGGCATTGGACTTGTCCTCTCTCCTTTTCATCACAGTCATTCCTGTACTTGATAACATTTCAATGTACACTGACATAAAGTATGACTTGGAAGAACTATTTAAACATCAAATAAAATTGAATATTCTATGATATATTTTATAAATGACTGAGCATAGGCATGATAGCTACCCTTTGTGCCATCTTCTGACCATTCAATTTGCATATCTACCTTGCATAGGGAGATCATAGATTAAATGCCCACTCTGTACCTTCATCTTCTCAGAGGTTTGGCTTCAACCTCTTAACCTTTTGTGCTGTAAGCAGAGGACTTTCTCTGAGGAGTGAAAAATGAAGAGAAGGAGCATATCTTTGACTTTCAGAGTCCTATCTCTTTTAGTCAGTACTACTGTTTGCGCGCTCTTCCTATAAGATGTAGAATCTGAAAACTCAAACAGATTATTTAACTATTACTATATAAAATGATTAATATAATTTTACATTAAAAGAACTGGGTATTGCCAATCATTGCTACCCCATATTCTCACTAGAGGCCTAATACGCACCTAAGCATTAATCCTATGTTTAAGAATGCAGATGTGTTTTTACTTTTTCTCTTTATACCTCCCTGAAAAGTGTTAGAACCCCTTTTTTTTTTTAACTTCAGTTATGTCCATAAAAGAGAAGAAATAGCCATCGAATTTTCTCTGTACGGGTATATGCTTACCTTTTCAAAGGAAGATGTCCTTTTTACCTCTCAGAGTGACTGTTCCTTATCATCGTTTCCAGAAAAGAAGAAAAAAATCAGAGATAGAGAGCTGGGACACCAAGTCAGCGAATGCCTCAAGTTGGTAGATCAATTCTAGCAGACACATATATCTTGTGAGATTAGCACTGTTCTCATTTTCAAACTGTACAGCGTACCTAAAAATGACTAATAAAGAAGCAAATGAAAATTGCTTGGAGAACAAAATACTCCGCCATGTGTTCACTACTGCTTCTGAACTGTACCAGGCAGCAGTCTCTCTGCTCTCACTGCACTCCATTTCTCATAATCCCCCTTAGATCAAGTTTTTTAAACGATATTGTGTATTTAGAAAGAAGGCTTGTAAAATTTAATAAATGTTGCTGGGCTTTTGTAAAGCTAATATTATCTGTTTTCTGTACTTCAAAGAGCCAAAAAGCTGCTGTTACCAGCTGGAATCTCTGACTTTTAAAACGAAAAAGTAACTGAGCCTACATTCCTTATACAGGTCAGGGAAATGGGATACTATTATAATTCAAGTTTAAAAACATCAGAGAGGGAACTGAAGAGACACGAAGTGAATTCATCCTCCATTTTTTGTCAACTGTCAGAATGATTTGCAGCAGTTGAGAGAATAACAGTATTCCTCATTAAACCAGTGGATTCAATGAAAAAAAATCCTGCATATAGTGTTATACTTCATAATGCTGGTCAGTGTTTTCCATGTCGAAAGATATAGTTGAAATACAGTCTACAGGAAAAAAGACAGCTGTGAAGTTGCACTACTGTTCTTTTCAAATAATTATGATGACTACAGCAATGCTATTAATTACATGGGAGTGAATGTTACTGCACTAAAGACTGCAAATATAATAACAAATCATTGACCACTCTTGAAATAGCAATTTTAGTTATGTTGTGCACGTAGACCTTTTGAACTATATTTGAATACTGGCAAAGAAACAAAAAACACACAAAAAAAATCAAGCTAATAAATTATGCTATTCTAATTTTCCTTTGAGGTTACTACTGTATCTGTCAGTGGATACGATTCTCAGTAGTGTTTGGATATAACCCATCTATAGCTTTGTAGAATGTCAGAGCTCCTACGAGATTGTCCTGCATATGTCAATATTCTCTGAGGGCAGATGGAGAATTGAGATACTGAGGATGAGATTCGTGTTCACATTAATCCTTGAAAAGCCATGTGTCTATCCTAAGATACTCATCAAGCTTCTTCTACAGTCCACGGAAAAACAGACACATCTGGAAAGAAGTCCACAGATAGCATATAAAAATGCTAACATCCAACTCCACCTTAAAAATTGCTTCTCTCTTTTCCCATTGACTGTAGGCAGAGTCCAGAAAGTACGCTCAAAGATATGAGTTTAAGAGGTTAATTAAGGTACAGAAATTGGTATCCAAAGCATACGCTAGAAGGATTAAAGAAGTCAGATTTCCAGAGTCACAGAACACAAGCTAGGTTGAGCAGTCCTGCATTACACTGATATGTTCCAAGGTATCTGCCTGTGTTCGTACTGGAAACAAATGGCTGAGATATTTTCCTGGAACGTGGGATAATACCTTGTCATGTACATATCTATCCTTTCCAATTGTCTCTATAATTCTAGAAATTTTCAGTAATGCAGCCCAGATTTACATTGAAAATCCTGCCTTACCATTTATCTTGGGAATCTATCCAGTAAACGTCACCATGAAGAATTTCCTATTTTCAGCTTTTACCCTATTATTCTTTAGTAGACCCTCTCTTTGTGCAGTAAGCAATTCTTTTCCTGTACTGAACATGAATTTCGACTATAAAACTTGGCTTACACTTTCATTTAAACTACCTAAGCAACAGACAATAGAATCTGCCCAAAAAGAGCATATTATCCCCTTGATACTGTTGAACAATGTGTCTAGCTTTTAGTCCACACAGTTTGGAGTTTGTTGATCCATATACTCCCACAAAAGGGTTGCATCCAAATGTTGACCCCATATAACCATTCTTAGCTTATGAACTGACAAGGTAGTAGCACACAATTGTATGGTTTTTCTTAATGAATTTGCCATTATATTTCCACAACCTTGAGAGAGAAAGAGATTTTTAGTGTTTTATTCATTTTCTAATATCTGTCCCTTGGCTGCAGTCCTGAAGTTAATGCTCACTAATAACGTATTCTTTGTCTGCCCAGTTACCAGGGTCATCGTTTTTCAAAAGAAGTCTCCAGAATGTAGAAATGATTCTTTAGTAACAGATTTTTTTTTAACAGAGACAGTCTCTATATTCCATTTTCCTTTATAGCCAACAGCTGAGGTGATTTGCTCTGCCAGTTTTTTTGTTTTCTGCATATTCCAATTCTTCAGTCATCAGAAAGTGAACTTCGCATTTCATTGTTTTATTAGACAAAATCACAGTAGAAACTGGCATAAATGATTCCAACCAGAGAGTTTTTTTATATGATTTGAGTTTATGCACAACCACCAAAATATTTCATTTAAACTTTCTTCCTTCAAAATGACATCACTGACAGATGCAACCAGAGTAGGATGAGTATGTTTCTCTAACAAAACTACAATCAAAAGCATTATTCAGAATGGGAAATTGTGATTATCTCTGTGAAGAGCACCTACAAAGTAATCTTCATGGTACGTGGAATTTTCATTTTTTTAATTACTTTTCCTCCAAAAAAGTACAAAAATTAAATTTATATATTTTCCTGGGAGTAGAAATAGTTTGAGCTTTCAAAATACGAAGAACAATAACGGAGAGGTAGAACAGTAAAGGAAATGGCTTTTTTTTAAGATTTCATCGCTGGACTTTGAGTTGTATAATTGGAGCTTGTATGGCTTCAATCACACTAGCTACCATGCTGGAGGAAAATGAAAGTCTTGAAGTGGGTTCTGAAACACAATAGGTATGATAAAAAAATATTAGTATTAGTTCAAATAGGCTAAGAAAGGCTATCATCTATGAAAATATTTGGAAAGGAAAAGTTTCCTATTTCAAATACAGCAGATATGAAGATCTTTCTAAAGCAGCCTTCCTTAGCCACTAAGCTGTTCTGTTCACCTTTAAAAAAGAATATTCAAGGATTTTTCTTAACTTCAGAAAGCATATTAAATTATTTTATAGTTACTTGGGTTTATGCTTTTTCTGATGAGAAGCCCAACAAAACTTCATATTTTCAGCTGCTGGCGAAAGAAGAAAGATTTGGAGCTGTCTGAGCATTTTGGAGTTCAGAATTATTCATAATATAAAGACATTTCCATACAGTGAGGGCCTGCAGTCCTACTCACTCATAGATTTCCTGCTGAGAGGTATTTAAAAGCCTTTAGTGTGTTCCATGAACTTTAAATTTTATGTGACCTACATCTTTGCATTGCCACCCTTGATCTTTTAAAAGCTTCCAATTCCCAGTTTTTTTTTTTAAATCTTTTCTGTGACATATCTGTTCCTCCAGAAAGCTGAATAATTTAAAATACACCAGCAACCTGGTAAATTCAAATGAAGCCAAAAATACTCTGAAAAGAACTAAAGTAAATGTCTATAAATTAATAGGCAAAGCTTATGTTAGACAAAAATGAATACTAATTGTGCGGTAGGATTGCTTCAAATGTTTAGCTACTTGGCAAACATTGTAATAATTTCAAGAATTAACACAGTTGCATTATCAACGTGTTTTGCATTCAGTTCTTAGATAAAAACATGCACAGGTATTCAGGCACTGAAGATCTGATCATATGTTATTTCAAGTTCAATATGATTTATCTTCTTTTCTAAAAGTACTGAGAAAGCCCATTTCTTCACATTTTACATTTTCAAGAGAGTTTACTGTTTATGCAGGCGGATCAGGCTTGGTTATAATATATCTGTGTGTCAAAAATTGGAATGGGCTGTAGACATTATAGATGAATAGCCAGGAAATTACCTCAAGTGTGCTGAATTCCCAAATTCCTTCAAATGACTTAAGGGGCTTGACATGGCAGCTCAGTGTTCAGTTTGCTTAAGGGACTTTAGAAGAATCAGCGCTTCGAATCCATTGCTAAGGTTTGGATTTTCACATTTACATAGCAAAAAGGAGCTTAGGGAACCTATAACTGACAAAGGAAAGCCCTTAAGTCAGTGTTATTGCAAATAATACGGTTTAAGTTCATTTACACAGTTCTAATTAAAACCTGTTTGGCTAAGAAAAACACAGATGGGCAGATCGTGTCATTAGTGTTGCACTGTTGATAAGCAGCATCACCTTTGGTCTGAAACACTTCCAGTTCACAGCAGCACTGCAATAGTAGACACATTCATTCTTGCTGAAACAATGAAGAGTGTAAGGTGACAGGATTTATGGCAAAAGGCACTGCATACCTTCCACAAATCACTCATTCACCTAGTTCTGGATGGTATAATTCTGTGACCTATGAAATTAAAAACAGAAACCTTGATGTTCTCTTTATAGTTCCTTGCATCATCTGGGATAGAGAATGACTGTCAGTCTCTCATTGCTACATGAAATTAAAGACATTTTGCAAGTCTCTTAATTCTTAATTTTGCAAGTCTCAGAATTACTCTGCTGAGATTGGGGAATTTCTCTCTAATGAAATGGTTTGTGGTCTAGCATCTGGGAACTTACACATACAGACACAAGGTGGATAAAATAAAATAAATGGTAGTGTTTATGGGAAAATAACTATTACTACATTTTCTATTATTGTTTCACAGATCCCTTAAATTAGCACAAAATGGAAGCAAATAAGAATTGCCCATATTTACTGAGTGACAGGAAAATGGCCACCATCCAGATTTCACAAATTTAGAAATAATTGAAATTAAGGTGTGTAAGCTGTTTGTTAATGCTATAACTAAAAAATTTATTCATGTTGTTAGAGCTTTGCTGGATTCCAAAAACAACTTTTCTCTAAAAATAGAAGTAACAGAATTGAAAATTACTGAAATATTTTACCACACCAAATAGAGGGCTAAAGATACCAGGAGATAATTGGTTTAATTATACCAGTGTTCCTTTTTTACTATGATATAACTATACAGCAATTAGGTTATTCTTGTAAATGTCATCGTGACTAAAGGTGTAATAAGACATCACTGCCATCTTCTGGTAACAGTACATCTGGCTTGCCAGCATGAGCCTATTTATTTAATTATTATCCTTTTTATAGAACATCACAGAGGTAATCAGGGTTGTGTTGGCTTTTTGTTTGTTTGTTTTTCAATTGTTTATTTACTTTGTTGTTATTTGTTCACAAGACCAGGGAAATGTAAGCACTGTATTTTAGTGTTTGGAGTTAATCAATAATTTCATGCTTCTCCAGAGCTTTTGAACTGCTAGATGACTCTTACTGATGAAATGTACTTGATATTAGCAGCACAATCTTACATGATACTTCTATGCCAAGGTGTTAGATTTGTAACAATTGTAGGTATGGAAACGTAAATGCTTTGAGAAATTTCACAGTGATGAAGTTCAACAGAATGTCAGTGACATTAGCATAATCACCTTCATTTATATTAGCTGAGGATCTCAATTTTCTAAACAGGTTACACTTATTCATTTGACTTTGTGACAAAAATCTGCTGTTTTCCAGACTCTTTGGTGCCTCAGTCTTACTGCTGATAACCGTGTGAATGTTGCTCATCACTATTCAACAAAAGCAGCTAAATAAACACAAGAGTAACAGTATGACCAGAAGACGTAGTTTGATTTCTGATATAATCATTATTCATCTTCAACATCAAACAATATGGCTACTAAAACTATTAATAATTAATTCCAATCTTAGCTGATGAAGTATTAGTACTGTCCCCTCTTGAAGAGAAGGAAATCACCCGAAGAATAAAGAAAAATTACAGCACAAAATATAGCTGCTTTATAAAATCCAATATTCCTTCCACTAAATATTTATTTTGAAACCACTTGTCATATCTTTGAAATTACCTCAGATAAAGATGAAAAAATAAATACATTTTCTTTTCACATTGACAAAATTTGTAATTGTTTTACCATAAATTGATAAACACACACATTTTTGGGTGAGAACACAAATGAAAACCTGAAAATAATGACCAGCTTTGAACAGTGTTTCACATACATGAATCCTCATGTCCAATAACAACAGTAGAACATTTTATATCATCTGATCAATTCAAACTATACGTTTCTATTGTAGTTTCCACCCTCTCAAAGACTGAACAAAACTTGCCCAAAATCTGCTTACCTAGGCAATATTTACTTTGTCGTGTGTGGGAACTGAAGATATATCTGAAATGAAAATAGATGGAGACTGAAAATGCCGCAAGTGTCATGTGTGCTTGTCCTTCCCTCCTAGAAGCACACTTCTGGCTACGGGCTTCTTTTATTTATAAGGACACCAGAACCATGAGCTTCTGGAGCAAAACTGTTGATTCTGAAAGGTCTCTGGTTCACTGCAATGAGGAGCAGGGCAGGGCAAGTCTCCCTGTACCATGATCAGTAGAAAATCAGTGTAAGAAATCAGAGCAGATGTTGAGTGAGCACCTCTACCTGTGCTGCCTTCCTATGTGCTGGGCTGCAGCCCTGGCACCATTACTTCTCCTTGACTGGCATTTCAGAAGGGAAGAAAATATTTCCCTTGTACTTTTTCTGTATTGCAAGCCTAGCCTCTATTCATGGCCTACATATTTAAACATTAATCCTCCATTCAAGTGCTCTTAGGCACTAGGAAAGTCATATAATTCTTGGAGTTACTTCCCTTTCAAAGCAGCCAGTCTGTCCTCAAACGAAGAGAATTGGGATGGTAAATTTTTCAGAATCATTTCTTATTGAAAGCAGAGCTATTCTGCACAAATGCAGGAGCCAGCTATCTCCGAATCTGGATGGTGTATCTCACCATCCATGCGTGCCAGTGACAGATGCCTGGCTATCAGGAGCTGCTTGTCATCTCCCAGACAGGAGGCACCAAATGGCCACCTCTGTTCCCAGAGCAGAGGCTGATGCTTAAAACAAGGTTTTATGATGAAGTTGGCATATGTTTTCATACAACGTCACTCAAAACCTTCTCCATGACTGCAAATCTCCCAGCTGTGAGACAGCTGGTGATTTTCAGGGAGGAAGAGCCAAAGTATGGTAAAGTACTTTTACTTGTAAGCAATCTTGAAAAAATGGAGTTGTGGTTTTAAAGAACCCTCCTGGAGCGCACAACTCTGTTTCTAACCTATTGAGGTTTTTTTTTATTTTGTTATTTGGTAATTTGTGGTCTGTTAGTATACAGCGCCTTTCTGAATGCTGATTTAAAAGCAAATTGAAAAAAGAAATGTAAAGAAACAATTACAGAGAGAGTTTCTTTTTGCTCCTCAACCACCCCAAGATAGTTCTATGTCTTCCAGGTTTTCCAGGAAACAGGGTAAGAACTGTAGGAGCCCGTTCTTATCATTTAGCTATGAAGAGAGTAATGTTAAAAGCAAAGCCAATCCCATTTATCTAGCCTTCAGAAATAACCTCCCACTCACTTCATGGGAGTAGTAGCTTACCATGCTTAGTTGAGTACTTTTGAAAATACATCTGAAATTCAATTTAAAACTATTTCAAATGCCAGTCTGGTCTTGAAATTTACAATAATCTCTCTACCACAAAATGCTTCACACTGTATTCAATAGCAGAGACACAGAGGGAAGAACCTGTAACATCATAAAATTAGAGCTGTGTGACCAAAATGACAGTATAGTACTGCAAGGACCCATTTCTTTTTTTTTTGCTTGATCTTTTGCTGATCTTGCAACCTTCATCACTGAAAATCCAAGGAAAGTTATGGAACTGTAAAACAGAGAGAATGGTGCAATTGCTACAGCACCTGAATGCTGTTTACCTTATTCCTCTCCTTTTTAGCTTTTTTTTTTAATATATATATCTTCACTCTAAGTTGCAATGGATTGTGGCACATTCCCAGATTTTGCTGAAGAGTTTCCTCAGAAGTTTTATTATCAAAAACCTTTAAATATAATTACCAATAATAATTACTATTTCTTTCATGTTCTATTGACCTACCACTGTAGGTATTTTTAGTAATTATTCCTCTTCTTCCAGTGGTCTTTCCTTTGCAATCAGTCCTACTAGATTTTCTGCTGAAATACTGGTTAGGAGCACCAGCATTTATAGTATTCCATGTTATTCATCAGTGAAAGCAGTTCTGTGCCAACACAATTACTAGAAATTCTATAGCTTAGCCTGCAGTATTTCAGAACAGAAGATAGACTAGGAGTAATTACATTAACGTGGCTTAGTAATGCTAGATTTGTGCCAACTTCGAAATTCCGTTGTGTTTCTTATTCTTTCATCTTTGTTTATATTATTAAAATTTTAAATTAATAAAAAAACGTAAGAATTGGTTTATAAATTAACAATTTGAATACAAAAATTACAAATAGGTAAAAAAAAAAAACAAAACACAAAAAACATCTTTTTAAGATTGATAGAGAGTCTGAAATAAGGACTTGAAACTTTCTTGGTGGACCAGGCTGTTAGTTTATGTGAATAAGTTTACAATTTCTTTGCTTCCTTTCATTTACCCTTTCTCTTTTTCTGGTTAATTCATACGTAAGTCAGAGTGTGAACTAGACACCAGAGTGCCACCTACATCTCAGACCATAAAGGCATTTATATATTTCCTCAGTTCTACAATAGTTTTATTGAAAGCAGTGGGATACTTAAAACACACTGACATCCCCCTTAGCTGAGTACCTATCCCTTCAGATGCTAGGAAGTGGAATATGAAGATACGAGGAAGCCCATGTAATGGCATCAGTTGTTTAGTTTTTCAAATGTCTTTTTTCTGGGGGAATAACTGGTTTTGCTTGCTTGTTTTTAATATTATCATTTATTGTTTGCATTTATATCTTAATAAAATCTGAGAGAGATCCTCTCTCATATCGCCAAGTTTGAGGGATATAGGGAATTTTCAGGAACTGGCTGTGGTTTCCTGCTACTGGGAACTGCACTCATGGCTAGAACTGGAAGAGTCTAATAAAATCAGAGTACTGGGGTTTTCAAGCTTCTCATGAAATATTATTCCACAATTAGTGAGACTCTTTTTCATTTCAAACCTGTAATGATGCCAGCACCTTTCCAAACACTGTTCAAATCTGGCACATATGGTACTGTGCTGCTCTACATGTCTGGCTGTAAGAGACATGATGTCAGCTTTAGTAATACCTTCCAACCACATTATCTTGCCGCTCTTATATTCTCCTTCTGCTTCAGAATTCCTCATCAGCTGCTAATTCATAATGTTCAAGTAGAGACCCACTGATCACTTTAACAGCTTTAGTGACTAAGTCACCCTTATTAGTCCTTGTTACTATTGGTCATTATCATCAAACTAATGATGGCCTAGCACTCTCAAACCTCTGAAACATGCTGAATATCCAAAGATAAAAATAATGCAATACAAACAAATCAATTATTGAAAATGCTCAATTCTTCAGTAACAATAGCAAGAATGTCTAACGATGCCAATAAATTTACACCATTCTTGGAATATTTATTCTTATAAATAGGAACAAAAAAACAAACAAGCAAATTTCTCCAGCAGTTTTTTTTTCTGTACATCTTCACATAATTACAAGCTTTCAGCACTTTGTCAAAACAAAATATCTGTTACTTGTTGCCAGCCTTTTATTTTAAAGTGTATTTTAGTAGTTATGTCATGTGTATGAAAGACACAACATGCCAATCCCCTCAGCGCGTACATGGCAATTTTTTTGAACTTCTGCAAATGTTAAACAGATTTAAGAAGTGGAAAGTGACTACTGTTTGTTATGAACTACATTCATAAATCTGCCCTGGATGGACTTAAAGTTGATATGAGTAAATGACTAATGGACTTGAAATATTGAACTGTTGCTTGCAGTTCATAAATAACCTACTTTTCCTTAAAGCTGGCTGTATTTTGTCCTGCGAGCTCAGTTTCTAAAAGCTACTGCATCAGAATGAGTCTGAACTAAGAAGCTTTTTCAGAAACTGCCAAAACAGAAGTTGCCATAAATTTAAAATAAATTAAAAAAATCATCCTTTCAATGTCCAAAGAATAGGCACATTCCTTACAACATATTTATCTCTAAAATATGTTTCTACTGCAATTTATTGCATCTCTTCCAGACTCGTTGCACAAGTTCAGTGGATTGGGTAAACAGTTTACTTTGAAATGATGTAGCTTGGTAGGAACAGAAATCAATATTTTAATAGATGTCCCACTTATTGCAGTCTACTTCTCAGACTGAACAAATGTCATTAAATCTTACAATACTTATTAAACTTGGGTATGGCATGCAGAGATCATTTTGTCTTACAACTGAAAACAGCTTCTATAATCTTGTAGCTTGTAGGAGGTTGCACTAGGCTTAAAATGCAGCTTAAAAAGGTATTTTCCTTTCTATACTGCTTTTGTTTCCACCGTCACCCTCTGATTTGTAGCAATGGTTACTTTTCTGCCTTTTTTTTTCATTTTGATCAGTAAAATAATTATTCTCAAGTAGATCTTATAAAATCTGAAAACAGTTATTATAAAGGTGACACTGATGATTTCACTTATTCTTTTTTAAACTTCTTTCTAATCATTTTACTATCTTGCTTGCATGTAAACAGAGGCACGTGAATAAGTGCAATACTAACCAACAAATTTCAAGGAATAAAATAGGAATTAAATTGCAAAAGACAGTTGTCTGAGTTTCATCTGAAAAAACAGGCTGCCAATAGACTCTACAAACATCTACTTTGAAAGAGAGGTGCAAAACTGACTTCATCCATGGTCAGTCTCCACAGATACATTCTTCCTCGCTCTTCCATATGTCCTCCTCCACACCAGATTTATTACCAACAAACTTTCTAAAGGTCACTATCTCCATTTAGAGGTGATGAAACTTGACTGACATCCTTGAATATATACTTCATTCTTTTCATCCAGTACATTTTGTCATTCAGTCAGATAAAGAAATCATTGCCATTTTAAGACTCATGCTTCTGGTATCTTCTACTGCTTGCATCCATTTTTCTTTAATAAATAACAACATGCCTACCTTTTAGTTCACAATCATCTCAGATATCGAGAAGTGAATATTAGCAGATAGTCTGGGGGAATTTGTTTGAATATGTTTCTAAAAATATACTCTGTGTTTGCTTAGCAGTAGAGGTTTAGCCAAGGCACCATCTGCTGGCAGTTCTGATAGCAGCTACTAAGAGAGCGAAATACTCATCATGAATATTTTTAAACATGTCAAGCTAGTTTAGGGCAAGATCCCTGATTTAAGGGTCAAAGTAATGCATAAGCATTGCCCACGGCTTTTTCTGTCTTGGCTAATGCAAGTGGCTCTGTGTGGATCATGTCTAAAAATGTATCATGTCTAATTGGAAGAAATAATGAATGTATTTTGATCTACTTAGTATATGTAATGTGGGTTTTGATATTTCTAACAAAATAGATTTGTTAAATAAAATTTTCAGTATTTATTATAAAAATGAAGGTATTCTGAAATATGAATTTTCTTTGCTTTTCTGTTCTTGAGAAAAAAGGAATTCCATACGACATTGTAACACTTGATTTTTAATTTCTTTTTAAAAGAACACTTCATTGTTTTCCTTTTCCTTTCAAATTCATTGTTATTATTTATTTTAAATATAAAATAAGAAAATCGTTAAACTTTGTCAGACAATTTTTGTCAGATCTGAATTTTTTTCTGCCACTGAGAGTTTGGAAATGGTATTTTTTTCTCAAGTTAGAAGATAAAAAACATGGAAATCATATGACAACCTTCAGAAGAGGAATTATTCTCTCTGTCTGTGTATTCTACAGATTGGTAGAACAGTAATTTTGGACACAAACACTTCTTAAATTTAAGCACATCTTAGTATTATGATAGTAACCGGAATACAGCAGATAGCACTGTTACCTTTAATATCACCCTAAGCATGATAAACTGCAGGAAATTTTTCCACTTCAATCAGACTACAGTGATTGAGAATTCCACAGAAAAATATTTAACGCTGTTGCTGAGAAGACAAAATATAATGATCACTTTTGTTTTTTTACAAGTAAATTGATAAAATGTTCACATTGGGTAGAATAGAAAACATTAAATTGATAGGAGCCATTAGCAAATAAAATCCTGTGACAGAATTGCTCAGGATTAGACAAGACCTAATTAAAGTCAGTATCTTCGGCACTGCACCAAGCCCCAGTGACTCAGCTTACAGCTAGTCAAATCAAGGGAGACAGCTGGAAGTGCAGGAAGAAAACCTACCCGCCCAGATTGCTGAAAATAGAAATAAAATGAGACTATTCTGTGATAATTGCTCCAGTGTAGTGCCTTGCTTTCCAGTCCATGAAGACCCTGGCACACAGAAACTGTTTATCTGGCTCCATGCTTCTTATTTTCTACTCATTAGTCTGCATATATTACCAATAAAAATATCTGATGCTGTTGGCCTGTATCAGGTTTCCTATCCAGCAACTTCTCCTGGGTGCCTTCCCTTTGCTGCCATCAGTACTCTGCCAGATCTATCCTGGTGAAAATTAAAGCCCACTGCTCTTACTTACCTCACACTCTGCTTACACTCTGAGACACTGTGAATGGTTTAATTCAACAACAGTTAAGAAAGTAAGAGTATTCTCTTTAGGAAAAAAAAAAAACTACTACATGAGAAACACCTATAAAACAAAAACAGAGCACCAAAAAAAACAAAAAACAAAACAAAACAAAAAAGTCACCAACACAAAATGCAAGGTGAAGAATGATGTTTCCATCATAGACTGTTCCATAAATTCAGAGAGTCTCAAAGGGCCTCAGAGCTCTCATACAGGTGTGTTTGTAGTAATGAGGTTGTCGGGGAAAAGTCATGCAGATCATGGAATCATAGAATAATTAAGGTTGGAAAAAATTAATAAGATCATCCAGTACAACTGTCAGTCCATCTCTACAATGTCCACTAAATCATGCCCCTCAGTGCCACATCTCCATGATTCTTATATATCTCTGGGGACAGTGACTCCACCACTCCTTGGGTAGCATGTGCCAATACCTCACTACTCCTCTTGAGAATATATATTTTTCTAATACCCAATCTCACCATCTTCTGGAGTAATTTAAGGCCATTATGATGCTTACATTTTGGCCACCAACACTGAGTAAATCTGTCCATAGTGCAGAGTGCAGCCCTGCATCCATCGGAAAAAACAGCAGCACTTACAACCAGCAGCTATCATGACTCATTATCTAAACAATGAAGGACTTTTCATCTACTTAGACCTTTCACAATTTTGATTTTGGTTCAAAATTTAAAGAAGAATAGTTTGGCATAAATAATCTTAGTATTTTATATCATGTTTGTTTATTTTTACTTTTTGCTGATATCTATATATCCAGCTCCTTCTGTTTTAAAACTTCATGGTATTTTTTTTTCCTTCTTCTTTTTTTTTTTTTTTTTTTTTTTTTTTTTT
>NW_024962334.1:38729400-38757837 GCF_019238085.1 Lagopus leucura | reverse complement strand
TTTTTTTTTTTTTTTTTTTTTTTTTTTTTTTTTTTTTTTTTCTGGAGTGAATAATGCAAGAAACTCAGTTGGGAAAAAAAGCAACACAGATTTGTTAGAGCCTTTGTACATGTTTCTTTTTTTACATTTCCTGTTGGCTTAACCACATTGTGTTCCTGTACATCACATCCTTTTAGAGCCATATGTGGAAGCAATAAAATGTTTCCATGCCTTCAAACATATGAAGTATTTGTTTAGCTAACTGACTAAGGAAAATACTATGAGCTCATTAACAAATATGGTTATATGTGGTCATTTAATCACAGAGAGCAAGCTGCAGAATAGAGCACAGGAAATATTAGTCAGCACAAACAGTGGATAACTGTCAGTTACTGATCTCAGGATTTCTTTCCAGGGGAAGGCAGACAGCAGATTAGCAATACAATATATCAAGTCAGCCAGCACTTTCCACCAAGATCATATTTCCAGGCATAGAAATGTTTGCAGATATAGGTCATGATTGCTGACTAAATTCAAAAGGAACATTTTCTGCCTCCAACACAAAGGACTACTGCCTGCTTCAATTGCAGCTTGTGTAGAAAGAAAAACACCCTGGATGAGGGAATTTGTTCTTGCAAATGCCTTTCTCACCTATTCTGAAATTTATTATGTGCGTCTACAATGCTCATTGAGGCATAGCCCCATCTAAAAGAAGAATTAAATTTATACATTCTTTTAAAAATATATGTCCACCCCCCCACACACACACACATTGCTGTAGTGTGTGTCAGTCAAGAGTGCTTTGCTCTCTGTGCAAACTTAGAATGTGCACTGATGAACGACACCCATTTTGCATGACCATAGAGTTTACATGCCTTGAACACTTCACAACAAGAACGTTTGATGGTGACATCAGGCTAATAGATTTGTCTGTCCTATGGAGAAAGACAAAGTTTAAGTAAGAATGGAATGTTATGGAAGAAAAACTTAAAAGGAAAGAGCCAATCACAGGAACAGCATTAGATTGCAAACTTTCATTAATTTTATATGTGGAATTGAATTATTATTTTTTTTTAATATTGATAATCATCACCTAGTTTTATGGGTTGGGGAACTAAACTGTGTGTTTGAAAAGATTTGCAAGTATTTGTGACTTCTGTCTTCTTAATCTCTAAAATTTGGCAAAGCTTAGATTTTTCTACATGCATAAGTAACAACTCACATCAGACTGACAATTTTCATTTCCAGCACAAAGCACATATTAGCAGAGTGATAAGAACAGTAAGAATTGCCCAGTGTTCAGACTGCAGCCTCTTAACCTCCACCTTGTGACCTACCTCCTAACATATTGGTTGCTGCTGTTCTGCGTCCCTTCAGAGGGTTTTCAAGTCATCACCTAAAGATCTCAGCTTTATTTCTTTTGGAAGCTAAAGTGTGTGATGAGTGAATTCAGTGAGGAAAAGCTGAACTTCACAGTCAAGTCATAAAGGTATAACTTTCAAAGATTAATTACTGTACTATGGAATCTTCACATGAAGAAATACACATCACTAAGTCTACAATCAAACTGAATATAAAAATGTATCTAATCAGACTAAATAGACATGTCTCCAAAGTAAATTGCCTCCACAGTCAGAGATCTATTCAGTATAAAGTATGGAAAGTAGAACACATTTCATTCCATTTCTAAGATTATGAATTTGGCAAATTTTAGTCAATGCTTAAATGTGTATTACATATTCTTCTGCTAACTATAAAGAGAAACTACCAAAAATATGGAAAACAAAGTTAAAAAGAATAATAATCAGAAAACTTGAAAAAGGACTCGAATTTTCAGTACTGATGGTTATCAGTTGTTAATAACACAATAATTATTATTAATAGTAATTTATATATATTTCATATTTCTCTGCCTCAAAGACTATGGATAGGTTCATTAAATTAAATTACATCATAGGGGTGATGTTACATTCAGTATCTTTCTCAGAAGTATAATAATTAAGTACAGGTCATGCCTGTGAAAAGATGGATCAGTTTGTGCCTGAAGTACGATTCAGATCTGTGGTCAGTATGAGAAAAATCACAGAGGTATGGCTGTCCAAGAGAGGAAGATCATCTTTATTGAACTGAATCAGAAAGGTTTTATGGAAACAAAAGCTTCATACACATATTTCTTTATATTTTATAGCTTCTATAACTTACAGTTGCCACAGCCTCAGCTGAGGATAGCAACACATTACTACTTTCATTCATTTTAACAAAATCTTGTTATTCTTCATTGCAGATTGCTTTAAGTGTGCAACATTGTGCTGAGTCTGAACGATGATGCATATTCCATGACAGAACATTTTTCTTTGGTTGCCCTTGTTTATTCAGCTGTACTACTCACTCAGCTGCTTCTCTCTCATTGAAAAGGACTGTCACTGTTCCCATTATAAAATATAGATGCTATGATAGAAATACATGCCAGTAACTCTTCCACAAAGATTTTAAAAGATCCTATCTCCAGAGTTATTTTACATTACAAATGAAATGTTACATATCATTAGTCTAGAATGTGTGCTAATTGTTAGACAAAATGAATTAGAAAGCCTAGGTTTATTTCATGTAGAAAAGTATAATCTACATGTGTGCTGTAATTACTTTCTGTTAGAAATTCATGGGAACTGTTTTATCTGCAGACTTACACTGCATAATTAATACTCTGTATACGATACGGTATGGACATAACTAGTAGGCCACCTAGAAGTTCTAAATTAGCTGTTGAAATATGGTGCAGATATGGACAGATAAAAGAGCTCTGAAAAGAAATCAAAGCTGCTCAAACATCTGCTGTCATCAAAATCCAGCAAGTGTGAAAGTGTACAGTCTTTATAGTGAATACAAAAAAATAGAGAAATTATCTCTGCACACACAAAAATGAACCTTGAATTTCAAAATACAAATAATAAAATTAGATTTGATCTTAAATTCTGACTTTATAGCACTGGAAATTTATATATATATATATAATATATAATATATATATATATACACTGTATGTTTGGCTTTCTTTTTTTATTTTTAGAGGGTAAGAGGTCATTTATAACTTGTAAAATTGCACAGTGTTCTCAGATGTGTTGAATTTAGTCCTAGAAACCCTTAACATATGAACAGAACTACATCTGCTCCAACTGTTGTCACACACTGTTCTGGCTGTTTAGTTACTCATCTTTCTTGTACAAAGCAATGACTCCATTTTTCATTCATTCATTCCTTATCCCAACTACTATACAAACATAAGCAAAAAAATGTAATTAGTGCAAACTGCCCTCCCTGGTTAACCAACAAGGTCCAACAAAACAGTCCCTTTGTCTCCAAAAGTCTCAAAAGCTATGTTCTATTTCAGGATAAGGATATCAATTTCCTTTTAAAAATAACAACAAAAAAAAAAATCAAAAGAAATGAGTGCATTTCTACAAAATATTTCTGTTTCATTAGTTTAAACACCATCAAGAGCAAGAGTTCCTTTTTTCTTCCTTTTTTTTTTTTTCCTTTTGCTTTCAATATGTTTTTGAAGCTTTCCTTATCAAAATGTTCAGACTGTGCCAGGAATATTTTCTTTTAAGATTGAAAATTCCTGTTATACCATAACGAAGACTTGCAGAAATAACACAATTATCTCCACCTCTCCTTAAACAAAAAAAAAAAAAAGTCAATCTGCTTTCTGAACATGACTTATAGAAATGCAGAATACGTGTATGTGTCTGTTTTCTGAATAGGACACTTATTAAGATTTTAATTTGCTGTCAAGGACAACTTGATCAAGATGAAACTATTTTATGATTCATTTACCAAGTGTGACTGAGGCAGCTGAGATTAATTTAATCTGTGCTTTTGAGCATTAGTATTCATAATGAATCAGAGGCACAAATAAAAGCATTCAGTCTTTTTTCTGAACGGATAGATTTTATGTTGTCTGCGTGGTGAAGATCACATTAAGTTGTAGATTTTTAAACATCTTTATATTAAAGTAGAAATACTGAACTGAAATAATAGCACTCACAAGAACGTATTGATGATCTTCAGAGACAGACTTGAGTGAAAGATTGTCCAAAATCTATACAAGTGTAATGTTTGCACCTACAAGGTAATGTTTAACCCCAGTAGTCTGTCATTGCTCATTTGGCACAGTGTTTAAATATTTGGTGGCTTTATAATATTGGTTTATAGCACAATGGATTTGGGCAAGGGACCTAGTTAACCTATAGTAAGTTTTATTTTTCATTTGTCCAATATCCTACAGAACACAATTCCATAACTGAGCATGTATTTTGCCATATCTAGAATGCATAACAGTAATTTAAGTTTTATAAGAGCAAGACAGCATTACTGGATAAAACACATGAAGCTAAATTTTAAGTGTTCAGTGGGTCATGGAGCCAAATACCTATCCATTTTTTATTTGAATTTACCTTAAAAAGAGTGGAGAGAACATAAATGGACAGATGTTTCTAGTGATTCTGTGATTCATAGAAGAGTGACTGGAGGAAAAAATATCCTATTGTCAGCAACGAACTAGTAGAAAAAAATCAGTATTTAAAAAAGGAAACTGTGCAGATTGCCTATTGAGAATTTTCTCCAAAGACCTCGGTCTCTTAGAGGTCTTCAAGTAAATAGACTGATGTTTGTTATATATGTCTTCAGATGCAAACAGAATAGGAGATATAACAACTTGCACTGCAGCAGAAGGAATGAATAGAACCCTCAGAAGATACAGATTTGAACAGGAAGTATATTCAAGAGCATAATGATTCAATAATTTCATATTTTATCTATGGTTTTGCTTTTTTTCCAGTATCTTTTCGCTTTTTCATCCAGACAACACTCAGCAATGGCAAGTATGATTTAAAGCTCCAGCTTACAGAATAACAGACTGACTTTGAAAAAGAGCTGGCTGGGAATAAAAATATTGAGGGCATGCTGGCCATGTAAAGCTAATTAAGTAAAATACAGACTCTTTAACTTGCATAGACATAGCCATATGACACTAATAATAGCTTGGAGATGGGAGATAGTTGGAGGAGACAGTGAAGGAGTTTCTAGGCTGGAAAGTAAAATACATGTACTCATTCAAGAGAAACCCATTTAATTGCCTGGCTATATTTAAATAGCCAAGAGCATAATTGTTGTACTTCTTCAAAAGGAGTAATAGAATGAAGTTATACAGTAATGGGTAAGCAAATTAATTCAATAAAAATGATTTTTCACATCTAAATTAAGTGTGCCTAGTAGTATGCACATTACATATATTAATCCTAGGCTACATCTTATAATTCACAGTATACATTTAGATGTATTTTTCTTTCCTATATTCATCCTTATATCCTATAGTTCCATGTCAAATCAATTAGAAATCCAGGTAAAAGATTGAATTAGGAAATATCAATTGCCTTCAAAGAAAATGCGTTTAATTGCTCTGTTCTTTCCACATTTCAATACATGGAATGCTAAGGCCCTATGCTTTCAGATTTTTTGTTTCTAACAGAAAACTTTCATAGGTCTTGAAAAAGAAAATCAGTATTACCTTGCTGTCACACATCAGCAGGATTCACTGATGAAAGTTTGAAAGTTTAAACCTGAAATCTTATTAATATAATTATAGGACCTAAGGATCATCATCCAGACTGCACTGATATTAATACTGAACATTCCTTAAAAAAGAAAGGAGGGAAATAAATTCTTATCCAAATACTGATCTAATTTTTTGTTTGTCTCTTGAGATCTTTGAATGCAAAGATATTATCCACTCACAAATACTTCTTGTAGACAGACTACAAACTTTTGCCCTAGGTAAATCAGTCAGATATGACAATATCTCCACTATGTGGGAGAGAGTAAAATCTGTCTCACAAATGTCTTCTAATATATTTTCGTTAAAGAATCTATTTCTGATGAAACTAAGTGAATTTTGAACCACAGAAAGATCTGCCGAGAGTTCTGGTTTGGAGTACTGTACATAAATGAGAAATTGCCACTGGAAAACCAAAAACAGATGGATACTTTAATCTGTAGCCATTTTTCCATCACCCACATTGTAATGTGCCCTATAAACATTATTTTTGGAGAACTGGATAGTACAACTAAAAATATAGAAAGAGCAGCTGAAGTACATTAATGATATTTTACGGTCCTTGTTACAGTATTTAAGTACACCTCCAATATATCTGATTTTACTTCATATAGGTCAGTTATTTTTGAGGGATGCTCTGAAAATAATGCCTCCTTTCTTATGTTGGCACACAATATCAGAGGCTGGTATTTGCAGAATGGCAATAGGGGCTGAACTTTCTGCCAATATTCCATTTAATTTTGTTGCAGTGCAACAGATGGCAGCAGAGGGGTAGTCAAACAGTGAATGTGAGCACAATGAGGTGAGTGGTGCATCTCAGCAGCGATGACAGCAGCAATGGCTCATCGTTGCTGGTGCAGTTTTTTTTTTTTTTTTTTTTTTTTTTTTTTTTTTTTTTTACAGGCATGGCATGCAGTCTCTTGTTCATTATTGTCAAAAATGAAAAGCTAATGGTGGTGATTTTGTCAAAAACGTATTCTGCAGTTGAGAATTTGCTCTATCACATAGTGTTATTGTGCTCTTTGTATCTGTTGGAGATTTCGTGGAAACCAATAAGAGACTTTTCTTTCAGAGAAACCTATGTAATTTGTATCTGCTTTTTAATTCGAACTGCTTCCCCAACCTAAATAGAAAAAATCCCCTGGATATCAAGGAAATTTAGATTAAAACTTATTGGAATTTTCAATGGATTTGAAAGTTTCAATATTCAATTATGCTCCAAAACAATTACTAGCTCACTGAAAAGATACTTCTGAAATACTATGATTCCCTATGAAATTGTGATTTGCTGAGGGTTTTTTTTTTCTTTTTTTTTTTTTTTTTTTCCTATATATCCACTTATGACTAAGTGGAAGAAGGGAAGCCAAACATTTCCGGTTGGAAACAATCCTGGGAATGTGTGCTGTCAAAAAAAAAGTATATATATTATTCACCTATATAAAAATACAGATTATCAGCTCCCAGTGTTAACCTTGGCCCAAAAAAGAAGATAAAATTAAACATTTTAATCCAATGTTTATTACTGCAATGCAATCAGAAAAGCAACAGTGCTATTGGTAGTTCAAAGTGAGCATAATAAAAATAACAAAAAGAGAAACCTATACAACAAAGAAAGACTTCATAAAACTCCCTAAATTTTATCCAAGAAAATGAAAAACTTAGAGATCACAAAAAGTGCTATTTGTTTGTTTTGGATATAGCCCTAATGTAGCTAAGTCCAAGATAATGGTTACCACGGAGGGAAAAAAAAGTTGAAAACCTATGTAAGTGCCTTCATTCCAAAGACCTAACACAAGTCCAGAGTTGCTGTGTTCTTGACTGTGATCATTATCTTGGCTAAGGGACACAGTTACACTTCTGTTTGAGAAACACATCCACTTATTCTTTTATATTTTGTTGTTGTTGCTTGGTTTTTATTATTTACTTACTAACAACAGACCTTCTAATACATGATATTAAAATAATTTGTGGGAAAAGGCAGAAGAATCCAAGGCTACCAAATTTAGGTAAGGTCTAAACCATGAAAATATTGACACACTTCTGCTTGCTCTAATTCTGCTCTTTGACATCCTTTCTGTTGATTATTTCACTATAGGCAATAGGATAATTATCTATAAGTTAGGAGATGGAAGCTTATTCCTTCAAGAAAATAAAGCTCTTCAGCTCAGTACTGCTTACATGGAAAGAGCTTTATCAATATCCTACCCTGCCACTGAAAAAGATTTAATTGTCCATACACAAAATGGTGATTTAGGTGTCTTGGATAGATGATGAGCCTGTGGGTTCTGAATGCCAGTTTCTGAAATTAGTTCAGATCTTGTTTTAAAGCATCTCAAAATTTCTCACTGAAAAGTAAAATTCCAAGGGACAAAACTCAATTCATTCCCCATGTCTGAATGTATAAGGGAATGGGAAATTTGCTTTATTTTTGATTGGTATTCTGTAGAATTAAAATTAGAGAAGTTTAAGTTTTCTTGCAATCATTTTTTGCATGTTATAAAAGAAAATATATCAGTTATAGTCTCTAGTTCTCATACTACTTCCTCTACTTTACAAGTCCATCTTTCCTCTGTTTCCTTTTTCTTACTTAACATTAATTTACCAAGCAGAGTCCAACTATCATTCACAATAAGAAGGGCAAAAAAAATCTACTGAGAACCTGCAGCATTTAAGAGTTGGTTGCAACCTGCAGTCATAAGAAAACACTGTGAATGTGCCACATTCCTCTGCAAATGCCCATTTGGTATATGAATGCAGCGTGTATCATGTACCCGTAGCTTTTTCTTCTGCAAACTCTCATATTCAAGAAAATGAAAAAGAAAGGCCTGGGGAAGTACAGGCTGGTGAGTCTTACGTCTGTGCCTGGGAATGGCATGGAAACTATGTTAAGACACACGTGAAATAAAGAAGTGTTCTAAGACAGCTAGCACAGCTTCACCAAGGGCAGATGGTACCAATGTGGTGACCCTCTGTGATGGCGTGACAGCATCGGAAAGGGGCAACAAAGAAAGGGCAGGAGGGGTTGGAAGTTACACAATTTAATAGAGAATGAGATAGGCTCTTCCTCTTAGTTTCCTTGAATCTGTCTCGTAGTAATATTCTAGCTTTTACTTTAGAATTCAGACTGCGCATCTGCACTCTTGGTTTTTTGTTTGTTTGTTTCTTTTTGTTTGTTTTTTTTTTTTTACAAGATTACGGATTCCAATCATATTTTTCTTTAAGCAGTTGTTATTTGATATTTTCATCTCATACCATGTAGTAGGGAAATAGCCAGAGTATCCTACGCTGAATCCCACACTAGACTACATGCAGTCCACCCTTGACATGTGGAATCAAGCTCTGTAGCCCAAGTAAGATTACAAAGCAGGTATATTTATTCCATCAGTGTACATACACCAGCTGCAAGGGGAATAGCTCCACCAAACTTGCACACCATCAGGAAAAAACATGCTATAGACGTAGGCTGAACTAATACATAAACAAAAGTTTTCCAGGAATTCAGATACATATTCATTACATTCCCAAGAGTTCATTAGCATGCGGACTCTCCCCCCTCATGCATGCATAGTGGGTCGTGGGATGAAGATTTGTAGTCTTCCTCACAAAGGCTTCATTGCCTTCCTCGCTATAAACTTTTTTTTTTGTGCTGGGTTTGGGGGAGGGAAGGGGGCAGCCCCCCCAAACCAGTTTCTTCTTGCCCTGTGGACATCTAATCACCTCCCTGCCAGATGTCTCCAGGCTATTCTCACACCCTTATCTGTATGGCCTTCATCCCTCTCACTATCCCAGACCCAGTGTCTGCCATTCCTTATTTTTCTAAAAAGTTCTACATTCTCGCTTCTATAAACTACCTTTAACTACCTTTATTCTTAGTCCTGTGAAGACCTTTCCTTACCTTTTATTTTTTTTGCTACAGGGCCCTTCTCACCCTTCAGCCTGACTTGACATCCAAGTGTATAAGCTATGAGTATACAGATGTATAATTGACAAATACATGGAGAAGTTAGGCTGGTCTTTAGAGAGCATATAGCTGGAAAGAAATAATCGGAAATGAATGGAAAAAGCTTACTTGTGCTCTGAGCTCACAGGAAAAACTACAAGCAGAGTGACCTCCAGAAAGAAAGCCTTCCTCAGTGCCAGTCAGTCCTTAAATGGAATCTAGGGGAGGTGGAAAAAGACTCTACCCCTTCCTGTCCCTTGTGCTGACTGAGCCTCTATTTGTACTTTCAGAATTATTATAAAGTCTCCTACAAACAATTTTAACTAAAGTAAATCAGATCAATTATTTCTTCCCAATGGAATTGTCATTTCTCAGAAATAATCCGAATTAGGAATGGCTTTTTAGTGTAGTCCTCCATGTTTGTGCTGTCTAATAAGTAACTCAGTGACCACGCACTTGCCCTGTCAGTAAAGTGTATCTGAGGTTTCCTTAAGGAAAAATCTTTCCTGAATACTTCAGCATCTTGATGTACTACTACATTTATCTGTACTGCTCCCATATTGAATAACCCAAAGGATACTACAGCCTGCCAGAATGATGGTGCGTCTACTCTGAAATGTGCAGAAATATGAGAAACTGAGAAATATGTCAGTGGAGGAGCTCTGAAAGGATAGCTCTGTGTTAAATGATTTATGATGAAGCTCACATGATGATGTGATTTTCTAAAATGAAATGACTACAGACCTTCTGCAGAATGGGAAATGAACATGAAGTCCTACTTTGCAAAGATGAAAAAATGCTGCCCTTACACCTACATGGGAATAGATCGACCCATGCTGAGTGTTCTCTTCAAAGTCTGAAACATTACACATGAGTGGTGTTTCTTTCCCTCTTTTTAAGGCTTTGGAGAAATTCACTAGATAATATTATCTCATTCTGTGCTTTCTGTCCTGTACACCTAGTAATCACTGAGGTATGGACAAGGAAAGAGATGTTTGTTTCCTGTTCCTTAATGCAGTGTTTACAGCCAGAAATCATAGAACCATAGAATCATAGAATTGTTCATGTTGGAAAAGACTTTAAACATCATGGAGTCCAACTACAACATAACCATACTACCCTAACAACCCTCCGCTAAATCATGTCCTTGAGCACCACATCCAAATGGTTTTTAAGCACATCCAGGGATGCTGACTCAACCACCTCCCTGGGGAGCCTATTCCAGTGCTTAACAACCTTTTCAGTGAAGAAGTTTTCCCTGATATCCAACCTAAGCCTCCGCTGGTGCAACTTCAGGCCATTTCCCTTGTCCTGTCACCAGTGAGAAGAAACCAACCCTGTTCTTCCTGTAAGCACCTTGCAAATATTGGAAGAGAGCAATAAGGTCTCCCCTGAGCCTCCTTTTCCCCAGACTAAGCAGCCCCAGTTCCTCCAGTCACTCCTCGTAGGGCATATTCTACGAGCTCTTCACCAGATTTGTTGCCCTTCTTTGGACCTGCTCTGGGACCACAGTATCCTTTCTGTATTGAGGTGCCCAAAACTGAACACAGAACTCAAGGTGAGGCCTCACCAGTGCTGAGTACAGGGGCAGGATGACTTCCCTAGTCCTGCTCACCACACCATTCCTGATACAAGCCTGGATGCCATTGGCCTTCTTGACCACCTGGGCACACTGCTGGCTCATAAAAAAAAATCAAAATTGAGCTTGTTTTATCACAAAAAAAAATGAGTACTGCCAGGTCCTGGAATGTTACTGCCTGGGTATTTCTGTAGAAGCCAGGCTTTATAGACAGCACTGCTTATTCACTAATACCTTGTAAATGTCTTTGAACCAGTAGCAGAAAAAAGGAGTTTCTGAATTCCAGGCTTGCTGCATGGACTACTTATAGAAGACACCTCTTTTTTCCCTAGAGCACTCACCTCAGGAAGGAAGAAAAACACTCAGAATATCCAAAATGTTCATCTTTCCCTTTACACAGATACAAATGCAAATCAAATAATTTCTAATCACTGCAAAAATTCTTTTTTTTTCTGTTTTTCAAGGCATCATAGATAAGAATCTGGAGGATCCTGTGTGCTGCCATCATATATACAAACTGGTAAATCAATAACCAGAGAATGAATCTGGAGAAGGAAAAGAAGGCTCAGCCAGGTGATCTGAAAACAATTGATTTACTGTAGATGAAATCTGGTAACAGCTTATGTGCACATGTACTTCTTTGGATCCTGCTAGCAAAATTACATAACATTCGAAGATATGATCATGCGACAGAGGTTTAAAATCTTATCAGCAGTCATAGCAGGTGGGAAGGTAGTCTAACATGCACATTGTTGGCTGGTGGTAGTTGAGAAATGGTATGATTTTAGGGTAGCTGAAAAAAGATTTTTTTAACATCATATCTTTGTGTCAACCATTAGTGTGCATAGTTTGAGTTAGAGGGACTCAGCTGTCATCTACATGCTATTCCAAGTTCTGGCCCCTCTTTATCTGCATGCTAATTTATAGAGAAGTGTTTCAATAACAAATTAAAAAATACTGGCATAATTTAATGAAATGAATATGGGAGAAAAGAATGATCTACCTATTATTTTTTGCCTTCTGGACATGTATTATGTAAAAAGAAAAAGAGAAACAAAGCTAAAAAGAGAGTGTCTTCCATCTGAGTCCATGGGAGATGTGTGCCAACAGTAAGGCAGCATGATGACTGACATGCTACAGAAATAATGAATTCTGTCACTTTTGTCATCATGCTAGTGCCACAGCTCATTCCCATTCTCTGCACTTGCAGGGTATGTCCCCATACTCAGCCTGTACCTGAAGAGAACTGATACAATTTGTGCCTGCTGCAGACAGACCAGAAATTGTGTTTACTTCTTGAAAACTCAATTATACCAAAAAATGCAATATATTAAAGATATGTTTGTTCTCATGTAATTGAAAAAAATAAAATTTGATGTTGTTTGAAGGGCACTAATCTACTCTTGAAAGATATTTTTCTAGAAAACATGGTTAAATTTTTATTAATCCTTGCTGGAAATGTTATATTTCTGCTGAAATATATTTCAATTTACTTTAAATGGTCATTGAAATACGAAACCGATATGCATATATATTTAGACATAAATGTATAATTAATCTGGAGTATTTTGGAAGGAAGCATATTTAATGCACAGGATTCATGACCCAACATTATTCCCATTACAGTTAACATCAACTAAATTTCAGGTAGATAAAATGCAATTGCAATTGGATTCCGTCTAGAAGGAACACATTTTGATAAAAGTCCACCAGAGGGAGTAAAGAATTACTTTAGGAAATACAGTCTGTAAAACGCAAGCCTAACTGTGAGCAAAGTCCTGCATGCAGTGAGTAGCAAATGGAACAAGTGGAACTGTAAGATTGACTCCAGGACCTGTCACTGCTACCATGCTTAGAAACATCTTTCAGAACTCTAATAGGACTTCAGGAATCTACAGATATTAATGGTTCATTTGAATTTTTTCTCTCTATCTTGTTTTAATATGAGAGCAGCAGCTTACATCTGTATAAATAAAAACTCTTTACTCAAGTTCAGCATTAGCTTGAGAAAACAGATTTATCTATCTGTGTAACAACACATTCTGTGTGCTTCTACACTGAGAAAACATTGCTTTGCCTGCGATGACCTGAGAAAAATCACCACAATGAAACTTACAAACCAACTGCACGCTCAGAGATTTATCCTAAACTGACCATTTTCTTGGTCCATCTTTGTCACAGCTAATGATAGAATTAAAATTCTATCATTATTTCTATAGAATTCTAAAGAATTCTAAAGATTCTTTACTGTATTCTACAGTAAAGATAAGACTACTTTTCTACTCTTTTTCTTTATTCAGGTACTCTACAGTGTACAAAATGGTCAATCACATTCATTTCTGTATTTTGTTTTCCTGTGACCTCTATATGGTCAGTAGACATTCAGACTTCTCAAGTATGGTAAATAAACTGAACGTTTCTGTCTTAAAGACTTTTAGAGCAACGAGAAGCTACATCCAGCCCTGCCAGCTAATTACCCAAAGGATCTGGTACAGGTAAGAGAGAATCCATGCAGAATGGAACTTGGATTTCCGAGCTTAAGGAATCTGCTCCCTACAGAAACTTTTGGACATAGCAGCAACAGGGTCAGTACCACCAGTTCAGCACCACAGGAACCTTCACACTTCTTCCACCTTGCTGAAAATTAAGCCAGGACACAAACACCACAGAGGTCCATGTGCCACATGGGCAAGAAGTTGGTCAGCTCAGTAAATCCCTGTTGGTGATCAAGAAGTGACATACAGCTACATGGGAGTACTGGAGATAGACTGGTGTCAGAGCCAACAGAAAGAAATGAGAAAGCAACATATGGGCCATGTGTGTTGGACTACACCAGTCCTACCAGAATCTCTGTAAAGCTCTTGCCACAGGCCAGGCAAGGTCAGGGACACAGCAAGGAAGCATTAATCTTGCTATCTATAAAAGGAATATTTTTCTCTTTTCCTCACTCTACTTCCCACAGAAACAGCATATCTGTGAGAATAGTGACAGGCTGGAAAAGGTAAGTGTGTAAAAAGTGTCTTTTGGATCATTTTGAACTTCATTTTCATTTTGTTTCTTGTCTGGTATGTAGACTACTTATAACTGAAGGTTTGTTTCAGTCTTAAATGTGATTTTGTTTTTCTGTGCGTTTTCTTTAGCATTAAAATAGCTATTTCTGCCTTCTTTCACAGCCACGTCTGAAATAAGTTTTTCCATGCAGTGAGGAAAACTGGCTGAAGTGTTTCTGTGGTGGAACTGCTAAGTCTCTAAGGATGATAACAGCTGTTCTTTGAGCAATTGTTGCTCCTAGATCAGCACCTCTCAAGTACTGATGACATTTCTGCAGGCTATGTAATATTTTTTTTTTGCTGACTGAGTCTGGGAGACCAGCTGTGAATATGTGAGAGAAAGCAATGCTATTGTGTTTCCACTTCCTCCTCATCAACAACCAAGGGTTGTGTCAGACCCCACTGGTATGCTGCTGTCTGGGAAGGAAATCAAATTTTCAGCACCAATGTTTCCTAAGGTGATTATGCAAAGCTTGGCTAAGACTACTCAGGAAAGGGAGAAAAACACCCTATGACTGCATAGAAGTAGCAGATGATTATCATTAATTGAATGCATGTATTTGGCAACAAGGGAAGATAGTACATACTGTGCTATAACATACCAGATGGCTTCCCAGAGAGACTCCTCTGCACATGCTAATACGTTGGGAACATCACCAGACTAAGCAAATACTCAGATATTTTCTTGAGGCTTAATGAAAGATGAATATCCTCATAAAATACTTCCCTGCTCTCAGAAGTTGTCTTAAAATCTGATGTGTAAATCAGATACTTTTTCAGCATATTTGGATGAGAAACGTGTTGGGTATCTAGTACCCAGAGTAGTAAGGCTACATGCCAGAGTGACAGTGAGAAATGATTGAAAAGAAAAAGGGAAATTGCATTGGTGAGCGCTTGTGAAATGTGGCCAAAACTGTATAAAGAGTGTTACATAACCAGAAATTTATTGAACATATTTTTTTGCTGTTGTTTTTTTCCAAGATGAAAAATATGGGCCTATCGTAACAGAAAGGTGAACTGGATTAGTGTTCTCCAACAGAAAACTTATTCCTTTGGGAAACATAAAACAGCTCCCAGGGCAACAAAGAAGCAGACAGTTGTACTTGCAGATGAAAACAATCTGTAAATTTCTGCTTAGCCTACCAAGCAGGTGAGTATTTCAGTGCATGCTTGAGAACGTTTATTTTTAAGATCATGTTTTAAGTTCATATGTTAGGAGCATTGTTCAGTCACTAGCTCAAAATGTCCATCATAGGGGGGCTCTCATAAAGAAGATCAGTGGAAAAAAAACCTGCTGTGGTTGTCTATGGAATCTCATGGGAGAAGTCTTCAACCTCTGAGGAACAGTTTCTCAGAGCGGACCTACTTTCATACAAGTCTAACTCGATAAAGTGTGAGGGTTGATGTGTCTTTTACATTTTTTTTCTCATACTATTTTTCTTGATCCTGATTGCTTTAATTGGCAGAGGGAAAACAATCAAGACTGGTTGTTTTTAATTTCTAAGAGCAAACATTCCTGCTGTTCCTATGGCATCTATGTTCACACTACTGCTAATGCTTTGGGCCTTACTCCTGTGTATCTATGGGGAAGAGACTGGCCTCCAAAGCCCATTCTTTTTATTCCTCATGCCTGAGAAACACACCATACCTTTTAAGTACTGGAAATTGTTTACAGAAGAGAGGACAGTAGTCCATGGATCAGTCTGAAGAGATTTACATTAGCTATTTAAAGTATAATTATATATAAAATATGTTGGATGGTATCTCCAGGTATAATTTTATACTGTTTTCCCTACTTTAGATTATACGTAGAATATAGACTTCAGAATTACATACTTACATTCATTTAAAGATGACAGTGGAAATTTAGGATTCTCCTGAATCCAAGATCAATAGAATTTGTGAAAGGTCATGTTCTTACAGACTAGAAAGAATGGGATAAATTTTTTATATGGTCAGTTACAAAGAATTGCATTGAAGAATTCATAGAAGTTACAGGAAGAAAATCTCAGGCTTACCATGTAGGAAAGTTGGTTAGAGGAAATAGAGACAGGAAAAGGGGAAATGGCTTTAAATTGGAAGAAGGTAGATTTAAACTAGATATTAGGAAGAAATGTGACGCTGGAACAAGTTGCCCAGTGAGGTTATGAATGCCTCCTCCCTGGAAGCATCCAAAGCCAGGCTGGACAGGGCTGTGAGCAATCTGGTCCAGAGGGAAGTATCCCTGTTTATAGCAGGGGGTTGGAACTGGATGATCTAAAAGGTCCCTCCCAACCCAAACCATTCTATGATTTCTATGATTCTATGATTCTATGATTCTATGATTCTATGAAGTAGAAATTTGTATAGTGCTCCATTTTCACAGATCTTCTACTTATGTGTTTTTCTGTTTTACAATCAGAAATAAAAAACAGGAATGACTGAATCTTCACATACAATAAAAACACTTCTATGTACAAGAAAAGCACTAAAAAAGATACCCTTTATTTTCTGCTTTTTTTCATTTTCCAGTTGAAATTCACCAATTCACTAAGGCAGAAATGAATTAAATAATTTTTATATAATTTTTATATAATTTCACTGTTAGTGCCCGTAGAATTTAAATGCAGTGCTTGGAACATTATCATTTAAAAGATACTTTACGTATTTGTAGGGGTTTTTTATTATTATATGTCCATAAATCACAGCTTTCTGGGATTTGTCACTCTTTTTTTTTTCTTTAATAATGTATAAATATTTTGAGAGATAGGAGGTTTAAAAGGGAATTTAGGAAATTTCCTAGATGAAAGAGTCTCTAAGTGATACAAAAATGGCCTAATATGCTCAGCATCACCTAGTTACTTGTTCAATTTGCCATATACAGGGCACATTACAACATAGGTGGTGTTATTTTGGACAATGTAAGGAGATTGCAAAGAAATGTGTTAATGTTAAAATTGTAATCCATATCAGCAGCAGTGATCACACAGAATTGCTGAAGGGACAAAAAGTAATAGTTTCCTACTGGGAAGAACCATTCATCTCTTAGCCTTAGCTTGCCTGAAATGGGAAATCTATTTAGCCATAGTAGGCCATACAGATGTGTATTAGTCCCTGTCAAAGCCTCCTAGCCATAAGGTTTTGTCCTATGCACCCCGCATTTTAGGAGGAAGCGAGTAAGAGATCAAAATCTTCAGTGACAACAAGACGTATACTTGCTTGCATTGGAGGCCTTGCCAGATCTTAGTGGGAGTGCATCCTTGAGAACTGGGCAAATGTTTATACTTCTGTGTAAGAAAAAATGGAGACCAACAGACATTGTTGATCAAAGCTCTTCAGGACGTGCCCAGTGCATAAAGGAGTTGTTCTGCCTTTATCATATGAAGTGATTTGTTCTAATATGATGAATAAGATGTTAAACCAGTGGAATAACAAGATCTTGTTGCTTTTGTGTAAATACTAAAAGCAAAGCTGTATAGCCACTGTGCCATCTTAGTTCAGAATCTGTGTGATAATGGTAATAAAAAGATACAGATGTGTGGTGTGTAAGAATTAATTAATTTAATTAATATGATTAATTTGTTTGTTGCTGTCCAAAATAATCTCTTTTCAACTACTGGTCTGAATTTCATACTTGATTTTTAAACTATTGCATCACAATAAATAAAGAGTATTGCTTCTGACATACTATTTTTTTCAAGATTTGTGTGCGGATGCAATTCAAAAAAAAAAAAAAAAAAACCAAACCAACAAAACAACAGTATCATTTCAAGGTGTATTGATAAGACAGAATTGAGTACAATACTCAGAACAAAATATAGCAAAAATGACAAGTACTTCAAGTACTTGAAAAGAGCACGTGAACAGGAAGGGGGATGACTATTTACATGGGTGGATAGCGATAGGAAAAGGGGGAATGGTTTTAAACTGAGACACGTGAGATTTAGGTTAGATTTTAAGAGAAAGTTTTTCACTCAGAGGATGCAGACACACTGGAACAGGTTGTACAGAAAGGCATGGATGCCCCATCACAGGCTCACAGAATCATAGAATGACCAGGGTTGGAAGGGACCTCAAGGATCATGAAACCCCCTGCCATCAACCTCCACATTTAATACTAGACCAGGCTGCCCAGAGCCCCATCCAATCTGGACTTGAACACCTCTAGGGATAGGGCATCCACAACCTCTCTGCACAGCTGTTCCAGCACCTCACCACTCTCATAGTGAAGAACTTCCCCCTGACATCCAAGCTAAATCTTATCTCCCTCAACTTAAAGCCATTTCCCCTTGTCCTGCTGCTATCTGCCCTTTCAAAGAGTTGACTCCCCTCCTGTTTGAGGTCCTTTTCAACCCAGAACATTCTGCGATTCTACAAGGAAAAAGTTTTACCATTCTTATCAGAAAGATCCGTGATGCTTTCTGTCTCATTTTAAAACTACTGCAACAGAGCTATTCATTTAGATACTATACATTTGAAAAACCACTAGGTGGTAGTAAATACCCGTCAATAGGGCCAGCTTTGCAACAAGGAAAATCCTGATGTTCACCAGCTTTGAATTAATGAAATTCCAAGACTCATAGGATTGTAGAATCATAAAATAGTTTGGGGTGGAAGGGGCACTTAATTCCATACTCTGCTATGGACAGAGACATCTTCCATCAGATCAGGTTGCTCAAAGTCCCATCCAGCCTATCTGATAAATCCTTTGTTAGAACATTTTTGAATGGACTGTTAAATAATTAAATTAGTACACAATATACTTGATATTAATGCTCCCATCTACATAATAACAAGGAGAGGAGAAGGGAGAATAACTGTAACTGAAATTAAATATTCTTTGAAATACTAGTTTCTTCCTGTCTAGAGAATTATTTTTGGCCCAAAATGTACCATGACAGTTCACCTATCCCTGCTTTCATTTGCTGAACTTTTGATACAGGTTGGTATCATATGGAGGGTGATTTTGAAGGAAAAAAAGGACAACAGTAAGAAATACTTTTTGCTGGGTGCATGAGAACATTCTCATGGTGGATCATTTGAAGGCTGTGGATCCTTTCCTTGGTCCAGCATAAACTGCCAGGAATAGACTGATCTCTGCATAAATACAAAAATAGAGCTTCACAAGGCAAAACAGATTTATTATAATGCTTATATCAAATACACAAGTATGTCATGGTATGTTCTTTAATAATAGGCTCAGACCAACATAAATAAAGGTGGTAGTTCTAATGCAGCTGTGCTTCATTTTTACACCATGTAGAATAGTTATGAAAGACCCAAAAGCAGAATATTAAACATTTTTATTAACAAAAGTAATATGAATTCATACTAATTCTAATACATTTACGTGCTGCTTTTTTTCTGAAGAAAAAATGAATTCAACTCATAAAGGATAGGTCTTACTGTCAAAACAATCCAATGAGAACTTTAAATCTTGTTCTGGGAATTAAGATATGTTTTACTGAACATATAGAATGATAATATAGTAACAATACCAGCTTCCTAAATCCCTAGTAGAAAAGAGGTTGATTAACTGTTTCCAAAACTGACTGATTTTATACACATTCCCCCCTGCCTCATTCTCAGGAGAAATGGTTGAATGTTCATCTAGTCCTGTTGACTGAAAGAGAATCCCCTCTGATTTTTATTCCTAGAGGCTGCTTGGAGAAATCTAGGAGGAACAGCTACCTGACTGCTAAAGCAGTTTGCTGGATTACTGGTGTTCAGCAGCTTCATCTAAACTGGTTACTTTCAGCAGCTCCAAATACCATAAGCATCTTGAGATTTAGCTGCAGGAAGCGACATAACTGCAAGCAAGTAGAAACTTCAAGTGTTCTGAGCACAAAGACTTTTCTAAATGTGTTTTCCAGTTGGTTGAAAATAGTAGGCAGAATTAAGAGACGTTCTTGAAGATTTATATAGCAGATCTATTGTTTCTCTCCAACTTTTTAATGCTCTGATAAAAAATTACCTCAAAGGCGTTCCGTCTGTCCTGTAACCAGCTTACACTTCAGCTGGATCCCATAGCTTTACAAGGTTGGTAGGAGCAGATCAGAGAAAATTCAGAATTTTGCCCTTCCCTCCCTCTCTACTGCTCTTCACTGCAGCCTCTCACTTGTTTTCTTTCCCTGTATTGTTGCTTTCCTTAAATGCTTTTCCTCTTTACGACAGCGATCAATTGCCCTGCCAGTATATAAACACAGAAATGTGTAAAGAGAACAAGGATAGTGTATGGAGATATGTGAAATGTGATACTTAAAAGCAAAACAAAAGTGTGGACAAGGAATTGCCACCAATATCTTGACTGAAACACCTAAGAAAGGCAAAAAAACTACTGAGACACAATCATTATAAATGGCACCCTTTGTATTTACTGATAGAAAAGCTTAGCAGCATCCAGACCTATTGTGGACTGCTGCAGGAACAACTGGATATTCATTGCTTTGGCTCTTTAATTAATATCTCGTTGTTTTCGGTTTATTTGCACAGCAGCAAAGCTTTAAAAGAAGTGTGTTGTAGCTTCAGTGCTAAGTGAAGGCTGAGATCCACATTCTGTTTACCCTGGCTTTTGTTTGGCTGGGAGTAGAATGTACATTTAGCTATACAAAAAATTTAACCTTCTTTCAAAGTAGCTTCTTAGAATGATTTGTACTGTCATTGTGAGATTCTTGGGTGGAGGGCATAGGCAGGGCACGTCTGTATTTCTTCCTGTCCCTTAGTCTATTAATGAAACACTTGAGCACACTAAGTCAATATTGTCTTGAGACATGTGGGGACTCACAGCCAACTGCTTTATGACTGGATAATACTAAAGGCAAATCTAGAGCAAGATCGACTTTGGACGGCTGAAGGGGACTACAGCATAGAAAGAATAAAACCTAGGTAAGTGAGAGAGTTGCAGAACCATAGAGCTTTCTGTCACTAAGTCACATTTACCACTTAAGCATTTCTTTTTCCCATCTCTACATACTGCAGTTTTTTGCTTTTCAACGGGGCAGTGTAGCCAAATTAAATAGAAATTACCATACTTATTAAATGGCAATTAGGGTTTGTTTGCTGCATTGCATTTCTTTCAAATTAATTTACTATTGCTGTATTGGTGAACAGTTAAACCATTTGATGTGGTTGAATGTGCACATTAATATAATTGTAAAGCATAATGATTACCCATTCTATTACTTGTGCATTGTAATGCCAAATTAATTTATGCCAGTTATAGTAGATTACTATGCTTATTAACATCAGTAAGTGCTCTTTAACAATCAGCTGAGATCTAACACTAACTGCCTTGTTAGAGCTAAATTAAGTGCTGGAGACACTGCTCACTCTGTTACCCTATCTGGTTTCACTGTAGTTTTCTTCCCTCTACCTAGTAACCACAGAAGCTGGATTAACTGCAGCAATTATACGCCTCATTTGCAATAAACAATACTAGCTGGCTGGTGGTGGTTTTCGTGCCACAGGTGCACTTAGCCTTTACAGCTGTCTCAGCAGATAGGGATACAGCAACACCTCCTCTCTACAGAGCAGCTAATCTCAGCTGTAAATAGTTGTTTCATCCTGCTAATGATGAGGCATGAGAGGCAATGCTGACATGCCCCATAAAGCTGCAGAGCAAGGCACAATAGAAGCTGCTGTCTTCTGATGATGATCATAAAAACCAGAATATATACTTTATAAAAAATTTCTATTTAAGGAAACTGCAATACCTATGATTAATCTAAACAATGCAGAACATATATTTCTGTGGTTCTTGACTTTTACCTAGTACATGGCTTCATGTAAGTAGGCATTGACTTTCAGGTGTATCATATCAATTTATCTGATAATTGAATGCAAGTTTATTCAATCAGAAAAACCAAGGCTGCTGTCAGGCTATTAAAAATGTGCTCAAGTTTTCAAAAGTCTATCGCTAGTTCAGGAAAGATAGACACATGTTTTGGTTCCTGCTCCAAATGTTTGTATTTTCTTTGTTGGATTCCTAGTGTAAAACACAAATAAACCTGCAGCTACCTGTAGTGAGAAAAAGTGCAGATAAAGACTTTTGCTGTAAGAGTCTTAGTTGGAGGTTGTGATGAAAGACGATACAGAGACCATAATATAGATGAGAAGATTCCCCCCCCAGTTCCCAGCACCTTGCTAAAGGCAAATCAAAACCTGCTGCCTGCCCAGGAAGCCCTCAAGCAAACAATTCCATTGTAACTAGAGAAAAAATCTTAAATCATTAGTAGTCAGCAAGGTTTGTGACTGATTTTTACAGAGGGCTGCAAAGGATTGTTTGGAATGCATGGAAACTTCTGCAAGCATTTCCTAGATCTTAACTGAATAGAGTTTCATTAGGGTTTGTATGTGGTTGAAATTTCACATGGTATCTGCGTTGATTTACCATAAATAATACTTTGGAACAGTCTCTTCAAATACAAATACTGGAACTAATAGCACTTTATGTGTTTGTACCTTTCTATCTATCTAATTATCTTTAAGCATGCTGTCTGTGTCAGATGCTGATATGATGAAGGATGGTATGAAAGCCTCTGTGCTCTGGGCACAGGTGCACAAAGCAATTGATCAGCAAACAAATAGTGACCACATCACTATTTCTACTTGATGTCACTGAAATTATAGATGCAGGTCCTTTCTTTGCCTGGATCAGCTGTATAAACCTGTAAAGAAATCCATGTCCTTCATTTTTTATCAGTTATCAAAAAGGAAAAGATGCAGACCTTTATGGCTAGAAGTGAACTCTAGCACTATGTATTCCAAAAAAGAGTAGTTTCTTTAGTGGTAACCCTCTTCCAGCATCTCTGTCTGGAATTGCACACCCCTGGGATGGCTGGAGAAGGAATCCGGATACTCCTTTTCACTTCGGCCTGAAATCCAATAGCTCCATGAACCACAGTATAGCAAGTGGGATAAAAAAAAATCCAAAAAACAGCTGCAGGAAAGCAGCTTCTATTGAAAGCAGAATGCAAGAAAAGAGAACATAATCTCAGTTTGCTCTGGTCTCAAATAAAAATAAAAAGTCTTGCCTTATGAACTGTTGTCAACCTCTTAATAGTGGCCACAATATAACGAGTTTAGAGAATGAGGAGGCAGTATATAACAAAAATAACCACAAATGGTAAACTGTAAATGAGAATCACCTAAAAGATGCAAAAAAAAAAAACCCTTTTACTAATTGGAAGCAAGAATGCCTGCTGATCCCTGTATTTGCAGAAACATTTCCTACACAGGACATGAGGGCCAATGAACCTTGCAAGGAAGGATATGTGAAAAGATTCGCTACTAGTTTCAATAGCAGTGGTGTACAAGAAGCCAGGGCTGTTGGACAGAAATGCTTCAAAAGATGGAAATATGTTTTGGTAAAGGCAGGGAAATACAAGCCAGAGCCTAACAAAAAAGTGTAGGACAAAACAATTAGGCCGTAAATATCATTACTAAAAGCAGAGACTCAATCTGATGAATGCTGTGATCCAGAAGTAGCAAACTGGATAATATGGGAAGGAAATGAAGGAGAGGGGAGAAAGGGAGAAAAAGTTTATTAAAAATACACTGGCACCATGTTTTTATGAGGGAATATGGAGTACATTTGTATATTCATTTTAAGATGATAAAGACGATCGAAAAGGAAAAATTCTGTTTTCTCAATGTTGTTACCAAGAAGTCATGGAATGTCTGAACCTTCACATTTGGACATACCAGCGTCTACTACTCTAAGCACAGAGGAACCCTTTCACTCTGTACTCTGCTTCCAGACTCAGACCTGTCAAAACTGGCAGGTCCACAGGCAGCAGTTTTTATGTGTCTCATTTTTGGAGCTATTATATGCACACAGTACATCTGCACGTACATGACAAGCCTGATACATCACAGGCAAGTCTGGACTGTGCACAGAAGAACAGCTTTCGTTTTGGTATTCAGTAGAGCTGCTCTTTATATACACCAAGGTCATTTGTTTAGGATTTTTGAACATCTAGCCTGGTAGACCAGGCTGCTAGCTATCTTGAAATCTTACAGTATAGCATCAAGACCCAGAAAACTGATAAGTGGGAAATATTTATTTCCCGTTCTTCTGTATATAAAATATTTTTTCTCACAATTTTTTTTAAATACAACATTAATTGCTGAACTCTGAACATCTGCTCTCAGCTGGAGTAGGGCGGACACCAGAGAGCTACTACTGGGCATATGATTGAGGTATATAATTCTCTTTTTGGAGAGAAGTTGCTGGCAGAAATTATTACTCCTGATGTGTGTGTTCACATGCATCATATCACATACTTTTTATTCTTCAATGTTAGTTGAGGATTCAAGATTGCAGGAGGACCTGTTCTGGACCAAGTATGATCAGAGTGTGAAGTGCCCATGTACAGCATGCAGGCTCGTACTGAAAGGCTGGTGAAAATGCATAGCTAATGGTGGTGACTGTGTTGAAAAACAGTTCTTTGCAGGAGAGAATTAGCTCTATCAAACGGCATTATTGTGCTCTTCGTATCTATTTTAGCTTCCATGGAAATACACGAGGCATTACTTTCAGAGAGACCTACATACTTTGAGGTTTCAGCAGCATGCAGCATTATTTGTGTCCCCATTTTACTCCACACATTTTAGTATTTTCCTATGAAAATACATACCAGCCTTGCTGCCTTTCTAACACAAAACAAAGCAACAAAACAAAAAGAGGATTGGAGGATCTTGAACAGAGCACTGTGGTGTAATGCCATGCACTTTTCATGCTCTCTTGGTCACACTGCAGGCCTTGCTTCCTGCAAACTGCCTGAGTGATAGGTTCCTGCAGGCCTTGGTGACAGCTAGGGAAAATGGGAAAGAGCTGTGTTCAGAAAGAGTTCCATTTACTATACCAGAAATAAAAGCAGCCCTTGAAATCTCTTTGGGGATGGGGAGGAGGGAACCATACTACAGTTAGCAAACAGCTGAAACTTAATCCTTTCCTTTCCCTGTCCCTCCATATAGTACCCTTATATTGCAATGTTAAGTGCTTTTTAAATTGCTCCTGGGGTACCTTTATTTACATATTATAATGTAAAGTAACGAAGAGAAAGAGATGTTATGCAAAGCAATTGCCTCTCATCTCCTCTCCTGAGTGCAAGGGCCAGGCACATTTCCTGCCATCTGTTTAACTCCATCTCCTGATGCTGATAATGAACCTGGCAGTGCCGGGCAGATGGAGATAACTGGCAGGCAGAGCTGTTTACTTGCAACGACAGCCGTAATTTGTTAGAGTTGCCAGGCAAGTCCCTGGTGGTCAGAGATCTCATAGTGATGGAGGGTTATTAAAAGAGCTCAGGTGAAGAAAGTTCTTCACAGCATATGGGCTGGAGCTGAGGGCTGGGTTTTGCTGCTGTGGCAAACAGCAGCACAGCTCAGTGGGGCTATTAGCTGCACTTGGGGCCAGGATAGCTGACTGTGGCTTAGGTGGCAGCTCTCACTCAGCCCCATGCCAACATGGGCTTTATTAGCCGCACCACCATCTGCCGCAGATCACATTTATCTCAACTTAAGACCTCACTGAAAAGCAAGAGAAGAAACGTTATTAGGGTTTGTGTGTGTATGTGTGCTGGCTAAAAGGCCCTTTGCTCAGTAAAAGGCATTTAAGAAGCCATTCCAGTGGAAAAGTGTTTAACAGAAAATAAACGGATAACTGAATAAAGCACATAGGTTATGGGAACATTTTAGGGGATTACTGGTTTGTTTGTTTATATTTCTATTGTATTCTATCTCCCTCATCCCTGTATGAAGATAGAGATCAGTAATTGAGTGGAATAAACATTTAGTGTCACTTCAGTTAGAACCTTAAGAAAAGAATATAAAAGGAGAGGAATAAAAGAATGAACTGTACAGTCATCCAATAAATGAGCACAAAAGGAATCACATTTTTATACTACAAGATTATTTGCCTCGCTTTAACATTTGTTAATTGTACTATGTCTGGGGACAATTTTTGACAGTCTCATCAAATCTGGGACAGAGTACAGTTCAAATTAAAATAAAATGAAGACAAAGCTTTTAGAGAAGCAATTCTTGTTTTACTGAAATGTCTGACTAATGTCTTCTCTTCAAGCCAAATTACCATTTTAAAATCATATTTTAAAGTATTTTGTACAAGATACGTGTATTGTTTAGAAATGAAAGCAAAGTATATCTGGAGATGCCTTTAGATACTTCTAGTTTAAAGTCTGTATTTCACTGTGCAAACTACACAGATATATATTCACTCATTCTGACAATAAATTTTGCCTTCTCTGTGTTGAATGTAGCCTCTTTGCACTCAAATGCTTCTTGCTGTCCTTCAGTTATCACTTCTTGAGGTTCACTTGAAACAAGGAATCTTAAAAAAAACAGCATTCAGCCAAAAAGCATAAGTATTTTAAGGAATGCTTTCTTCTGAAATGTCCATTGGCCATGTGGTCATCATCACTCTAATTTAATATCCAGCAAATGCAATGAGATCTATCAGTATTGGTGGTTTGGGTAAATTAATGAATACAACTGCAAACCCATGGGATAAAGCATGAGCTAGAAATTACCATTTTATACAATGGTATGACAGACAGAATTCATCATAACTCCAGTGTGACTTATGTCTCAAGATACAGCTCTTTCCTTTATTTCCTTCCCTTACAGTGTCATACTGTTTCCTGCAATGACATATTGCATATATAATGCCAATATACTTCAGCCAAGCAGAACTTGAGTAATATTTATTTAGAAAGGATGAGTTAATCTTGGACAGAATAAAGCAATAGACATTTAGTAGTGATTGGCTCCAAAACAAGTATTCACCTAGATAATATGCATGATTTATTTACCTTTTTATAGAAAGTAAGTCTGTGTATTTTATGGCTGTTCTAAAAATCAAAGAAAACATTAAACCTGATGGTTTATTTCTATTCATCTAATCTGAACTTTTCAAAAATGATAGAATTGAAATCCAAGTGACCCTGCTAACAGATTTTTTTATGAAGTAGTTGAGAGATAAATTGGTTTTTGGAACAGAAATAAGGGATTTCAGATTCTCATCAATACGTCAAATAAATTCACCAATGTAGTACCTTTAAAATACATGCAAAAATATTTGCTAGAACATTAAATGTTCATGATTCCCAATAAACAGAATAATCACCTCCCCTTAGCTTCCTCTACCTGTCTACTTCAATCTGTGCACGAGCTTTCAGCTGGCATCTTGTATAAATATCTTAGATTCCAGAAAAGAATGTGGAATACAGGAGGAAAAGAGAAATATCATATAGAAAATATTTGCATATATATATTCCTGACAGAATAAATTAACAGTGCAGCAAATGCATTCCCACTTCCATAATAATTGGCAGAGGACCTCACATTTCACTGAGAGTTAAGCCAACTGAAACCCACTGCTTCTGCTCTGCCCAACTTATTACTTTGGAAAACCAAACAGCAAGCTACCAAGAATTAAACTCTTACACATTAAGGAATTGCTATAATTCTCCATTGCTTTTGTAATTAAATAAATAAATAAATAAATGGAATTTAAGTAGATATTAATGTTTCAGCATGCCAGAAGCCACGTATCTTTGTCATGCTGTCGTTCGCTACATCTGTATATAGTATAGGGAAGCAACACCTTGTTGACCCAGCTGCTGACTGGTGACTCATTTTTTTTTAAATTTCACTATTAACTTCTTCACTTTAAATACAAGGCTCTTCATTATGTAAGGTGGCTAAATAACAACCTTCTTCATATTAGGTTATCACGGAAGACAGCTTCAGTATACCTATTTAGTCAGCCTGCCATGGCTTTTGTCACCAGTGTTAAAAGGAGACAGGAGTTTTTCAGGGAACTCTGTATATTAAAGCACAAGTAATTCTGATCACTGCCTGAGAGGTGCTAAGGCTTCTGTAAATGGCTGTTTTTTTCCCGTATAGCTGTAGTAAGCACCCGAGTTTCTTATTTCATGGAATACACATCAACAGGATAGTGAAATGACTTCTGGCATTCATGCATTTTTAGAGAAAGAATTATCACTTTTAAACTAAAATCTTGATGAATTTTAAGATTTCACTAGAGTAAGAGCATCACACATCTTTAAATAACCATAGGTTTCAGGAGTAAAGAAAAACCTTTGTAGTAGATAATCTTCATGTATTTAAAAGAGAAAAAATGAATAATATGAGTTTGGCTATAAAACAGCTGCAAAATTGTATGACTAAGAGCCTTCAAGTTACAGAAGTTTTTCCACTATGTCAGAGGACATCGCTGTGTTAGACCTTCAGATGTTATTTCAAGGTCAAGAAT
>NW_024962334.1:38729022-38729300 GCF_019238085.1 Lagopus leucura | reverse complement strand
GAAAAGAAAAGAAAAGAAAAGAAAAGAAAAGAAAAGAAGAGAAGAGAAAAGAAAGAAGAGAAGAGAAGAGAAAAGAAAGAAAAGAAAAGAAAAGAAAAGAAAAGAAAAGAAAAGAAAAGAAAAGAAAAGAAAAGAAAAGAAAAGAAAAGAAAAGAAAAGAAAAGAAAAGAAAAGAAAGAAGTACAGACAGTTTTGATGAATGTGAGAAATATCTGTGAAACTCTTAAAAAACAAAAACCACTAAAAAAAAAAAAAAAAAAAAAAAAAAAAAAAAAAAA
>NW_024962334.1:38718468-38728922 GCF_019238085.1 Lagopus leucura | reverse complement strand
TATTATTGCTGAGTGGGAATAGCAGTAGCTAGATGCAAAATAAATTGTATTCAGTCTTACAATATGTTATAATATCACGTGCCTAGACAGTCTTGCCTGAGGGATACATCAAAAGGAATACATAGTCACTGGTAATTATTTCCTTGTATCCATGAATGTGATACTCTTAAACACATTCAGTATACCACTAGTAAAATAACCTGATGGTTTTAGGATCACTGGGTTACAGTATCTCGGTGAACAGTTATTTGGAATACTCAGCAAGAAGAAGGTATCTGTAAAAGTTAATGTAAATAGGTGCAGACACAGAAGGAAGAATTCAGCAGAAAATGTACTAATATTTTGAAATTATTGCTTAAGGTTGAGTTGTCTAAAGGAAATGTCCTGTCATTCAAGACAAAGTACGTTATTAATGACTTCATTAATCTTTTTGAAGTCTGATCAGACATCTCTGGATGTCAATTTATCTTAATGGTCAATCATGTTTCTTCATTTATAACTCAGATTTTGAAACAGCTCAGATAAATATAATATAGATTAATTTATATGTATGTATTTTGTATATGTTTAATATCAGTAAGAATATTAGTAAAAATTCAGGGTAAATTAGTAAGAGTAAGGTGGTTTTCTTTGTGAATAGAACATGTTGGCTTCCATAGTACTTATTGATTTCCTCTCGTGTAATTCAGCAAAGCTTAACAGGGTAAAAATAGATTTTACAGTTTTTACATTAAAAGTAATGGTAAAAAAGTTGTCAAGAATTGTGATTGAACTCAGTAAATCATGGTATTTATAAAATAAAATATAACCCATTATTTGTCTCACTATTAAATCATTTTTTGCTAATGCCATAAGATGCATTAATCCAGAAAACAAAGTATACATTAAATATTGTGGAATTATACTCATAATCCAAAATCTCATACTATATTTTGAGCTTTTGTTGTAAACTGAGTTGTGCACAACGTCACTTATAAGTCACTTATAATACTACAATATATAGCATATATAGTATATATAGTATATTATAATACTTTAATATAATAATGTATGAATACACTTTCGTGCAGTGTTCTGCTCAAACTCCCATTTAATATTGATCAAGCACTCAGTTAATAAAATGAGAAGGACACATGCACCAATTTTTAAATATATTTTGTTTGACTGTTACTAGATGGTTCTAAAAAGCAAAAAAATGTACCTAACAGTTCTTATTTTTAATATCACTTGGCACTTATTTGCATACCCACTTAAGAAAATATCTTTCAAAAAATACCATAACAATATTTAAATTAATTTATAGGTGTTCTGATTTCTCCTCCACAACTTTTCACCTCCACATCATTTGTCACACAGCAAAGAAGATGATAGAACACCTTTCATACTTATTATTAAGAAATCAAAGAAAGAGAAATACATTATTTAAATGTCTTTTATTTTCTTTTCTATGTTTTTGTTCTCAGTAGGTATTTTGATAACTGAATTAAATCTTTTCTGGATGTCTCATTTGCTATTGCTTCCTCATTTAAATGACAAGTTTTTTTTCCCCCAGAATTTTTAAAGATCAGTCAGCTATTCCACAGGGACTTCTTCACTCCTACATGCACCGAAGAGGGTGGCAATAGATCCTAAATTGCAACTTGAAAATTGAGTAGAAAAAAAATACCTCATCCTATGTAGTGAACACAGAAGTTCATGAAAACAGGAAAAATATTGGTTGATAAAGGTGTCCAAACTTACTGTGGCCTTCTAGTACCTAAATGGGGCTTAAGAGAAAGATGATAATCGACTCTTTATCAGGCAATGCAGCAATAGGACATGACGTAATTGTTTCAAACTGAAAGAAAACAGTTTTTTATTAGACTCTAGGAAGAAATTCTTAATGATGAGAGAGAGTGCTATGGTACTGACACTGGTTGCCCAGAGAAGCTGTGGATGCTCCATCCCTGGAGGTGTTAAGGCCAGATCTGATGGGCCCTGGACAGCCTGATCTCACGAGAGATGTCCCTGCATGTCCCATGGCAAGAGTTTGGAACGATGATCTATAAGGTTCTCTCCAACCAAAAGCATTCTATGATTCTGCAATTTGTGTATATTTCTGGGAGTATGCATTCATCTTACATTACATCTTTTGCAATAACCGTAAGAAATGTATCTTACTTCATATATGCCACAGCTGGTATTAAAACTACTACAGCATCAATATATGATACCCTGAGGCTCAGGATTTAACTTGTGTCTGATGAAAAGAATGCAAACCTGCATTTGCAAATCTTTTTATGATTTTTGATAATGCATGAATACACATATGGTACGGTATTTTCATCCCAAGTCTGTTAAGAATCTCCACAGGCTTTATTGGGTTATATTTTGTCTCCTTTCTTAATGTTTAATACTGCTGCGAAACGGAAAACGTATTTTTCTTGTCAGCTTTTCCTGGCTAATCGGGGCCATAAGTCTCTCATCGTATGTGTAAAATGATCCAAGACTAAGTTTCCAGCCTTGATTTTGGTTTTTTTTTTTCCTTAATTTCCAGTCACATCTCCCATTGACATAGTTGGTAGGGATGTTTTCCAACATAATGCAATTAGTTACAATAATGGAATATGATAAATTAATGGTAATCACGGCAAACACGCTCAAGGATGTTATTATTTAAATAAGTAGGCTGAACTTAGACTGCTTTCTTGCCATGCATCCTCATTACTCAACCCTGGAGTTACTTGTGAGGTAATTCTAAGAGCTCCTATGGCAAAGAATAGAAACACTTTTGTAAGTAGAATTGATTCAGATCTGCTAAATTTAGGCTTTTATAAATGTAGTACAGCTCTAGGGCTGAATAAACTCAACAAATTTTATCTAAAACCTAGGAGTACAGTTTTAGTTAGCTCAAACTTCCTGTAAAATCAGTGGAAAATTTCCTCCTAGAAAAGAATTCAACCTATCTATGTCAGACATGAATCTCTAAAGAGGTATAATTCAGCCTTTGGAGATGTCTGTATCTCTCTGAGGACAGAAACAGTCTGGACATTTGAAATAATAAAGCTAGGGTGCCCTAAATTCCTACACCAAAATATCACGTCAGTTACATGGCAAATAATTTACTTTCCATTAATGGAAATGATGGACTCTCTTTTTTTTAAGGTTCCATTAGAGAATTATTCAGAGGCCAATACCCAGTGCAGACAGTTGTCGTAACATGGAAAAATTACTACAGACTTTGGAGGAAAGAAGTGGCAATTACTCCTGGGGAAATGTGCTTAAGTGACACTGGGAAAAATTGGATTCTGTCACATTAACCATTCTTAGTGCAGAGTCTCACAGTCCTACAAGAAATGTAAGTATGACTGTTTTAAGAATTTGCATGACATTAATGTCAAAGTTAGATCTAAGAACTGATTCATGCCCATAGTGGACAATGCAGTCATAATAGCTCAGTTGCTCTGCAGTCTAAGAAAATTCTACTATTCAGAGATAGCATTAATATTATATTGTTGATTATTTCTATCAAAAAATGGATAGAGTACTGCAGTCTTTCTTTTGTGGAATAGCTAGCATAGAAGGAGTAGTCTCAAAGGAGCACTGTTATGTCCAACCATATGCACAAATATGTGGCTGTCAAGTTTATACTGCATTGTCTTCAGGCTGGCATGCTGCCAGCCCCCAGGCAGGCAGAAGGAAGATATATGTGGAAAGAGGTAGTCAAATTGCTTCCCTATGGCTGCCTTATAAACATACATATGTTAAACACATTTATTAAGGCAGTCATCAGCAGCAAGTGCAAGGGCCTTCTTATCCCTCATGAGGGATAGTGGTTGCTTACATAGGAGTGAGAAACTGGAAGCTGGCCCAGTAATCTGGAAAGCATATTACACGGGATTCCCCATGGAGGATCACTTTGCTGCCAGCATGTATTGCTCTGGGGTTTCAACACACCATCAATCTGGAACCTGGCAGTCACCATTCCCCAGCTCACCTCATCTCATGCAGTGAGCAGACACAGTGCAACTATTTGTCTCAGATTGCAGCCCGGCCATTCAAGCAAGGGGAAGGGGGAGGAAGGGAAACCAAAAGTCTCTGACAGAAATGCGCTCTCCATTAACCTGCTCAAGCAAGCTGTGAGTTGCAGCAGTGTGACTATTCTTCAGATGGACTCAGTGCTTTTGACTGGATCACAAACTATGGCAACCATTGCTATTTGCACAGTTATGGCTCGAGAAAGAAAGAGGAGGAAGATCTAAATTGAAGCTTGCAGATAAAGTGCTGTCATTTATTACTGTAACAGTACAGTGTGAGCTGTACCGTTAATCTGAAGACTTAAGAAAATTTTATAAATGTCAATTATATCTCAAATAACATCTACTTAGGAGTGCAGCTGTTTTTCAGTGAGCATTGTACTTCTCGTGGGAAGCAAGTTTACTGATCTCCTCTCCTGGAGACCTTGGCAAATGAGAAGGGGATATCAGTGATCCACATTACACCAACTGGGAGTTGTAGATGAACATTCCCAGCTTGGTCAGCCCTGGGTAATGTAAAGCCCTCAGTGGAGATCAGGCTGCATTTTTTGTCCTTGCTCCCCTCCTCCTTGCTGTATTTTCCTAGCACATTCCCATTAGAAAGACCTTGAGGTAACAAACAGAGCTAAAAATCTACCTCTAAAATCTAGTCATTCCAGATCTTCCTCCTTTTTTCTCAGCAGAAGCTGATCATGCTCTTAATTTTAGTTGTGCTTTTTCTGATTGACCTCTATATGTCTAATACCTCTGACAGTAAATTTATTGTATCAATGGAGAACTATGGTCCAGTCATTTTTCTGTAATGATTTTGCACACAAAACTAAGTACTGGCCGTGTCCAGTTGTGAAACTGGCCAAAGTTTGTACTTTCAATTAATCTAAAACAAAATGTAGTGTAGGAAGTGTTCCTTCAAAGGCAAGCACAATTTCCTCTTAACAAAACCCAAACCAAAATACTTTCATAGTTTTGTATCTCATTTAGACTTTTACGCTTCTCATTTCACATAACAAACTGGAGCATGAAGCTAGAGGCAAAAGTTACAGGACTAAGAGAAATCAGCACCCAGACGGAGCAGACCTCTCCCTGCTCTTAGAGACAGATGGGTGTGAGGGAGCTCTGGTTTGGAGCCCATCCAGTTGTAATCGCTCATGCTGTGATTGAGCTAATTAGTTCTACTAAAAGCTTGAATCTGACAGTGTCCAGCTGGGAAGGCATTGCTCGAGAAAGGTGAATCCAACTCAAACCTCAAGCTCATATATGAATTCAAACAGAGATTTCTTTTGTCTTACTATTGTTGGTTGGTTTTTGCTGATCTATTTTTAAAATAAAACACAGACCTGAGGGTCAGCTGTGGGACACACTGATTTAAATTTTACATCATCATATAAACAGACTGTTCCCAAAAGAGAACCTGAGCTTATCTCTTTCCAAAGCTTATTCTCTTTCCAAAGAGAAAAGGAAAATGAAAACAATAAATTTCTCATACGTGACTTATCAAATGTATAAGAATGATTTTTTTAATCCATTTTGTAACTAAATGTCACCAGTGAATTAGCTAATTTTGATACACATGTAGTATATAGTTATAGTATGCTTTTGCCATTTTGAAATAGTTTCATTTTATAATATGCTCTAGACATTAATCATCTTGTGCAAGAAATGGATGCAGAAACACAGGAAAATGATGGTTTTGTGTGGGAATTCTGCATTAAAATCAAGAATTATCTCTGCCTCCCACACTGCATTGATTTTGTAACATGTAGGAGACTTGCTTGGCCTGTTTGTTACTTAAGGTAAAAAAATACACACACACAAAATAAAGTTACATCTATTTGAACAGCTGACAGTGTATCTAGACAGTTGTTTTGCCTATTGTCACTCACAAATACATAAGGAGAAAGTAATTTTGGAAATGCAGAATCATGAAGATCATTATAGTGCCTGTGTTTCTATATTTATTTTTTCTCCTAAATATGTACACATGTGCACATTTATGTATCTCATGGGTATCATCACTAAACTACATATACCCACATGTCTCTGAAATACCTCTAGGGATAGAGACTCCAGCATTCCTCTGAGCAGATTGTTTCAATGCTTGATCATCCTCTCCGTAAAGAATTTTTTAGTAATGACCAATTTACACCTCCTCTGGTGCAATTTCTTTACCCTTAGGAGTAAGGGTAAGGAGACTTTCTTTACCCTTAACACTCATCCCATGAGAAAAGAGACCAGCACTGTTCTTACTGCAACCTCCTTTCAGGAGCAAGAAATTCTTCCTTCAGCCTCTTCTCCAGACTAAAACACTCCAGTTCCCTCAGTTACTCCTCACATGTGTTATGTTCTAGACCTTTCACCAGCTTTGATGCCCTGGCTCAAGCAACTCAGCATCCCCACTTGGACTGAAGGGCCCCAAGCCGAACATGTTACTCAAGGTGTGGTTTCTCCAGTGTCGTGCACAGGGGAACAAAGAACATCAGAACTGGCAGGAGAATGGTTTTAGATAGAATTTGAATATGCTTTCTGTGTCTGCATCAAGAATTCATGTCTGAAGTATACATCTGTTGCTGGTTTGTTATGTTATTTTCCCCTTTGATTGTTAAGTTTCATGTTATGGGTCCAGATGTACAGTCTGAATAATTGATCTTGGTTTATTTAAGGAAATTAACATGACCTATAGAAACATCTAAAGAAGTAGAAGATGCAAAAAAGAATATAGAAAGTGGTCTTGGCTATTTATTTGAACGCCTCAAGAAGCAGGTCTGTCTTTGAATTTGACCAAGTCAATATCTCATAGCAGAGTAGGAGATTCTATTTTCTTTGAAACTGGAAGGAAATAATGAAAGTGCCATACTGATATAAGACTAGGTCATTCATTAATGAGGCTTCTTGTAATTTCACTAACTTCAGGTAATCTGTGATAATTTATTCTAGGAAATGTTTTTTTCTATGATGTTTCAAATAATTTCCCTGTAATTGAACTTCAGAAGAGTCCACAAGTACTTCTAATCCTTAAAATAGTTTGTCAGTAAGAGTCAAGACTGTTTCATTTCCACAAGGCTAACAAATACTATATTGTTTAGCTGTGGTGCAAAAATCTTCATGCCTTTTTTGTTTGTTTGTTTGTTTGTTTGTAAAAAGGAATCTTGAAATAAAACCTTAATTATAAATGACTTTATGTTAGCGTATAGTATTTCACAGCTAATAAAAACACCCAAAGACAACATTAGTTTGAAACAGGTGTAGCATTGTTTTCTTTTTCATACTTTTCTTATGCCATCCTGAAAACTATTTTCTATATATTATATATATTCATATATAATTATTATATATATTTTATATATTCTTTTATATATATTTTATATATGTATATTACATATTCTACTGCATTAGTTTTTCCCAAATTTACTGGGTTTCATATCCAAACCCTAGAATCCTGAATTCATGCCTTTCTTTAGACTTTTGTGACCTTGATACGTCTTTGTTCTGAAACTCTTGTTGAATCATGATGTCCTCCCCAGCATTCCCATCAACTACAAAAATGGTTCTCCTTATGTGAGTAATCCTTGAATTTTTTAATTCCTCACTCCACCTTCTGTTACAGGCTACTCAAGTCTCTGGTTATGGACCAGACCTTCTGCTACACACTTACTTGAATTATATTATGCAGAAATTCAGTTTCCGTCTGAAGATGTATATCTCCTTCAGACTGCTTCCTGCTCAGTGTAACATCTCAGACTGTGACACCTCATCATATAGATATGTCTATCTATTCATACACAACAGGACTAAAAATCCCTCCTGTAAGATTTCACAGACTTATTTATATAATAATATATAAAAGTATATTATATATAATATAGTATATATACTACATATATGTATATTATATACTATATAAATATATATATGAATATATATTTATATACTATATAAATAAGTATGTTTATATATGTACTTAATTATATTGAGTAACAGTAAGCTACCCTTCAAGACACTGCAGTCATTAGCTTGGAAAACTTCTCAAGCAAATTTTTCTCTAGATCTCTTTACCATTCTGTCAAGATTTTGCAAAGATTAAGTTTGCTCTTTGAACTCATCATTCTTGCTTCATTACAGCATTGTATTTTCCTGCATTGCAACAGCCATTAGCCATTTGTCCTCAAATCCTCCCAAAATGTCAATATCCTGAAAAATTCTTCAAACCTTAAGCACAAAATACATTGTTCTGGCTTTGCAGCTTTGTGCAAAGTTTTGCAACTTTTTCCAGATCATCAGGTCTATCTAATTGTACTTGTTAGTTTGTAATGGTCTCATGACTTTCACAGAGGATGTGTATGCATCACTGATGTCACAGTCTGACAGATTTTTATCTTTTGTGGATACATTTTTCTCATGTGATGTTTCTGAAACAGCAATGTCTCTCAAAAAGATAGAGAAAAAAATTGCCTGTGGTGCCTGATACAATTTACAGAAACATGTTTATTTCTAGAGCAGGAACACTACATTTATTTTGAGAATAAGTTTGCTCAGCCAGATCCAGATATACCCACATATTTTCAATCAGGGTAAAAGTTTCCATTATAAACAATTGATTGTTTAACATACATTTCCTCTCCAGTTCTGCATAATTGCTTCCACAGTTTGCAACTGCAGTAAATCAAGGCTGTTAGGGATCTATCCTGCATCTGTGACTTCCTAGACATGAATTTAGGTACTTCATTGAAAAACATTTTGGCAGTGCTTACACTTGACCTTCTCCATGATCTAAGAAGAGAACTATGAAGAAGTATTTGATCATCTTCTGAAATTATCTCTATTTTAACCATGGGTAGAGATATTTTGTAAGGTCCCATTCCGAATTTCTGACTCAGATAACTGTATAGAATTTGGTGAATAATCTAAGGCCTTAGAGATTTCAGTGAAACTCACATTAGATATTATTTTATTATTTTTGTTGTTGTAAACCAAATAAAATATTTTCTAAACAACTTGAAAGATATTTAAGTCTACATTTTTAGTTTTCCTAGAAAGAAGCCATAGGGCTCAGGTTAGTGTGTTCCTTGAGTTTTATTTAGAATAGTTTTGGTGTGTATTTGCTGCTGCTTTTCAATCAAATATTATGTTTTCAGTGAACACTATGTTTATTATGGGCTTGTGAATACACAAACTCTCTATATAGGCCACATAGTCAAATCAAATTGTATGCTAGTCTAAAGCTTGTAACTTTATATATACAGTTAACTATATAATCTTTTATGGTGGGTTTGAATGAAAAATCAGAAAGACTTACCATGTAAAACAATCTTTCCTTCTTAAAGAACTAATAGAGGTGTTAATATTAAGGAGTCTCCTGATTTTGGTAACTGATTGGACTTCAGTTATCAGGTTTGCAGACACACAGAGAATGCTTGGCATCAACACTGATTATTTTCTCCTCTTTTCTCCAGAAATAATGAATTCATTTTTGTTTTTCATATTGGATAAGCGTCTGTATGTATGTATTTTAGATGTCATTTTAGAAAACAGAACTTGTAGGCTTCTTTTAATTTTCAGAAATATTTATAATGTTAGACTAAAGTTGAATTAACTTAAAAAAAAATGTGCAATCTATTTCAGAATATTTTTTTCCTGTGTATGTATATGCTTTTGGTTTGTTTGTTAAATATTCCTCTCAGTCACAATTTAAAGTGATGAACTATCCCAGGAGATGCAAGGTTACCTCTTAGTCATTACTAGAAGCGCTGAGTTGTCCAAGAAGAATAGAGCTTGTTTTGTTTTTGTTTTTGTTTTTTTTTGGTAATGATTCCATTCCAATTTTGCAGATATGAAAGAGACAATCCCTCAAATGTGCTTGTGTTCTTACTGGAACTGAGTCCAGACTGTGAATCTTTTGAGGTTTACCCGTTTGTACTACGGGTCTTATTAGTTAAAATTGCACATAGCAGCTTAAGAAAGCATTTTTATGTTCTCTGGCTAGGAATAGTTCTGTTAGAACACACTTGTATGACTAAGTAGTTACTGAAGCTGCGGGACTGCTAACCTCAGTGGTTTCTTACTGGGCATTCAGTTCTTCCAGTAAATACTCCTTTTCTCTCTCTCTCTCTCTCATATAATTTTTTTGAAACGGTTCTGTACCTCATATGGCCATGAATGCTAAACCAGGACTGTTGTTATTATAGGAAATGTTTGTACCAAGCAACATAAATCTCTAAAATTTTGTTTCTGCACTCTACTTTCCCAATAATTAGTCATGCCTACAGCTTAGTAATGACTACTCCAGCCAGTCAGGCAGACTACAATAGTAATTTTCCTGGCAATGGGTAACAAGATAGTAAATCACTGTTAGAGTGAAATTTAGGCCTGCCCCTTAAACCAATATTAAGACTAAAATATCTTCAGTTCAAAAAATTGTAAGGAGGCAAGATTGGGGGTGAA
>NW_024962334.1:38697983-38718368 GCF_019238085.1 Lagopus leucura | reverse complement strand
GGAGGAGGAGGGGGAGGGGGAAGGGAGGGAAGGGAGGGAAGGGAAGGAAGGGGCATTTAATCATTTTTAAGCCTTTACATTGATAGTAACTTCATTTTAAACCAGACATTTTTATCCAGTGCAGGGATGAATGTGATCATTTTTATTAGCAATTTTATTCACTGTAACAATTCACCTACTAAACTAGAAATATAAGAAAGATTATCCCAACCTGGATGAGGGAACAAAGTTTGTGACTCACCAAACTAGGAAAACAGTCATGGATGTTATTATTCATTTTTCAGTCTACACTGAGTCTGTACAGACACCTAATAAGGTTGAGCTCCCACCATGATGGGATACAGTGTGTATTCTTCTGCACTTCTAGGTGCAGAAGATAGAATCTAAGATTGTTTTGAAAATGTTTCTTATGAGCAATTTTCATCCGGTGGAAAATAACTCTGGCTCCTGCCCTTGGCAGTATAACATTCCACATACTGGTTACTCCTTTCCAGACCTGCCAAATCATTGCCAACCCCAAAGTTATTGCTTAGAAGAATGATATATCCACCCAATATTGTGCAGCTTTTGATTTTTGATCTTTTGTCTTACTGAACAGGAGAGGTTTTCTTGGTTTTATTTTTGATTAGAGAATCACAGTTTGAAAACCAAAATAAGTAATTTTAACTTGAAGAACTAATTGTATGTCCTAATTCTTTCAGATCACGTGGCTATTTAAAGCATTATTAAAATTATGCCAGATATGTAATAGGGCATTTAATGAGGTAACGGGTGAAGATTCCTGCAGTGGCACATTCTGTTACGTTCATGGCTTTGCCGAGACATTTGAAAAGTTTTTGCCTTAGTATGGATGATTGCTATGTCAGATTGCTTAGTACAGAACTATTTGCAAGGTGGTCTATGACAAAAAAAAATTGTCACAAACAAAACTTCAAATCGATCAAAGACTCAACCTTTATTTTAGCCTGAGCTTCTAGAGATCTTTCTAAGCTGGGCAGTTTTCTTTGCAAGCAGGGAAACAGTCTAAAATATTTATTCCAAACAAACAGTTATATTTTTCTCTGACATTGGAAAAACTTTTTTTTTTCCTAGCATAGAGAAGACAATAATAAGCACTGATGAGAGGATTTTCTGCTGCCCTTTCCCAAAACAATGTGTTAAATTGTCTAACAAAATATGTTACTGTGAAGCTGGACAACAGGGCTCACTAATGCCAGAAAATGATAGCCCTGATTTACAGGGAGCCTGAAAATGTAATACAAACTTTCCAGTCTGACAGAAATCGCTCTTACAAACACATAAGTCAAGTTTCAGAAATCACTTTTGCCCTCAATTAAAAAAAAAAAAAAAAAAAAAAAAAAAAGGCAACAACAAATCCTGACGGTTTACCGTATTTCCAATAAATTGCCCTATTGATAGAACAAGGGGGGAATAGCTTTAAACTAGAAGAGGGGAGATTTAAATTAGATAAAGATGGACATTTTTCACTCAGAGAGCGGTGAGGGCACTGCTTCTCAGAGAAGCTTTGGGTCCCTGATCCCTGGAGGCATTAAAGGCCAAGCAAGATGGGGCCCTGGGCAGCCTGAACTGTTGAGAGGCTATCAGCCCACAGCAGGGTTTTATAACTAGATGATCTATAAGGACCTTTCCAAACTAAGACATTCTAAGATTCTGTGATTCTATGATTTTTGTTCTCTTGGACAGGTACTTTAGGTGAATGAAAGGGCTGATATTTATTTACTAATTTCCACTGATAAACTTAGAAAGCAATTCTATCTTTTATAAGATTGCCACAAATTTGAAAATTGGATTTTGTATTACATTTTCACTTTATAATTCTGCCGCCAATGATTTCTGTTGGTTTTGTCTGTTTTCCAGATTGGGTGATTTTTTTAGAAGTGTTGTTGACAGAGTATTGTTCAAAAAAGAGTAAAATTACTTTTTATCTGGAAAGAATTATATATCTTTAGCCTATTTTGTTCAAAATGATCTAAAGTTAATTTAGGAACTTAAAAATGAGAACTTTCTATTTACTAGTTTAAAAAAAAAATCTTAAAACTGTTGTAAACTAAAAATAAAACCCAATAAAATCAGAAGATGGATTTGAATATACATCTGTTAAAATAGATGATGTGGATCATATTTTGTTCCTCTTTTAGTTGTTGTTCTGTTGGTTTTTTTACAACGTTAGCAATAAATTTTGTTTATATTCACAAAATTTACACTTTCTTCATGTCTAAAATATATGTTTGTTTAAAAAAGTCCAGAGTATCCTGAAATTACACAGCTCCAAGAAGTGACTGCTTAAGAGAAGAGAAAAAAAGAACAGAATAGTTAGCATCAATATATACAGATTTGCTTAATAAATCAGCTGAGCACCTCATTGCTTAAAACAAGAGAAAACTTCTGTCTTTTCTTTGCACATTACTTAGAATAAAATAGAACTGATTTTATATAAAACTAATCATTTAACACTGAAAGGCAATCACCAAGGTTTCTGTTTCGAGAGTCAGAAAATTTTCAGATGGAGAGGTTTTTGACCTTTTTACTTAAAGAAATGAGAAGAAAAAGAAAATATTTTATAGTTGTAAAAATTCAGAAGTCTAAAGTCATCATTCATTTTTCAGTATTTACGCAGTGAATTTTTTTTGCATAGATGTTTATGCAAAAAAACTTTTTTAGTTCAAGAGGAACATTAACTTCTAGGGGAACTGTTAAAGAAGATAAGAATGTAACAAATCCTTGCTCTCAAGCCTGCTTTGAGATGTATATGGGCACAGTTTCTGTTCCGTATTGAAGAAGTTTGCCCTATATTTTTTAATGTATGCAAATGATAATGGGAAAGTCACTACAGGATTTGGCAACTTTCCCATGGACATGGAAACAACTGAGGCAAAGGCTTTCAAGTTATTTTTCATTATGAAATAGCAAAATCAAGCTGGTTTTCTGTTTTACACTTATTTTTATGGCAGCAATAAACTTACACAACTTGTTTCTGTTGAGGAATTGAATATTGCCTGAGTGTCAAGCTTTCTTCTGATGTCACTGATTATAATGATGTGTATACAACATATATGAGACAGGTGTAGGTATTATACAAAGGTAGAAACTAGATGAAGGCCTTATGATTTAGTGCTATTGCATTTTTCTAACAACAGGAATCACGGACTCCAGAAGAATAAGTCAAGTGTCATGTACAACAGCATTATTTAGTGATTTCTCCATCTTGCAGAGATTTCAAGCTGCAACAATACTCTAAGGTACTACAGAAAAGTATAAGACGTGCAGAGCTCTGTTCAAGCTCTGTAATTGCTTTAACACATCTCTCACAGGAAGACCCTGAGGCCCATAAAGCCGATATGGCTGGTTCTCACAATGCAAGCAGAACAAAATTAGAGGTCCAGAGGTAACAGCACAGAGTGAAAAGTACAGTTTCCCATCGATCCTCCCACTGGGTTGGGGCTGCTTTGGCCAATACAATTTCATGGTTCATGGGTCTATTTTTGGGACATGACTGTCCCAAACCAGAGGATGTAGAGATACTTCTGGATTCCAGCTGCGTGGGACTGGAAGATGAAAACTGGATTCCGTGCTTGCACATTATTCTGCCACGTTGAGTAGGAGAAGAAAATAATGAAAGACAAATAGAGAGAGGGCCAGGTATCTTTCTTTTTAGGTACAAACTGATGATAGCAAGGTAGTTAATACCTAAATATCATAGAATCATAGAATTCATTTGAGTTGGAAGGGACCCTTAAAGGCCTTCTAGTCCAACTTCCCTGCCTCATCCAGCCTGAATCAGGTGCTCAGAGCCCCATCCAGCTTGACCATGTATGTCTCCAGAGATGGGGCATCCACCACATCTCACTGGAAACCTGCAGCAGTGCCTCACCATCCTTGTAAAAAACTTCCTTATATTTGGTCTAAATCTCTCTTCTTCTAGTTTTAAACCATTTCCCTTCTTCTTATCACAAGAGATCCCACTAAAGAATCTGTCCTCTTACAGTCTCCCTTTAGATACTAAAATGCCACAACCAGGTTTTCTCAGAGCCTTCTCTTCTGCAGGCTGCACAGCCCCAGCTTTCAATCTGTCCTTATAGAGATGCATTCCATCCCTTGGATCATTTTTCCAGCCCTTCTCTGGACACATTCCAGGTCTCTCCTGTGCTGAGGACTCCACATAATAATAACGATGATGATAACAATAATAAATGCATAAATGAAAACGAATAGCAATTTTCTTTTCCTTAACCCTGGATTAAATACCGAGGTCTGCTTCCCCATCCGCCTTTTTGTGTGTGCTCTGTCCCGACCTCTCTCACGGCGCCCAGGCGGGGCCGCTCTCGGTCCGTCCGGCGGAGACCCCGCAGCTCCCGCCGCCCCCAGCGCCTCCTTCGCAAGGAGGGCGCAAACGTGAGGAAGGCTTTCTGGCACGAAAATCGTGAGGAACGCAGAATCTGAGTACACCAGCTACCTTTCCCACTTCTGACCCCAGGTTTCCTTTCGTTGATGCCCTATAGGGAATAAAACAACGTAATCAGCCTGTAAATCTACAGATTTATCATGGCCTGACCAAATAAACATTTAGTAAAGCTTTGTTTGTTTGGTAGGATTTGGTGACACAGCAAGTTAATGTATTCTGGTGTAGGTGACAGCAAAGCAAAAAGCAGAACCCACAGCATGACACCTGCCTTAAGCTGCAGCTCAGTGTGCTGATGACTTCAAGTCCTGTAATGACATAAAGAGAAAAATAAAGGTTTTTCTGTATAGAATGTCTTGGTGGAGTGAAAAACAACAAATGTATTTACCAGATATATGCATGACATTTGGCTATCATCACATAGCTACAGGAACCTAAAACCATAATTTACTTTGATTCTGAAATACTTGCAAAAACTTGTATTTCTAAAGTGTTTTAACTTTATTCAAATTGTCATATCACAAGTGCTCTTTAACCTAAACCTCTTACTCAGCATTGTTCTGGTCACAGATAATCCAAAGCAGACAGGATTCCCGAGCACTTCTCTCTACTCATCAAAGCAGCTCTGCTTTGCTCTGGGAGAGGTTTAGCTCAGACCTGCTGGGCAGCTCTTTATCTAAATATCCAACCTGTTGCCAAGGAATCCCCACATTTCAAGCACATGAACAATATATCTTGACTTTCTCAGTGTTTCTAAAGGTTTTTTTATAACACAATTCAATCTGTAATGCTGTAGAGAAAGCAAAATTAGACAAATTAAGCCCTCCTGTCCATTGTAACATCCACTTTGAAAATCCATTACATGAAAGTTGTCATTACTCTGAAGACTAGGGGTACATCCTGCTTTCATTGAGAAACTAGACTGACATCATTACTGATCTTTATGAAACAATCTCTGACACTGAAGTATCAATCATAGAGTTTTTCCAGAACAATTAGACTCTCAGTTCTATAAACAGTATCCTTTTATCTTATGCTAAATTGTTCTTCAACAGCACTGTTTTCACACAGCAAGCAGTTTCTTTATTTGTTACAACATAATGAGTTAATTCTATGCTAAAGGAAGTGCTCATGATTTCATGTAGTTTTCTGAGTGGGTCTGTAATATAAAAATAAAGTATTCAATATTATTAAATAAATACTTTAGCTCAGCCTTGTCTCTGCTGATAACTCCAGAGCTATGTTTATTAAATTCAATATATTTAATATTTCTGTCTCATCTGAGTCTTCTCATTTCTCTTCACTATGGTACTCTTTCACTTCCATTCATTCTTTTACCACTCTGTCATATCCACTCATGGTATCCACTCTTGGATATTTTTTCTTAATCTTTCATAAATTTACATTAGAAATTTTGCATCTTAACTTATTGTTGAGGTTCCCTTTCTTTACTGAAACAGCTATTGCATTAGAGTTAACATATTAACTCTACAGGGATTCCTGATGGTACTCTAATCTAGTGCATATGTGCCCATATCTGTTACATCAAGTATGAAATTCCAGAATCATCCAAATTAAAAAATGAGAAATAATCAGAACTAGTATTCATATATCTCTTGGTACCACTTCAAAAGCCATACATTTCCCACACTACAGATCACTGAAACTCAGCCTATTTTTCTCAAATCATTTACAAATATTAGCAATTCACAATAACCTTCACTGAAGTTTTGAATTTACAAAGAAATCTGAAACTAGAAGATTCATGGGTGGTTTCTTGTTTCACTGTAAATGTTTTACACAGCCGTAGTGGGTTAAAATATTGATGAATAAGGTCTAACAGTGGTGTGTCATTTTGCATGGTGATTCAGTCTGAGAAGTCACGTGAAGGTTTCTAAATAGAGAACCTACTGCATTTTGGACATGTGTGAAGCTGGCAGATTTTTATAAAGCTCAAGTAGTGAATCAGTTGTGGTCCCTTAACTTCTTTTTTCATGCATGTCTTGCTGGTTATGTGTAGCACAGGGAATATATGGAAGAGGATGTATATATATACAGAGGAGAATGTACAGTTGGTTTGGCTCTTTTCTCCACCTCTTTCTGATGCTTTACAACAGGCTTACGGTCCTGAACTGAAGACTCAGTATAAGAGTACTTACCTCAAAAATTAAATCACTGCATCTGAGAATCCATCCATTAGAAGTTCTACAGGATTCAATTGCAACCTTCTTTACATCAAAAACATGGATCCAATTTTTTTTTTTTTTTTTACAGGAACAGTTATTATTAGGGTAGAGGAAGGAGAAAAAAACCTCAAAGGCTCTTTTTTTAAGTGACAAGTGAATTCATAGTTAAGCATCTGCTCAGAGAGGGAAGTACTGAGGTCAGATCTTGGCCTTGGTTTTAAAGTGGACCCAGGGAGCTATATATCTACAAGCAGCAAATATGTGTCTAGTGACAATATCTTATGTCTTGTTGCTATTTTTTTTTTCCTCCAGAGTAGAAGATTTTCAGCTGTTTTATATTAGAACCAAGATGAGGCTTAGGTCAGTAAGGAAAACCTCCTCTGAGAATGATAGAAGGCTTGGCAGTAAAAGATCCCCAAATCTACTTATGTGTGCCCAAAGAAAAGGGGAAGAGATAAGAAATGAATGCTACTTTCTTGTTGCTTTCTTATTAAAAACAACACTAAAAATAAAGAGATTCGCTCATTTTGTGAGTCATTTCTGCTCTACAAAATGGTTCTGTATTTAGAAATAAATTAAATTTCCTTAGTTTATTGTAACAGGCAGAGTATTTCTTTTGTAAATGTAGAAAAGATATTCCAGGAACCAGAATATTCAACAGTTAACTGTGCATCAGGATGACCCAAGAGCTGCCTTTCACTCTGTGTGGGAATAAGAAGTTGGAAAGCGATACAGGAATCACAGGGTGACTGCAATTGTTTTGGCTAAAGAGTGATAAGCATCAGCTTCTCAGCTGCTGTAAGTCAATATTGCTCCACTGTGCCGATTTACACCAGCTGTGCTATTGGCCCATTCTCTCTCACATAAATGGTATGCTAACACACCAGTGAATGAGGTGGTTGCAATAGTGATATTCCTGGTGGGCTAATCACCACTCTGGCGTGGCCATGACCCACAGAGGGAGGTGCTTTTGACATTATATCAAGAATAATCAAGTCAGAGTGGAAATGAAAACCAGAAACTGAGGTCTTGGGTAAGGCAACAAAGTTGTCTACTAAAACTTACTGAGACCTGAGCAGCTAAAAAAAAAAAAAAAAAAAAAGGGAGCTAAATTTGGAAAACAACACTTTGCCAGAGGCATGAAAATTCTTCTTTGTTGTTTTATTGGCATGCAAATATGTTCAAATGATTTAAGTGTAAATATAGAAAAAGCATAAGGGGTTTAAAGACAGAACTGCAAACAATTGCCTTAGTTGTCTGTGTTATTTTGAGTAGATTTGCTATTTTTTTCATTTGTTACTTTTACTAGGGTGCTTTTGTGGTTTTTTTTCCTATGAAAATATAAATGCTGTTCTGAGCAAACAGCTGCAATGTCATCTGCTATAGATAATATGGATATGAAGTAAAAATTTTATCTGATTCATGCTCTGAAATTTTGGAATTTTCTTATATAATGGAGCTGAAAATGGAAGAAAGTATCTTCAGTATTCTCCTTTCCCAGTGCAGGTGAAGGCATTGTACAGTGAAAACATATGCAAAGCCATTGCATAATACAAGATGATGGGCACCAAGGTCAGATGGGTTAGGAAGATTAGCTATAAAGAATTACTTTCCATCAACTTTTTGGACAAAGTAGACTATCATAGGAAATCTAGAGACAATTGTTTTCATATGTAACTATGATAGCATTGTCATTCCAAAGACTGTTTATTGCAACCTTGTGGCAGGCATCTGCCTAGATTTGACCCAGTGTTAGATCTCCAAGCTCCAACTTTGTTGTCATCTACATGCTTATCTCCATCCTTTTCCAGCAATATATACAGTAAAATATTGATTGCATAATCTAAAATGGTTCAGAAAACGCAGTAGTCTCTTTCTGGCCTATAAAATGAGAATTGCATGCTTGGGACTATAGGAGCATTTTGGTACCTTTTTCCCTGCAAAATATGCCTTTGTTTTACTGAGACAAATGTGCAATTTTGTCTTTACACCAGTTGCTTTTCTATATTTCAAATACTTCAGAACGACAAACCAAAACTAGTGTAAACTGCAAAGCAGAAAGGTAGTATTGCTTTCCAAGGCAGATTTCAGATTGAGCTGATGAAAACTTCCATAGCCATAGAAGGTGTTTGCATACACTACAACTTCTCAAATGACTGAGTGCTTGGGAGTAGCGAAGAAAAGTGGTGCATCTGAAAAACCTTCATTCTGTGTAAAAATCAGCAGTGCAGGTATTCCGGTGAAATATCAACATCCTATTGACTGACTGATTTTGAAGGGTAATTAATCAATCTACCAAACTTGTGTCAGTGCAGAACTATAGGACTGCTCTCCCTGAGGTTGTGGCTAGCAGTAATCCCATCTGAAAACTTTATTTTAGTTAAAATGTTATGAAATGTTGGTGTTGCAGTTTTTGTACCTTTGTAGGTCAGATCACTTCAACATAATTATAGAAGATGTTTGCAAGTCAAATACGATTATCTTCAAAACTTAAAAAGTATTCACAAGAGTTTTATCTTTTTGTTTATTGGCAATACAATATTAAATGTTGTTTCTCATAGGTAAAGGATGACACCTTGGGTAACTGTAAAAATATTTAAAAATAAATTTTTCTTAAGTGGAGAATAAAGAAGTATAACAAAATTAATGTTGATAGTAATTACATCTAAAATGTCACTTAGTACATACTGATGGGAAAAAAAAAATCTCAAAAATTAATTCTCCTGAATGGAAATGATTTTACATTACTGTTGGCTTTTATTAATCTCAAGTTTTAAGATAGAAAAGGGGAAAATTTGCAAAAAGCAAATTAGCTTTAAAGCTATTCTATTATTCTGCAATATTTCCCTTTACAATATCTTTCTTCTCAGTATAAATTCCATGTAGCACAGAGAAAATGAAATCATTTGCACATTTGACACATTGTCCATGTTTATGATATGCAGTAAACTACCAGATAGGCAAGCTCCTTAAGCCTCTTGCCTCATGCTTAACTGAATATGGTAAAATCCAAAATGTTCTATTCATTAATTTTAAGCAAAGATAATACTCTTTGCATATCAAAATAAAAAAGAATCACATGAAAACGTGAAAAAAAAAAAGGTCTCACTGACATTAAATCTAATGTGAATAATAATTTCCTTCCGGGCACTGACATTCTCAAAAGGTCTGCTGTTTTTTCTTAAGGTGACCTGGAGGTATTTGTCACGGCTTTTTCTATGGGACTTAAAACAATAACTTCAGAGACAGAGAATACAAAAACTAAGTGATCAAATGAGAAGCTCAGTCAAGAAAGCTGTCTTACTTGAAAAATAGAAGAGGCTCCTTCTGAGTTTGAAGAAAATCAAAATTACATCCCCATGTAACAAAAATGTTTCCAAATAGAAAGCAAAAACTGCATGATTTAAAAAAAATATATACCATGTTTATTATACTGTTGATATTGAGTATAAATTAAGGCCTCAGAAGAAGATTGGAAAGTGCATCTTTCAATTTGGCAGCCTTGGCATCAGAAGAAAGTGCTATATTTTTCTTTACACAAACCGTCCCCATTAGAGCTCAAGATGTTCTTTTTCTTTTAATCCTCATTTGTACCCCTTAACCATTTGTTTAGAATTAAATTAACTGCAATTTGGAAAATGTGGATGAAAGGTAGTGCATTGAGTAGATATCACATGTTTCCTGAATAGTGCCTGTTCTGCCTCTTTCACAGCCATTCATTGTGCCTGAAAGGGTGTAGTGTGTGAATTGTTGGACTGTCACTCTGCGGTGAAGTCTAGTAGCCAGTATTGCCATGGAAACAGCAGGAAAAAGACAATTAACAAAATGGTTCTGATTTTCCCTATTTCTTGGGGGAAGGGGTGTTCATTAGTGATTTCTTTGTTTTCTTTTGTTATTTTCCAAGAAGAAACACTGGGGAAGGGGTAGAATCTTCTTTTTAAATTAGATATTGTCATCACTGGAGGCCTAGTAATACAACAGAAATGTGTGTTTGTATAATAAAATGTGAGTTTTTAAGTGTTGTCTAGTCTTATTCCTTTCTTTCTCATCACAGAAAAGAAGCCTTAAAATATTCTTAGGTGAGCAACTGTTAATGAGCAGATCCTGTGAGTTTAACCCTCACACATTCATTCATTGGACTTTTAATTAGTTGCTCTCAGAATCACCCCTGTGACAGAAACACAATATGGGCCTGAGAAGGGTTTAAACCAAAAGGGGGCTCTCTTTAGATTTTTAACATTAGTTTAAATCCAGTAAGTTGGAGGGAAGTGCTGTGGGCTGCTGTAAAAGACAGGTTTGTACATCTGAAGCATAATCTGGTTGAGGGGTTTGGTGATAATTTCGAGGCAGCCAACTTCCTTGTCTAGAGACATACTCAACAAAGGGAGGGAAGTCAGGCTGTAAAACATATATCTACCTTTTAAAATCGTTATTTCTGCATAAATGTAGTACCAACCTTCATGAATTGTAATGAAAAACAGATAAGGATGCATGCTGTATATTGATGTTTCATGTCAAACATTCCTGAAAGAGTGAACTCCACACTGTTCATCTCAGATCAATCTAAAAACTTTGGATGAAGAATGCTCTCCCCCAGCTTTACACAGATGCAGTGCCTCCCTATTTTCATTTATTGATCCTTTCCATATAAGGAGCAATACATATGGCAGGAAAACTTATGGAAAGCAATGCAAGCACTACTTCTTTATGCTTCTTTAGATGTGTACTGACAGGTTTCCCCATTGAAATGTTCAAAGAAAGAAGACACATAAATGTCTACAGTGTTTGCCAGCGGCACCCTTGTAAATGTATAACATATCAAGCATGCTGCTGGGATAGAGCTGTCTTGTACCATGAATTTGAATAGAACCAACACATTTGAGAAACAGGACTCTCCTAGATCTGCAGACTCTACTTATAGCAATTAACAAATAGTAAGAATAGCTTTTCCCTTCCCTTCCTTTCCCTTCTCTTCCCTTCCCTTTTTGGAAGACACTGCTATGAATTCATACATTTGCTTTCTGAATACAACCAGGAGAAAGAGATTTACTTGTTTTGTTGTTAACACCCTTCATTCTATTATGGTTTTATTGTTGGCTATAAGTTTAAATAGGAATTCTGATTCTTGAAAGAATGATGGTTTCTGGTGACCTGAAGAGAATTATTTACAGAAGTGTGTTATATTTGAAAGAAGGTGAACAGTGCAGAAAATAAAAACACAGAATACACACTAAGAACACAGCAAAAATATTTGGAATGAGTTAAAAGATGAAAGGAGAAGAATAAGCAGAAAGTCATGATGTCTGCTTGTCTATCCTAGGTAAACACAACAGCATTCTGAAACTAATGGCTAGAAATGTGGAGGGCAAGTCCAGGGAACACATGCTGAAGGTATTCTCTGACCAAAATGATGTATTCTAGCAGTATTTAAATTGATAGCAGGAAAATGGGAGAAAATATAGTTTTCAAAACAAAATCTGAGGCAGTCATCATGTTGTCTGATAATAAACACTGCGGAGTCTCACACTCAATAGAAGTGTGAATAAAAAGAGAGGAAGGGTAGGCATGGACATTTCCTTCATCCACAGAAGTATAACTGTTGGATTTTGCACTACTAGATTACAGAAGATGCAAAATACATGTATGTACCTGTAAGGGAAATTCAGCATTGATTTTATACAAAGTTATTTTAATGGTTTGGAGAATATGGGTTTCTGTTTCTATTTCTTTTTAAATCTCTGATAAAGGAAATTTATGTAGTCGCTAAACTCTTATCAAAGATCCTTTCAGCAATGCTATTATTAATACCAGTTTCTGAAACATAGTTTCCTATCTTTCTATCTACATACTGTGAGCATTTATCAGCATGGATTACTTGTGCAGTAGAAGACTCTTCCAACACAGTCAGACACTCCACAAGGAGTGAAGACATTCCACAAGGGAGAAGAGTAAATAAAATGGAGGCAGAAAAAAATATGATTATGGAAACAATGTCAATCTGCCAATTTGTAACTGAAAATCTTTTAATTTCTTTTTTTTCTTTTCCTTAACTCCTAGAACCCATGGACATTTCTAAGTAGATATGGGCAGGCCTGTAGAAAAATAGAGAAGTCAGACAAGCCAAGAGCCTGGCTATTACCTATGAACAAAAATGCAGTCCCAATAACAACAATAACAAAGGAAATTGTATGTCAAGAAATTCAGTGTGTCAGTGAGTAAACTAAACCAAAAGATTGTCTTCACTCACAGATATGATGCTAAGGCAAAGCTTGTAGCTCAACAGGAGCTTATTAAATTTTAAACTAAGTCTAAGTCTAAAAATTAAACTAAAGGAGGAACATTTATGTCAACATAATCATGACTTGGGAACAAGAAAATCAGCTTTTTATTGTAATAAACAGTTCTTATACAGCATAGAATTACACCTTTTGCAGAAAAGGAAGTTAGAGACACATTGAAGGATGAAAGAGGAACCTGTTAGAGACCTGATAATTAAAAGGATCTTTCTCAAACAGAAGCAGAAGATTATAACTTCAGTTAAAGAAGCAGTAATGTTTATATATGCACTTACAATAAACAAAGGTTCTTGCATTTAAATAAAACACTGCTTATGAAAAATAATAAGATAAAATATAAGCAGAAATGTTTTCAAAGCAGAATATTGTTTATGGATTTCCATAAAATAATAGCAAGTGTTTAGAAGTGTCCCTTTTAAATTATCATGGGCTAAATCAGAGACTAGAACCAAAACATAGCCACTCTGAAATATAATGGGAAGGAAGACGGCTGTTCTTTTTGTGTGTTATTCATATTTACTCTGCAAACATATAGTTCAGTTTAATTAGCATGTGATTGAAAAGTGTTGACGTCTTGTGTTCTGTGTTGCAGAATAGGTTTTCTCATACTGAGGAATATGTAAATTCCTTGAAGAATTGTTTATGCTACCAGGGAGACTTTTAAGTAATTTTGATGACAAGAATTAAAGTAGGCAGTCAACACAGTCATTTTGAGGATTTAATATAGTTGTGAACACAAGAGTGTAAATAACTTTTTCAAGGAGCTGAAGCAGTCTGTGAAAACAGCTGTAGACATTTCTCTTTTTTTTTCTTTTTTTTTTTTCATGGAATGGAATGGTAGACTTTAATTGTAGCTTCTGTCCCTTCTTATTTCTGCTAGCCAGAAAAAGAAGATCAGTAAATACTAAAAATTAAAAACAAGAAAAATAAACCTCCCCTTCAAAGCAATGAATATCATTTAAAGAAGGTTTAAGTCTTTCTGCATGAGTCTTCTCTCACTTGTAAAAACATAAAATGTCTGTAGCTTCATTTATTTCACAAAATATATTCCTCATTCATTTCTGCTATATAAGAGAAAAATATGGATTAAATGGTAAATTAATCTCCCTTGAACACTACTTATATTTAATTGTCAGAATGGCCCAGCCAAAGAACTGTCCCAATCTAGTTCAGACAAATGTAGAAATATATCTATTGTGATATTTCCACATCACAGAAAAAATGACAGCTTCAAAATTAGTTTTATTCTGTCAGTGAAAAAGAGATCTCTTCACGGAACAGTATTTCCAGAGGAAAAAAAAGGTATTTGATTTTATTTTAAATATATATTTTATTTTTTATAAATCAAAATGTTGGACTGATCTATTTTTCAGGCTTGAAATATATTTTAAAATACTTTAAAAATTAAAGTTACTTCAAGATTAAGAAGAACCCTCATCAAATTTGTGGATGACACCAAGCTATGTGGTGAGATCAACACAGAAGAGGGATGGGATGCCATCCAGAGACATCTAGGGAGGCTGAGCATTGGGCCCCAGTGAAACTCTTGAGGTTTAACTAAGCCAAATGCAAGATGTTGCACTGGGGTCATGGCAATCTCCAGTATCAGTACATGCTGGTGGGAGAAGGGGGTGAGGTAATAGAGCAATAGAGCACAGCACTGCTGAAAAGGACTGGGGGTACTGGTACACAAGTCAGCAATGCTCCCTTGCAGCTCAGAAAGAGAACTGTATCCTAGGCTGCATCAAAACAAGTGTGGTCAGAAAGTCAGGGAGATGATCCTGCTCCTCTGCTCTGCTCTGTAAGACCTCACCTGGAGGATTGTGTTCAGACGTGAAGTCCTCAGTAAAAGAGAGATGTGGACCTGTTGGAGCACATCCAGAGAAAGTCCACAAAAATGATCTCGGGGATGGAATACCTCTCCAGCAAGGACAGGCCGAGAGAAATGGGGCTATTTAACCTGGAGAAGGCTCTAAGTAGACCAGATAACAGCTTTTTAGTGTTTAGAGGGAGGCTATAAGAAAGAAGGAGACTTTCTTTAGGAGGGTCCAGGACCTCTTTGTGCTAGGACAAGGGGAAATGATTTCAAACTGAAAACGGGGAGATTTAGACTGGATAAGGGGAAAGGGTTTTTTTTTACAATAAGGTGCGGTTGACACGGTGGAAGAAAGAGATGCCATTCAGATGGACCACAACAGGCTTGACGGGTGGGCCTGGGTGAACCTGATGAGGTTCAATACAGCAAAGTGTAAGATTTTGCACTTGGGCCCGGGGAATCCCAGGCATCCAAACAGACTGGAAGGAGCAATCCTTGAGAGCAGTCCTGCAGAGAAAGACTTGGGGGTTCTGATGGATGAAAAGCTTAACATGAGCCAGCAGTGTGCTCTTGCAGCTCAGAAAGTGAATGGTATCCTGGGCTCCATTAGAAGAGGGGTGGCCAGCAGGGACAGGGAGGTGATTGTCTCCCTCTACTCTGCTCTTGTGAGCTTCCCATCTGGAGTACTGTGTCCAGGTCTGGAACCCCCAGTACAAGAAAGACAGAGAACTGTTGTAGAGGGTCCAGAAGAGAGCCACGAAAATGATCAGCAGACTGGAGCACCTCCCCTATGAAGACAGGCTGAGGGAGCTGGGCTTATTCATCCTAGAGACAAGAAGGCTGCGAGATGGCCTCGTTGCAGCATTTTAGTACCAAAAGGAAGCCTACAAACAGGAGGGGAATCAACTCTTTGAAAGGGTAGATAACAGCAGAACAAGGGGAAATGGTTTTAAATTGAAGGAGGGAAGTTTTAGTTTGAATGTCAGGGGGAAGTTCTTTACAGAGAGAGTGGTGAGGTGCTGGAACAGGCTGCCCAGAGAGGTTGTATCTCCAGAGGTGTTCAAGGCCAGATTGGATGGGGCTCTGGGCAGCCTGGTCTAGTATTAAATGTGGAGGTTGGTGGCCCTGCATGTGGCAGGGGGGTTGGAAATTCATGATTCTTGAGGTCCCTTCCAACCTGGCCATTCTGTGATTCTGTGTTCATAGTAAAAATTATTTTTCATTTTAATGTCAGAATCAATCATTTGGAAGAGAAAATCTAGATCATATTGCTTTCAATCCATTGTGCTCACAGTTTCACAGCAAGCTAATTGACAATCTTCCTTAATTTTTTCGTTACATATTGAATTTATCAGAATTGGAAATTGAGGAAGAAAAGAGATCGTGCTACCATTAGTCTTCTATTGTTGAACACTCACACTACTTTAAAATTTTGTAGAAATAAATCAGAAAATGCTTTAAAAAGCAGATTGATTTGAAGTAATATGTTGAAAAAATAATTTTCTCACTTCAGCTGTGGACAGCATGATCACCTGGCTGTGATTTCCTTCAACTGTTTTAAGATGCAAATTTAAGTCTACTCAGTGAAATACTTATTCGTGCACTATTTCCTTACAGTAAGACAGAAATCACACAAATTCAATGAAATTTCAGACTGTTGTCTTCATCTTAGCTACCAAGATGACTAAAATATTTATGAGTGTATAAATCTCAGCTTTTTCAGCTGCAGTAGTATTCAGATAAAGTAGTCATTCCTACTGCAGAGTGGTAAATAAAAATTAATTTGGAAGTCTTCTCTTTTCATAATGTGAGATTTTGTACTTCTATTATGAGAACAGATGGAATAAAGGAAAAATTAAAAGTGTTAATTGATTTTGTTTGAATCCTGTTACACTCTGTTTGGTGTGAATTGCTAAATTGTCAAAACAGTAAATTATATAGGAAATGGAACACAGAATAAAAACAAAGACAACTCTGTTGATATCAGAGGATTGTCTTCAGCTAACATACTACATTCACAGTAGTTATCCCATCTCATACTGCTGAGAGACAAGAGGAATAACAAAAGAGCAATAGAAATTAAAGAAAATCTGTTCTCAGAGAATTAAAACTATTTTTGTTTTCTTTATGAAAATAAATATTCAAATGTAGAGTTTTGTAGCTGAAAATTTGCTTCATCAAATAGTGTTGTTTATTGTGTCTTTTGAATCTGATGACAGAAATAAATTGGAGATGTGACTTTCAGAGCATCCTACATACTTCCTTTTGTTTTCCTTCTCATTCTCATTCTTGTCTCTGAATGCAAGCATGAAAAGTCCATTCCTATCCTTACTGCAAAAGGCAGGATAGAGAATGCATTTTATTTTTCCATAAACTTGTACTTTTCTGTCCTGAATCCATGTTACACTAAAACAAGACAGTGCTGAGCTGTCTTCTCAGCAGGAAAGTATCCCAGTCATTACATGAGGATAACTGCACTATTACCTAAGTAGTCCTTATGTTGTAAGGACATTTAAAGGAAAAGAACTTTGTAAAGACTATAAATATGTCTTAAATGCCCATACAGTGTATGCTTTCATAATCTCACCTGAAAATTTAGAGTGCACATGATTAAATTCAATTCTGGCATTAACTCAAATCTTCTTTTCAAGGTTTATGTAGTATTGTCTTGAAAGCAAAACGTGAAATTCTATTATTCCTTTCATGTAACTAATTGTCATATAATTACTTGTGTTCCTTTCTGTGCTCCAGCATCTCCTATTGCATAAATTTAGCTTACAATGAAACACGAAGAAAAAGAAGTTTTTGGTCAATCCAAGAAAACAACACACCTGCTATATTACAATGTTAAAAGGTAAGTGGGAAAAAAAAGAGGATTATGAACAGAAGCTATTGAGAAAAACTGGTGCATTTATCCTGTGGGAAGTTTGATGTCAACAAAACAAAGAAAACAAAATTGCGTAGTTCTTTTGAAGTTGAAAGACGAGATTATATTGTTTCATAAAATGCCAGCCAAGTAAGCTAAAACTTTTTTCCCCACTTCTAAGTTTAGGTTCTCATCCAAAACATAATTAACAAAGCAAACAAAAATTTTGTCATATTGTTTTTGTTTCCCCTTTCCATGTGGGTCTCTTAATTGCTTTATGAAAGAATGATGCTAATCAGACTGCACTATGGTAAAATACACTTTTTTTATAAAAATCTGTAAACTTCATTCAAATGTTGTTCCTAAACTTCCCTTACAGATTTAGAACATATGTATGCAAACGCTCTTAGAAATGAAATGTTACATTGATGATACATGTTGATACATAAATGATACATGTTAAAAATTGTATAGCTTGATCCTGTTTATCTTGAATGAGTGGGAAGCATTATCTGAATTTCAGTGGCACCAGGCATGCCCTTAAAAACATGAATTCTAAGCCAGTCTCTTCACAGTGTAATTACATTACTGAAATCCTGAGGAATCATCTCACCTGTGATCATCAAGCTGGGCTTGATACTGAGGAAGTAAAAGAAGAAAACTCTGTCCCAGGGAAGAGCATATATTCTGAAACACTTATTTTAGGATATTTTCCAAATATTTATTTAATACATCTTTATAAAGTATTAGGAAATTATTGAGTTGTTTGTTTGCTTGTTTGTCACATAAGAGAGACGGAAATTCATGCAAAGCTCAATACCATGTTGCTAGCAGCTGAGGTTACTTCAAAATCATATGCTTCTAGAAACAGTCTTTTACCTGCACAGAACAGGTTTTAAGGTCTTCCTGCCAAGGAACGCCAATTTTCTCATTTGCCATGGAAAAGTGTGATGAAAACTGTGTGATGAAAGCTGAAAATACAAATTTGTCCTCAGAGTATCTCAGCAAAAGACTATCTTGATTTTCGATCTCCTGCTTGGTAAAGTAATTTGATTCCTATTGGAAAAAAGTGGAAAGTGCACAAATGGCCAATATAGAATGTATCAGGAATTTTAACGGAAATGAATCAACAAAATGAGTAAGATATTGATAATCTCTAACACTAGTTTTTGAGAAGATAAAAGTAACCAGTGCTCTTCTTTAGAGTAAGATGCATTATTGTGAGAGGTAATCGTGGAAGATGTTAAAAGCAAACAAATATTTCCCAGGCAACTAATAATAATTCAATTACAATATTTACAGTAAAAAGGATGCATTGTTTTAGGTTTAAATGTATAGCATATATGCTTAGAATCACTTCAGTAATATAAATAAATTAGTATGATTTATTACATGAGTGCCAAATGCTTCATTAAGGGAAAATGAAAAGAGATTGTATAGGATTTATAGGAGAATATCCGTAATAGAAAGGAATACAGGTCAGTACTACCATTTTAGGATTCTTCAACACTGGCTTCTGAATGTTCCTAACTTCTCACATTACAATAGCTGCAAAAAGGTCTTGAAGAAAATCGTCTTTTAATGTTTATGGCAAACTTACTTATGATAAAGTGTTGACTATAGGTGTTTCTGCACTGTGGTCAAGTGTTATTTAAATCTCAGTAACTTAGATATTGAGAAGAACAGAAGTGTAACAGCTGAACTTCAGCGCAAACTAAAACAAAGTTAGTTTGGAATCCTTGGTAGATACTTGACATGCCTTGGAGTTAAATGTTGCATTCACAAAGTAGAACATACAGCAGAATAACTGAAAATTTACTGTCTTTTTGAGACTGGAAGGGCCATCGAGTACACAGTCATGCTGGGAAATTTCTCTCACCTAATTTGAAATGTCCAAAGTGGCCCCCTTAAACTTCATGTGCATATTCCTCAGAAGGCTGTTGCTTCACTTTCCCACACATCTGCATTACAATGAACTGAATAGTTCTCTGGAGATATTGATTTATTTCCACAACTGTAAAAGAAACCTTGGGAATCTTGCTCTAGCCTTATATATATTTATATATGCAATTTTTATTTATGTATAAAATATAAAATATAAGATATATAAATAACATACATATTATTTGTATTTATGTAACCTGTATATTATATATATATAATAATATTTAAGGCAAAGTAACACCGGAGTCTATAACAGCATGAAGCTCAATAGTTTTTATAATGTGCTCAGTAACTGTTGAACAATCAAAAACTGGTAAGAAACCATTTAGTTTTAGACTCAATGAGGGTCAGGAATACATATATATATACATATATATATACATATATATATATACGTATATATTTATGTATATATATATATATATAATATAATATATATATATAATATATATACATTATATATATGTATAAAAGAGATCAGATTACATCACCACAAAAAATGTATCTGTTTAGTTACACATTTCTTTTATTATGATGTGTATATAACTGGAATATGATTCATTTTCCTATAAAAATTTCTTCCTCTGCTGGAGGTTTACTATCTTATAATCATACTACAAATTATCTAAGAGAAATGGTGACCTGTTTTACTTTATCAGCTTCCTGAATGTGTCCCTGGGATGTAATCATGTAATCAACCTGATGCCAGTGTAGTCTATAGGATTAAGTCTCTGACAGATTTGACTCATAACTGAGCCTTAGAATAAAAAATCTTTGTGCATAAAATGCAACCTATTCCATTAAGTAGGTGAAAAGAAAAGAAAAGAAAAGAAAAGAAAAGAAAAGAAAAGAAAAGA
>NW_024962334.1:38687621-38697973 GCF_019238085.1 Lagopus leucura | reverse complement strand
AAAAAAAACAATGCATTATACCTGGTTGGGTGTTAGCAAGCAGTTTTCACTTCACAAAATGAATAACTTCCATATTCAAAGGCAATATATGAAGACTAGGAGGTGGCCTAGGAGCCATATGCACATAAATGCAGAATAGTCTGTAGACTCGTGTGCACTTCAGACATGAAGAAAGACTGTGTACCCCAAAATTGGGTGTTCCTACTCAGGTATGGAATATGATCTAGTAAACAGATATTTACTTCACCTGCAAATGTTGCCTTTTGTCTAAAAGTTTGCGTACATATTATAAGATGTTAATGGATATTTTGTAGTCATTGAAAGGAATTATTCATCACACCTAACATTAGATAGCTAGAGATCCGTGTTTGCTCTAAATTCGTTTGTCCTCAACAAGACATTCCAAAATAAAGAAAAAGCAACATGATGAATTCTTATTTTTGGAGATGAAATTCCTGACTTCCTCATAGTATCTTTTCATTGACATGGAGATCAGTTTATTACTCTGCATGGAAGAGAATGCAGAGTAATCAGAAAGAAATATTTGAAAAAATGTTCATCTTCTTTTTTTGCCTTTATAAGCTTATTTGCAATGCCCAGACATACATATGAAAGAATTTGGTCACTAGTTTTATGTAGTAATAAGCGTGTTTTAGTTTACAGTAAGCACAGGATAAATATATCAAAACACAATTATAGATTTGCAGCTACAGTAAGAGCTAATACTAACTACTGAAGAGATGTCATACTGACATAAAGAGAGAAAAGATTCCCATCTTGTTTCATTACAAAACCTCTCCAGCTGGTTTTCTTGGCAGGGAATAGTAGAAAAGAAAGAAAGTCATGTGGAAGATGCAGCTTAGTTTGAAAGTGTAAATCTGCCTGTAAAAGAAAAAAAGAAAAAAAAAAGAAAAAAATATAAACTGCAGAAAAAAATCTAGATTTAGCTGAATGATTCATTCTTTTAATGTCTTCCTGTTTTCATACACACCCTCTCCTTTCCTTCGTGCAAACTGTTTGAGTAACCGTTAAGGATTTAGCCTTACAATGAAGCTTTTATAGCTTTCTGGATCTTTGTCATGTTGGCAAGTAAGTTATTCCCTTTATGTAAGGAGAAGAAGAAGGCAGAGAGCAGTTGTCCTGCTGGGATAGGGAAAAATTTAAAACAGAACTGGCCAAGTATTGCTTCGACATACAAAGTCAGTTGTTTTTTCCCTTAAGAAATAAAGGCTGGCAGGTAGCAAATGTGGAGGAAACTTGAACTTGTTTCAATGTTCTTTATTCCAGCAGATGTCACTAAGAGGCAATAGCATTAATAGGACAGCCAAATTGGAGACAAGCAAGTATTTTAAATCATAAAAGTACGTAAAAGCTTTTCCCAGCTACCCTAGTGATGTTTCCCCACTGAAACCTTTCTTTTTTGGGTCCAGGTCTGGAAATAAATTCCATTACAGATGTTATGGTAAAATGCACAGAAAACTGTATGAAGATCTGTTATTGGGAGTATTCTGATTATTATGCAAACAAAAAGATGAAAGAAGAACAAAGAAAATTATGAATTCCCACTGACTATCGTGGGATATCCCACATGTCTGCTTTTTCTCTTTGAGAAAAGGGACACCTTTTTGCTGTTACTCTGGCATTGCTGTGATATCCATTAACAGGGCCAATCGCAAACAAAAGATGCTGGTCCATTACATCATCTCACAGATTATTCCCCATATGGTTTTAATAAAAAAAAACCATAGGCTCCACTTATATTTGCTGTTGTTCAGTCTGCCGTCTTCAGCAAATATACAATTCGCATGAATTTTTCTCGGGTTGTAGATAATGGGCAGAGCTTGAGGTCAGAACTGGGACTAAGGTATGTAAGAAAGCAGAGGAAACACCACAAAAGCTTCCTTTGCAAAAATAGTGCTTTCCCTTCCAAACCAAAGGTGCAGCCTGCAACCTCTGCAACACAGCTAGATATTTAGAGACCTGCAAGAAAAACATTCAGCTAGTGGTGCAAGAACATAAGGAACAGATGGTGATGCAGCACTCTCATATTCGCTATTTCTCCACTCACCAACACCTGTTATCTAATCCCATGCTATTATTCAGCTTCCTAGTAATAAACTATTACATTCTTATATTTCATTTGTTTTGATATGGCATTAGTGCTCAGAAATTCTGTGTCAGTTCAGTGCTCCTGATTTCTATAGCTGTAGAAGAGAAGAGAGGCAGGCCCCCAGCTTCACTAAAAACATATAGCCCAATCTGTAAGAATAATCTGTGCTTCAAAAAACAAACCAACAAAAAAATCAACAGTGACAAAAAAATCAAACATATTTCACTAAGAACATGTAAGAAACACACACAGTGTAAAAGTAGTATATTTACTGTCTAATTTGGGCTGTCTCTAGCCTCATGTATTCATCAGCACTTTAAACATAAATACCAAAAACTCTGACGATGCTTGGAAAAACACAAATTCAGCTCCTTAAATTTTTATATTTTTAAATGGATATGGTCCTCACGAGCATCTGTGTCTCATCAAGAATTCATCTTCATAAGGAAGTTCTTATTAATCCCCTAATTGTGGGTTATGGCTGGCCAGATTTTGAAGACTGAGAATGTCAGCAGTTCGTAAAAGCATCACAGCCTCTCAATTTTGGAAATGTCAGTAGGACTCTGTTATAGTCAAAAGTTCTCTGCAAGCTTCATAAGTTGATACTCTATTATTCCTTGCTCTCTATTCCTCTTCTCTATTCCTTTTTAAAATACCCTATATGAATAAAGGGATCATAACTTCACTGCAATGGAGCTATACCTTGGATGGAACAAATCAGTTGTGGGCCAGTAATGCTATGGTACTCAACCATTTCCAGCAGACAAAATCTGCCCTTGGATGTAAGTCAGTGGAATTCAGTGGTAGACTCCAGCCCCAGAAAGAGAAGCAAAGAGTAACTGAAGAAGCTGCAACTGCCAAAGGGATTTAGGTTGGCAGAATGTTTTTAAACTAATTTGGCATGTGATCAGGAAGGACACCATTGCTTTAAAAAGCTGGGGCTCTGTTTAACACAAAAGTCTGTGTATTTGTTTCATATGTTATCTGTCAGCTCTAAAATAAGAAGAAATCTCAGATTCCATAAGGCTATTCTGTGTGAGCTTTAGCTGTTCTGGCAAGTTGCAAATCATGACAGCAAAGATACCACCAACATGCAGTTTCCCAGTGAAGATAGATAATTTACTTGCCTGGCCCTCAGGCCAAGCTGGTTATGTGGTAACCAGCTGGTACCAATACTGGTAAAATATCAGTTGCATTTTTTTGTCTCATATCATTGATACATGATTCCATATGCTTGTTCCTCAAAGATGAAGCCACTGGACTGTTTTTTCTATTTCCAGGAGTTTGAATTATTCTTCTTTCAACAAGTCTTGATGCTGATTCTTATACAGTTTCCTCATTCCTTCCCAATGTATGTAAAGAAAATTACTCCTCCTTTCAAAATTTCCCTTTTTTTGTTTTGCATTTAAAAAAGATAAATTTTTGCTTGTCAGATAGCTTCTTTGGCCCAGAGTTTCAGATACAGGAAACTGGAAATGAGTTATGCAAATGCCCACCATTTTGATACTTCATGAGACCTGCAGTCTGAGATCATCTTTCTGTAGAAACAGAGAGCTGCCTTTGTTTCTACCACGGCCCCAGAGAAACACAGCCTTACAAAAGACACTGCACTTCACAAAATGCCTCAAAACCAGATTGAATGAACTCAGGAAAGGACTGAAAATGTATATACTGTCAGTATCCATATCAACAGGAGTAAGGAGATAGCATACACTACCTACAATCTTGTTAAATGAAATAAAACAGGATTTTTTGCTTTATTATTTCATGTTTATTAAACAACACTGTGTATTCATTTTTATTAGTAGTTGTTCCTTTCTTCCAAACAGTCGTTAAAATCCTCATTTGTTTTAGCCTCTGTTGTGCAAGTGAGCTTACCAGTGTTGCTACTTAGATCTGTGCAGAGCCCCACCGATGTAAAAGAGAAGGTTTATAAACAGTAACTATGGAAAAGGTTGACTAGGGTCTTCTGAGGATGAGTAATATTTGGCTTCTAAAATATTTGTAGCGGGTCGTAACTAACATTAAGAAGGCTAGACATTCTAAGTTGAGCAAACTTTTCCTGGTGAATGTACATATATGTTTCTTCAATCTCCTTTGAAGAAAGCTTTTTATTTGGTGAAAAAATATTACAACATTTCAGTCATCTTAGGCAGTGTGGTTTCAAATTAAAGGCCTTTTTAGAAAAGCTAATAAAAAGTAATTACAGAAAGCACACTTCTTGACTGTGAACACTTTCTGCAAAGTCTGTGCCTTTAATGGAAACTGTACTCTAACAAACCTGAAATTAAAAAAACAAGAGCATTAGATTAAGCCTGGTAAGGCTGGTTTTCAGGCAGCTCATCTTTCTGAATCCCATTCAGGTGATGCAGTAATAAAATCCTGACCTTTTTCAGGTTGTGAATGCAAACCTTTCCACTTTTCCGTATATCTAGCATCAGTATCTCTGTTTAGTGCATCCATTGCCTTTGTAGATCCCATTTAGAAGTGGGATATACTATAGAGAATTTAGGTAACTAATTTAAATTTGGATTTGCACAAAATGTTAGGACAAAATATAAGAAATATAAAAAATATAAGGGTAACCTATAATCATTTTACATCCTGTTATTGACTCCCATCTCAAAATATTACAAATTATCCCATAAAATTTTCAGACTTTAAATTCTCTCCCTTGAGAAGTTTTTATGTTGTCTATATATTAATTTTAAACAGGAAAGTCAATCTACCATGTATAATCTACTATTCCAAACATTTTAAAAGTATATTGAAAAAAAAAAAGCAAGTCAAGATAAATAAATAAATAAATTATATAAATAAATAAATTTTGTTGCTGTCTCAAGGATTTTAGTTTAGTTTTAGTTTAGTTTAGTTTTGTTTTAAAAGTTAGCAGCATCTCTTCAATGCATATTATCTTGAAGATGTGAACTTCTCTTTGACTACAAAAATTTGGAAGAAGAATAAAATGTTTTACTCTAAGGAGTTTTCGTTAAAAATATTGCCTGAAATGTCAGCATATGGTCAGTAAGAAAACAGCTTCTAAAGAATTTAGAAGAGCAGCTCTGGAAAATTGGTTGAGTTCAGAGATGCCTTCATCATCGTCTTTAAAATCTGTGAATTTGAGAGTATCTTGAGATCATAAATAAATGACATATTTAGTAATTCCTAAAAACAGTGGAACATCAGCACACTACAGCAGTTCATAAAAGCCATTATCAACAATATACATACTCAGGCTGCCTCTGCTTTTCTGACCACTGTGTAGGAAAAGGCAACATGAAATGTTTAATTTTCGCCTTAGCGTATATCTAGTCCCATAAAACTCCTTTCAACAGACTGAGTAACCTGTTTGGAGGGCTCAAGGTGTCCCATAGGACCTATTACACTCATGAAAATTTGTCATCATGTTCCCAGACATATTAGTACTTCCAAAAGTGTTTACAAATTGATGTTTGGATATTTCAGCCCTGGATGTTTCTACATTCATAAATATGTAAATTAATGAATATATTGATACGTTTAACAACCTGATTTTACCTGCAAGAGAAATTCTAGATCTGAAAACAGTTACTCATATTTAATTCGTGTGAAGCACAGTGATTTTGGTATTTCTTTCCCTTATGGTAATTGCAATTGACTGTTGGATTTTTTTTTCATCTTGGATATTAAAATACAATCATTAAAAGATAGAGGAAATAAAATCTGTTGTCTCTGTTCTTCTTCTTTTTTTTTTTTTTTTTTTTTTTTTAAAAAAAAAAAAAAAAAAAGCCAGTTCATGGTTTATTTTTATGGTGTTTTTCATGATAAAAATTTTCATCAACTTATCTTTTGCTTGGCTGAACAGTTTCCTAGGTGGAACTTCATAATTTTAATAGTAAAGAAACATAAGCGTTCAATTTAAAATACATTTCAGTGCAATGTTTTAAGAACCATAAAAATGGGATGTTAATACTTGATATCTAAATAATAAAACAACTTATATGTAAATAATTAATTGGATAATTCCAAATACATACACTCAACTTCACAGATAAATACCTAGATTTATAACCACAAATAATAATAAAAAGTTGGTATTTTGCCTGCAGTTTTAAAGTACAGTATTTGAAAACCTAATCCATTTTAGAAACCCATTTTAAATCTCATATTTTGCCTAACCAAGCAAATATAGTGGCCCCTTTGTTCCTTGCCAAGGCTTGGCCTTGTAACACGCTACTTAAAAAAAAACAAATAAATAGCATGAACTTGTTCAAACTTTGGGAATATTTCAGCTTACAGCTCAGCAGAAACCTTTGTCTGAAACCAGTCAACTCATCAGGACCATTGAGAATTGACCAGAGGGGCCAATTAGCTGTTGTACTGTCTGACTGATTCTGTGTTAATAATTTATAGAACTGAGAAGGCAGGTAGGTTTTTGCTACTATTTGCAGGTAATCTGTGCCACTCAGTTGAATTCAGTGGACTAGTACATATCTAAGCCTACTGAGAATATAACACAGATAGGTACCTCTCATTTATCTAGCACATTCCTTCCATCTAAAACTAAACTTTGTTTACCATTTTAAAAAATAAATAAATATCAATATTCTTTTTACAATGAAGCAAGTCCTTTGCACTTTTATTTCCAGTGGTAGGGGAAGGTGGAAGGTAGCAGTCATTAAAAAGATGTTGGTGTCACAGCAAGGCAGACACGTATACATCAGTTTGCTGCCTGAAGATAGAAAGAACAAACATCCTAAATTTTTAGTCAGGTCTGATTGCATCCTATAGTTTTTGAGAATACTTAAGAAATTTATTTAATTGAAATATCATAGATTGCTTTTTACCTTGGCTGAATATTACTGAATTGAGAATGTTTTACCATCCATAAAATATATGGAACAAATGAATGGGGCTTTCTCCGTTTAGTCTGAAGGCAGTACCTCAGGCAACAGAGCATGAGCAATGTTTCCTGCTGAAGAAAGTGTGAGATGTGGATTCACACTTAATCCACTTGTTTGCCGGATTTGGTTGTGAAAGGCTGACTTAGCTGGCTGAGTTTACTCACTCATTTGATATAGGTCTGTATAGGTCTGTATGGCTACCTAAGATAAAAATGTTTAGACTGGGCCTCAAATGAAAAATTGCTTTTTGGCTGCAGAGCTATCTGGACTCACACTGATGGTTTTCACTGCTATTTCCAGCTGTTCCTAAAATCCTGAAACTCCTTTTTTTTTTTTTTTTTTTTTTTTCTTCCCAGAATAAGTGTAAAAGTCCATCAGTTATTCCTGCATACAGCTTGAAAACTAAGTGTGTACATGCATTCCAAACATTAATTTGCATGTAGACAACTTTTTTTTTTTTTTTTGCCACTGTTTAAGATTTTCTGCAGTGCTAAATCTGACAGAGGTTTATCCTTATACACAGGAAGGATAAATGGAAACCAGTGCCAGTTCTGATCCGGAATTCCCATTTAAGATTTAAGATAAATAAGTCCATAGATCATTGCTTGTGAGTGTTACAAATCATTTTTTATTTTTTATTTTTTTAAACCAAACATCTCATCCTTAATACTTCAAATAAAATACCTCTTGGAAAATGAAAGTAAAATAACAGGTCTCTTCTGCTCTTTTTTTTTTTTCCTAAACGACGAGACTAATATGATCCTCTAGGAAAAAAATAAAAATAAAAAAAGAAGCAGACACTTCAGTTAACTCACCCAGTAACAATATAAATACATGCAATACAGTAAAAAAGGAATAGCCTGTGTCAGTGTATTCCATCAGATATATAGCACCAATATACTTCTGCTGTTATTAAAGATGTTAAACTGAAAAGCTAAAAAAGAAGCAATGTGAGAAGTTAAATTGGTCTGGTCTGATCTATTCTCTCAAAACTGTTACTGATACCAAAAGAGTAAATCTGATGGATTGGTAATTCATGTGTACTTACATGAACAAGCATATTAACATAGATTCAAAATACTCTTGAAAAAGATATTTATTCTGGTGCTTATATCAGCATCCCTCTCCAGCAACATTACATTAAGTGCCAACTTATTTGTAATTAAGATCCACTTGGAGCATACTTAAAAACTCTTGCTAATACTCTCCCAAAATACTATTTTCATCCAAATAGATTTCTTGAGTCTTTTGTTATTCCGCTATTTTTTCCCATTAGTGGAGAAAGGTATTTTTGGAGGACTTTTTTGCAGTTTCCATGTATAAATATCTTGCATCTGTAACATGCTTTGACAATGGTTACATTGTGACAATAGGTTACACATATGAGAGTCACAGCCTTTCTTTGCATTCCTCTCATTGAATATCCTTTCATTGAATTAATTTCTTTCCTTTGCACATTGCCATTACCATTGAGTCAAAAATTAAATCACATTATTTTCTATGAAAGCACAGGGAAAATGCACACTGGTCAGGAGTTTTCTATCTATGGAATAAAAATCAAAATGCAAAATAAAAAATTAGAAAAAAGTTTAGTATCTTGTTTTTTTGTTGCTCACAATTTTACTGTACATTAGAAAGACCAGTAAGAAATATAAAGTTTTTACCATGTCACATTCTTCTAAACTGTGGATAAGCAGTTCTATCTAAGTTGTAGTCTTACACATAATTATAATACAAGCATTCATTATTTCACAGTAAACTTGTGTCAGTGGTTTACAGGCTGGTTCTGCCCGGTTCCACGACTAGCAGGGCAGAGAGACCTGCAGATCTGCACCCCAGAAAAGGGAAATGGGCAAAAGGGTAGAAAGAATGTCCCAAAAATACAACAGCAGCAACGATCTGGAGAAAAACAATCTATTTTACTAAATAATTGGAGTGCAAGATAACACACTATAATACAATATACTATAACATAATTAGTATTGAAGCTAATAAATCATATATAATGAGAAAGTGTCCAAAAGCCAAAGGCCTTACCTTAATGCTGTGATGAGATGAGCAACAGAGACAAGCCAGACGATTGGAAACAAAAGGACCATCAGGTGACCTATGAAGGCCTTTTATCTTTCCCCGAGCAGAAATGATAGCAGAACAGCCAACAGTCTTCTGGGGACTGTAGTAGTTCTTCTCTTTCAGGACAGGCACCTGGACCTGGAGTATTAACTCTTTAACTCTGAGTGCACTACATGATGTTTTGATGTGCAATACTGATAACCAATCATCAACTAGAAATATGTAAACAATAATCTTTAAAAGTTTTAATTTCTGTATTATTTTTTTGACAACAATTGGTGGGAAGCTCATTGTCTTTGCCTATCTGGATTGTAATGCTTCTCCACAGCTTCCCATAAGTGTGAACGTCCAGATGGAAGTGTCCTACCACTTACTGAAGGAGAAACCATTTTGTATCAGCCAAGAAGCTTTGGGAAAAACTGATTTAATCTGAAGGCAAACAATTCTTTCCTGAAGCTACTGTATCTGGATATCTCTGTTGAAATTACTATGCTCAAATTCTAGGATAAGACCTGACTAAACTCATTTTCATGAGCTATAAAAATAATGTCTTTAGCTTACTATACTGTTGAAATTCTGGCATTGCTAACTTCACAAAGATTCTATTTCACTGTTAGAAGATAAATTTACTTTAAAAAGTATCTTTAAGAGTGCTTGATGGGTTTAAGGCTATGTCTTTTTCCATCAAAATCAAAAGTTAACTTGGAAATATATAAAAGAATGTAAATTAAATTTAGTGAATGCTATTTTATGATCCATCCCAATGCATATAATTGCCATAGGTAGAAAATACATCTGTGGTAAAGAAGTGGAAAATTGGAACATTATGGAGTTTCCACCAAGCTCCCTTGTTAGGGAATCTAAACTAATCTTTAGTGAATTCCTGAGAAAGCATGAAGAAGTTTCTCATCCTAAAAAAAACTGATGAGCAAGTGAAAATGGAGCCAGAACAGACACTGACACTTTAAGAATTTAGATGTGTTATTTAATTTGATTTCTGCAAAGACAAAACTAAACAGAGATGGCAGTTGGTTCTCCCTGGAGTATCTGGTAACCTATATTAAATAAACTTAATAGTGACTATAAAACAAAAGCCTTTGAATGAAAAGTTGTTCTGTACTGGTGGTCAAACTGAATTATATGGACAGATTCACAACACATAACGCTCTAGTTAAACTATGGCTAAACTTACACTGAGTTGTAGATCATACCATATTCATAAGTGACAGGATTTTAAACTAACCAGTCCAAAACCTGTAGCCAGTAACTTGTGTCAGCATGGAGCC
>NW_024962334.1:38643781-38687611 GCF_019238085.1 Lagopus leucura | reverse complement strand
TAACCAGTCCAAAACCTGTAGCCAGTAACTTGTGTCAGCATGGAGCCAGGTTGGACACAGGTCACAGGACATAGATTTTTGGGTGGAAATTTCAGGCTGCCTATGCTTTGCTACTATCTTATTTTAACCCCACTAAGATTAAACTGTATATCTGGGTCTCCAGGGGGAGTATTACAAGCATATACCAAGAATAAGAGTTTTTGTAGGATACTGACTAGACACACCCAGTATTGAAGCAAATGTAGTGAAGGACAGAGAAGGAAGATATCCTCCACTGCTTATGTCATTCCAGCCTATTGCTGGTGGCATACTGACAGAAGCTTGGCAACCAAATGATCTGTCCTGAACAGGTGTGAATACACCAGGATCTAGATATCACTGAAGTATTGAGACACTAAGGGGTTACTAGTGCTAAGAAATATAAATGGTAATAGGAGGCTTAAAATGCTGCAGTCAGCAAAACAATCTATCCTTAATTAGAGTGCCAAGAACTTGATGTTTCTAGCCTTGTTTCCCCGCTAAAATCTCTCCTGAATTCACAGACCTCTGCAGTGAATGTATGTTTATACCACAAAATTGTTGGAGAGAGAATTCTTCAGAATATTTGTCCAGACATGAGACCTATAATTTTACACCAAATTGGGTCTAATTGCCAGCAAAGACATTGCTTGTGCTGAGGCATTCTCAGAAGGCTTGCTTTAGATGCAATCAAAGTCAGACCCTCCTACTGTCTGCAAAGTAAAGCCCTCTGACCCAGGACTAATTTCTCTGTCTAGGATTACCCACCGAGAAAAATACTGAGAACTAATGATCTGTCCTTTCCTCTTCCCAGAAGTGAAAGGCAGACGAGGAATCACAGTGCCAAATTCCAGCTGGAACTGAGTTGAACGAAAGTAGAGGGAGGTGTCTACAAAGCTGCAAGGACAAATTAAAACACTACAGAGAGGCACCAAAGTACAAGATGGTGGTAGAAGTTGTCCTCAGACCCCAAAAGGTATATTTGCAGTTTTATAATGACTTTTCCAAATGGTGGAGAGGAAGAAACATCCACTGGTCACACCATTAGAAAAGCTGGATTCAATAGCTGTTCTGCCATAGACTTTCCTGAGCGAAGTCAGATAGCAATTTTTCTTATGGCTCAAAGACATAAAATACTGCTACAATGCCTTTTTCCCCCTTGTCTGCAAAACTGGGAGGGACAGCAGTGTTTTAATCAACATTTTGTCCTAAAATGAAACTACAAAAAGCCATGCAAATTTCCTTTAAGTATGACAACTTAGTTTTGGAACTTGGGAGAAAGAAACTGTAGATAATAGGACTTGCTGTACTTTAGATAACTGCCTTCTTGAAGACCGCCACCAAAGATTATTGACTTATACTTAAAAATTTTCAATAATTACCAAGAATGCATAAACAGGAACAAAAATCTGACAACAGTATTACTTATGCTTTTAATTTTCCTTTGTGAGCCCAGTTTCAGCGTACTGACTAGAGAATAAATGAACAATCTAATCATTAATATTATGTTTGCTTTGGAACAGTCTCTTGAGCATCAGGGAATTGCATACAATAAAGTAATGGTGAGGATGGCAATATTTCATAAAGATTAAGCACGCTGCACAGGATTTTTTCCATAAAAAATGATCATATATCATTCAAGACACATAAATCCTTATTTCAGGCATCATTTTCTTAATTGTTAGAAGACAGTATGGGCCAGGGAAAAATTATTGAGGCTAATAATACTTGAGCTGTTGTGAAGTATTGGGCAGAAACATAGAGAAAAAAAAAAAATTAGTAGAGGGATTTTCTTCTCTGAGAGAAATCTATTTATCAATAAGAACAAAAAATTACTTTCTTCTGTGTAGTGAAGATAGTATTATTAACCGAATGATATGTTGAAGTGTCTCCCAAATACAGATTAATAGCTAGGTTTGCTGAACATATTTAAGCATCTGTTCTGATTGTGCTTGCAGTGTCACCCAGTGTATGGGAACTGCTGAGTCATGGCCTGAAACACTGACTGAGCACCTGGAAGAAGAGACCCAGTCAGCCCTGGGGGCACAGGTAGACGCAATCCGCCTCATTTAAGTGCTGACTGCCACTTAGGAAGACTCTTGCCGAAGATCCCTCCTTTGTGGACTTTTTCTGTCAGCCTAGATCTTTGGAGATGAGTGAGCATTCTTCTTTTTGTAACGTCTTCTCATCACGCTGGTCCTGCTGCCTTTACATCTGATTTCCAGTGGAGTCATTGTGGGTCACTTGACTGATAGACTTGGATCAGATTCAGACCCTGCGCCTCTACATGTTTGCGGTCAATTAACAGCCAATTTTGCTCTGCTACTATTGGAAATAGAATTCATAGTTCTGAAGTAGTTGGACAGTCTCAGATGAAAAAGAAATACATGACTGCAGAGGCATAAATGTGAAGGGGAAACTTATTCAGGATTTCTGTTTTCCCTGTGCTACTGATTGTATCTGTCGCTTGGTGACAGCTAAGTCCGTCTAAACCAGTACATAGCCTTGTATGAAGGCGAAAATGCCACTCTTCAAGGTTACCTATTAATTTATTAACAAAGCATTATTATTTTTCTTATTTTAGATGGACTTGCATTTAAATTATCATTGTTATATTGCAAATATTCAGAAGAGACAGGTGGACAAAAGAAAAATATCTTTTTTTACCCCCTAAGCTACAAATGAGACAAGGAAACACCAGAAACATGATTAAGTTAGTTTCATTTTAAAATAAAAGAAAGCAACACTTATTTCCAGTCAAAAATTAGCTGCTCTTCTTTTTACTGTGCTGAAAAAAGACTCAATACTTAACTCCAGTTTCATGCTCACAGTCATTTGTAAAATAGATTCTTCATTCTGCATTTGTGCATTCACATTCTGCATTTGTGCGTGTCTTGGTCAGAATTGGCAAGAAAATCCATCTACTATGCAAGCCAGAGTCTGCAGGTGAGATCAGCTACTGAGGCAGAAAAAGTACTGGGCTCTCTTAGGAATATATTTCCAGTTAAATCTCAGATTAGGTAAATTTACTTGTGTCTAGCTTCAAGTATATCCTGAAATATTGCATAAACAAGACTACATATAAATATACTTTTAAGAGTGTTAACAACAGTACAAGGACCAAAGTGCTATAAAACAATGAGCAGCGTATGCTAGCTAGGAACAAAGGTGCAGAAAAGTGAACTACTGCGGGCATTCCCAACTGAGATGCTGGAATCCCGTCCTTTCTTCCAGAATTACTGAATCAAAACATTTCTCTTCAAATACACTATTGGCATATCCTGCTCATTTAATTTTCCTTGGATTTTTCTATTCCCATCTTTGTAAACAGCCCAAAAATATAATATTGTCTGTTTTTCATAGTAATTCTGTGATGTCCTTTAAGATTTAAACCAGCATTTGTCCTGTGAAGCATAAAACCAAACCTCCAACTCTGGAATTTGGTCTACAGTAATTCAAATGTGTTGGGATTTATCTCAGTGTGCAAATTGAGAATATCCTTTCACCTAGTCTTAAACAATTTATAGTCATATTTATAGATGTCTTCAGTATTTTTGATTTACTATAGAAAATTAAAATAACTGGCAATTCTAGAACATATAGGATCATTTTGGACATTACCATGCTACAAAAATCTTTTTATTAAATCTATTATTTAGTATTGATCATCTTCTAGATATTGACCTTTAAAGGCTGAATTTATGTTAGATAAATTTGAAAGATTTTATGCAACAAACCCAAGGAACTTGAAAAAGAAGAAAAAATCCTTATCATGAACATTTTCCTTTTCCATTTTCCCCTGCTTCATCCACTGGACTGCAGAGGAGATCACCCCCTTAGCAGAACAAAAAAGCATGTGTCAACTTTTCCTCACCTACAGAGCCTTCAGGCAAAATGCATCACTTTTTTGGGACTGTCAAGCAGTGAATAAATCAGAGATAAGTGGGTTAAAATGTCAGCATCCATTGGGACCAAAATAAATCTACTGCATTTCTTTATCCAAGTGAAATGCTAACTGCAATACCACCAGCACTTCATTCATTCATTTAGGAAGACAACATAAAACTCTTAGCAATTGCTTTTTTTTTTTTTTTTTTTTACAAATTCTAATTTTTTAAAATTGAAATTTTTTTTCCCCCTCGTAAGTCTGTGGAAGTCATCTTGTGCAAAAGCTTAGATAAGCATGATGTGAAAGATGGTGTTAAAAGGCTTTCAAACTTTGTTTATTAATAGGTATAACCTTTTCACCTCTGCTACATCTGTCACAGTTAGTTTAAATATTTTTTATCTGGCAGGTTACCAGCGCTTCTTTACTGCAATGATGCAGTAGCAATAATAATAATAAATAATATTAATAATAAAAAGTTGAACAGAGATCTATTATACAAAAATGCAGGAGAATAATTTCCTGAACCATTCTAATAATACATAACCTAACATGGATTAACTAAAGGCACTGAGAGTAGCCTCTGTCTTTAAAAGCATTCACGAGGCCATTGATCACTGAAGACAACACACGGTGACCTCACACAAACACAATGTAAACCCCCAAACTCATTGATGGCATTCCTAGCGCTCTGTCTGAATTTATATTGCCTCTCTGTAAACTGTTTGACATAAGTAGTGAAGGATTGATACAGAAAAGGGCCTCCTCACTGTGGTGAGCATAGTGCCAAATGCAGCTGGATGTAAGAGAATTAACTCCAGTTTACTTTGATGTTGAAAGAAATCTCAGGGCAACATGGATGTTAAAACAATTTTTGTAAGACTGTTGGAAGCATATTTTTCCTTCTCAATAGCACTGAAATATAGTATATATATATCTAGAGCATTTTCCCAGATATTGAAAAAAAATAATAGAAAATAAATACTGTTTTATTATGCATTTATCAGCCAGAATTTGATTGCTATGTAAGTTAAATCAAGTACTAAGGAAACATTTGTATATATTTTTGCACATATGTTCACAAATGAATTATGCTAATGATTGTGAAAAGTATTCTGTATTACTGTTTTTACTGGATGAATGTATACTGAAGATGGGAAAAAAAAATCTGAGGTTATCACAGTAAATATTTGAAGAAAAAATGTCATGACCTCTGAAAACTATTGTAGACATTTTTTCTCCTAAAATTCCTTCTTTCTTCTAAAATGTGACTACGTGAAATTCCTATCCAAAATGTTGCTATTAATCAGCACAAATTAAAAAGTAACACTGGACTGATATAGTGGGCTAAAGAACTGATCACATCTTACAGTGTTTCACACAGAAAAATGAAGGACTTCAGTGTGTAAAACTGAGATACTCTTTGGAAATGAATAAGATGAACTTATATAATTGCCTCAAATGGTACTGTTACTTGGTTGAAGTGTCACTCTTTCAGATATATTATTGACAATAAAATCATCAGAGAAAAGTTTGTTCTTATTAAATTTGAAATGAATTCTATAATTTCTAAACTTCTTCCTTTTTCTTTCTCTCTTTCTGTCTTCCTTCCTTTCCCTTCCTTTAAGTCCCAAGAATTCACAACCCTCAGTATTTTTTAGTTTACTTATTTAAGCATGTTTCAAATACTGAATAAATGTATTTGTTTTGTACTCTAAACTCATCTAAATTGTGAGGCAAAAGCCAACATATGGATTCACAGGAATAGAGGAGAAAGATGGAGAAATCTGTAGAGTGTTATCATTGAGATGTTTAAATACATATAAATATTTAAAAAATAATAGCTTTGATATTGATCAATATTTAAACTTATGGATTATCTTCCCTATATTATTGTAGAAAGCTTAGGGATTAAGAGAGAGATATCTCAGAGGTTTAGTATGTTTTGAACATTTTATTCCCGAAGCACGTTAGTGTACAGGAAGGTGGTATTACTGGAAAGATCTCACACCCCCCTCTGTTTCTAAGCCATACATATTACTATTAAGCTCTTCCCTGTGCAAAAGAAAGAAGAATTCAAACAGATACAATGAAGTTTCAACTGTGCTTTTCACTCTGCTCTTGGAATACAGAAGAAACTTTTCTTGAGAGCTGATTGCAAAGTTATATAACAACCCACTGATAATAGACTGAGATGTTACTATTTGATTATTTCAAGTATAGATTGTTATTGTTATACACATTACAGGAACTGTTATAAATTTTGTGACTGTAAAGTTGTGTTCCTGGGCAGTTAACATGCCAAAAATCCAAAAGCATCTCTTAGCAGAGAGGTTTAAGCATAGAACACTGCTTTTAAGTGATGAGAAAACATCCATGTTGGTGGCCCAAAATTTTCTCTTTGCTACGCCATATCACAGCTACCAGAAACTGTGCAGTGCACACACATGGAAAGTACAGATACACTTATGAGAACTGCTATGAAGAAAGGTATGCATATATATATATATATTTATATATATATATATATATATATAGCATTGATCTATAACTTGAAGATAAAATAACAGATTTTCTATTCAGAATAGTGATGTAGGACACCAACACTGAATTCTTCTTGCAATTTCATGTAGTCATCCTCCTCTACATCTCTTAGCTGAGACCTCAACATAAAGCATGAAGTTGATGGGAAAAACTACGGGTGGATCTTGACTCGCATACTGCTAAGCATGAGACATTCCTGCTTGCTCCATCCATTGGCACTTCCTCTGAAGTCTTGTATTCCTGCAGATCTAGATATTTATTTCAGCACCTCTTTCTGGAACATTTTCCAAACTTTCACAAAGATTTTCTCTCTAAGGGAATCCAGATTCCAGCAGAGAGAGCAAATAAAATCTTCCCCCCCAAACAGTGCTCTCATTTCATTCCAGTAGAAGAACTAAGCCTCTTGTCCTATAAGGTATAGGCTTAGGAAACTTTAAGTTGCAATGAGAATCCAGGCATGTAGAGACTGGTTTGATTTCTAGTCCATTGCCCCCTGGTGGCATTACACCCTCCCACTGCTTCCAAAGGTTCTATTCCAGGAAGGCAGATTTGATCCTTTTTCAAATAACAGCCTTTTGTAAATCTATTCAGTTTATTTTAACTCCATTTTCACATCCTGTATCTCCCTGTCTCCACTCCTCCTGGGAACTCTATTCATTCCTTATTCCTAGTTAGCTATGAAGTGCAAATAGATAGAACTTGTCCCTGGGCTAGCTCAGCATCATTAGCCGTTTCCTTTTTTCGATTACTATTAACCTGTGAGTGTACTTCCTTACTCTGAGAAAAAAAAAAAAAAAAAAAAATAATAATAATAAAAAAAAAAAATAGAGAGACTGAAGGAAAGCAAGTCAACATTTATTATAACTGAATATTCTTCCATACAGTGTACCCTGTCAAACTATTGGTTTATATTCCCATTTGACATATGAACAGGTTTTTGGAAATAAGATTCTAATGATTTTAAAAAAACTATGAGTCACAGGTTTAGCAGTGATTAATTATATCACCAGAATTTGTTGGCCCTCTCAGAGACAGTGGAGGTTCCTCAGAGGTTCTTAACCCTACATTATGGCTCCTCAAGGCACTTGCTAGAAAAATCTTCAGTGAAACATAGCTTACCTGTGCTCCTCCAGCTCTGCTGTTTCTACAGTTGCACAGTTGCACTTCTTCTGATATTTCAACCCTGGTCCGCCTTTCCTCTCAGCCTAGTTCCTGGTGCTATGTCTGCTCCTACAGACGCCCTTGTCTTGCTTTATCTCTTTGGCTTGTTTTCTATTTCAGATTTTAACTGCAGACAAATACTTATTTCTTGTGTATCCTATCCAGTGGGCTTGGCAGATCCCCACCTTAGACGTTAAAAATTTACTACAGGCTAGCAGAAAGTGCTGTTTTATATTTTCTTTTTTTCTTCTTAATGAAAAAAAAAAAAAAAAAAAACAAAACCAAAAAAAAACAAAAAAACTTCCTGCAGCCTAATCAGTTTAAAGTGAATTCCAAATAAAAGGATTACAACCATCAAACATGGCAGTATAGATCACACCACAATCAGAAAAGAAAACACAATTAATAGCTCTAGTCTCATGAAACTTGTGTCCTTGCTTCGTTATTTTTAGTAATAGTCACAGTCTTCCCAGCTTTAACTTGAACTGTGATGAACTTTCTCTTTAAAATTCTAGGTATAAAAAATGTAATGAATGATGTATGCCCTACTTTTCCTTATCTACTTCCTTGTTCTTATCAGTATCATTCAAAGAACTACAATGTTATGTGGAAAATGTGTGTGAAAATAAAGTGGATAGATTTACAAAAGGTTGATATTTAAAATAGGATTGTATGAAACTCAAGTCTGAAATTTTTAATCTCTCAAATTTACGTACAGTTTTTTCATATCATGTGATTTTTTTTAATTTTTATTTTTTTCCTGCTGTAGATCCAACAGGCTACTTTGGAGGGACACATTCTTAAAAATTTCAGTGGAGGTTAAAATATGAATAATCCAGGACATTCTGGAGCCTATGTGATTTCTCTTTTGAGAATGACCTGTTTGCAGACAGATTTTGTTCTTAATATGCAGTGGATGAAAACACTTAGTGCCAACTCTTGTTTTCTTAGTAGAGCCCTTCAGATCTTTTTCAGACTCAAATACTCCGTCTTGTTTTTAGTGCAGTGATTATCAGAAAAGTTGTAAATCCTAGTATTAGACATCCATCAGCCTCCTGACTCATGACCCTTTCTGCCGCTTTGCTTGTAAATGAATTGCTGCATAGCAAGTCCCACAGTCCTGTGTTTATGTTGACCATTTTATCCAGAATCATCTAGCATTTCCATTGCTGAAAATGTTATACAACCATTATTCAACCTTAGAGAAAAGTCAGTGGAGCACTGCAACTCTGCTTTAAGTATATCAAGTCTTCTTAATTTTCTCCTTAGAATTTACTTTATAAAACTGTAATTAAAAAGGAAAAGGAAGAAAGAAAAAAGGGAAATAAGAGAGAAAGAGAGAGAGAGAGAGAGAGAGAGAGAGAGAGAGAGAGAGAGAGAGAAAGAAAGAAAGAAAGAAAGAAAGAAATAAAGAAAGAAAGAAAGAAAGAAAGAAAGAAAGAAAGAAAGAAAGAAAGGAAAAAAAAAAAAAAAGAAAAAGAAAAAGAATCCAAGCACTATTTCCTATTTGCAAGATTCTGCAAAAAGGTTGTGAATGTATATTTTGAAACATACATATATATAACTAAGATTTAACAGATAAGAAGATTCTGATAGTCTGTTATCTGCTGCACCCTGTACATACATTGCTTTGCAAACATATACACGAACTAAGAAGTACACACATAGCAAATCATTTCCTTTGTCACCAAATTTTCTGTGCACTGGTTGTAGGACCTTTTTTCATGATGTCTATGCCAGGAACCAGTGGGTTAATGATCTAAGATGAAACTACAAGATGCTTCAATTACATCAACCATTTCTGAAGAATGCATACATTGCATCACTTATTTTCATGCCTTCCCTCTAAACTGTAACCACACTTATTTTCGACTTTACTGAAAAGTATGGTTTAACAATCATCACACAAGTCTATTGTTTGCATATTACCCTGCAGAAATATTCCATGGAACAAGAAATTCTGTGGACAACTGTTCAAAAATCATTTCCTTAAAGTATAGGAAAATCGACTAACTTTTGTAAAGAAGTTAGTTCAGAGGAAGTGGGATGGTTTTATTATTAAGAATGATATTTCTTTTTTAAAGTTATTATGGCCTTTACTATGTCTTCTTTGTAATCTCACCATTCTGTATTTTAAGACGATACAGAATGAAGAGGACATTTTTAAAACTATTTAGTAGAGCAGGAAAGAGAGATGGATTCCCTCCAAATTAAGAAAAAAGGGCTGGGTGAGTACTGCATGCTCTGAGAAGTTCAAGTAGTTGGACAGAAGAAGACTGAGAAGTAGGGGACCTGTGTGAAAGGCAGTCACCTATGTATCAGTGCGTAAAGCTGCTAAAGCATGCACAAGATTTCAAAATATTTGAAGCATCCAGAGTTACAGATAAACACAAATAGCCATATCCCCAAATTCAGAATAGTATCATCCTGCACAAGGAATTCTAGTAACATTTCTGAATATCTGTCAGCACTTGGAAATCTGTTGAAATCAGACTCTATTGCTCCAGTCCCAAACATGAGGCTTCCTTAACTTTAGAGTAACACTGATCTGTTCCGACAACACATCGTTGGATTAGGGACTGTGCAGGAAATTTGTCCTTATTTTTTCTTGGTTTTTGCTTCTCTCATATAGACACGGTAGCATTTGGTGAATTAAAAGTTCAAGCTAAATCCAACTATGTCTACAAAACAAGATGGAAACCTTTCCTAATCTGGTTTTAATTGACTAGGTAAGAAATCCATTGACTATGAGTCTACTGCATATAGCATAGAAGTACTTTACAGCAACATAATTAAAAGGATTCCTTCCACAAATGATCCTTCTTACTAAAGGTTTCCCTTGTTTGTGATTGCCCCAAATTAGTTACATATGTGACAGTTTTTAGTGGAATATCTTGTTGAACTACTTAGTGTGCCATTACACTAATCTCACAATTAACCCTTGTTTGAAGGACTGCTCAATGCAGGTGCAACAACATTTCCTTTCTGCCCAAGAACATGCCTTGCTCTCTGCTAATGACCCCTACTATTGCTGAGATCTGAGCAGGCTACATATGCGGGGTCTCAGCTAATTATTTAATGGAGGTACTGCAGATCCACATCCTGTAGGAATGTCTAAGCTGTTCAAATATAAAACACAAGCCTAGGTCTTTGAACAATGAATTTGTTCAGTATTCTGACAATAAGCTTCTCTCTAAAGCGTAGATCTCATTTGAGAGGTCTGAAAGGAGAACAGATTTACACTGCAGGTCCAAAGGATTTCTTAGGCTATATTAGAGTAAAATGTTAAAATTATAGAAGGAAACTATCCCAAAAGATTTCACAACATTCAAGTACTATCATCTGAACAGAACTGTTACCCATCACATGTTTTATAAATATCTCCAGTAAAGAAATAGCATTAAACTGTCAAAATAAAAGACAACTTAGTCTCAGAAAAGAAAATTGACTAAAACACATAAAGCAAATAGTGGTATAATAATATTAGTTACAGACACAAGATTATCTGGAAGCTAGTTGACAGATGTATGTTTTTAAATCAGACACACTAAAATATAAAACATAATTTTAAGAAGTCTTGAGAATTAAAACCGAGTAAATAAAATTTAACCCTCATGAGACACTTCCTAGAAAGTCTTATCTATTTTTTGCATTACTGCTGTATTTTTTTAATTATCTGAGATACCTCAGTTTGCTAAACATTGTCTTCCAATTGAATTATTCATACAGCTATATACTTAGTTTTATCGAGCTCAGACTCTTTGAATCTTTAATACAAAGTAAAGATAATATATACATAGACTTCTATCAAGAAGGAAAAAACAAAACTAAGAATACTTTAAAGGACACTATAATGCATTTGCTTTTTTCAGTTCTAGAAATCACAAAATACATATTTTCTCTAGTCAGTGAAACAATATGATTCCGAATTTAATAGAAAATAGTAGCAATTCTATCATTTATATTATTGAACTTGTTTTTATTACTGGTTTACTTTTCAAAAATAAATTCTGCAGTCCTTATTAATAGCTAATAAAAATTTAAAAGTAAACAACGATTCTTTCAATAGTGCATTCAAAATTCATTTTATTATTATTGCAATAAACTGCTACCTTGACTAAAAGAAACAACCCTTTTAATAAGTACAGTTCTCAATTTTTATGAGAGCTCACTGTCCTGGATGCAGCTGTGCCCTGAACATTTTGTTGTTATATGGCCAACATACAGAACTCATTCACCAGCATCTCACTAGTCACCCTGATGATGAAATGAACTGTAATCAATTGAAAATCAAGCAACTGTCATTGCAATAACAATCATTTAAAAAATCTAAAACCATTTTTAAACCACTTTTATCTTTGTTCTTAAGCTTTTCTATGAATTATCAGACAGAAAGTTACATGAAAACATAAGCTAGGATTTTTTTATGAATTCACTTCTATTTATAATCTGGAATGCTATGTAGAAATGTGTGTAGACACTATTAGAGCATGATTCATCTCAGCCTGGGAATAGAGTCTAAATTAAGCTGGCAAATCATTTTCTGGAGGCATCTTTTTCTGTCTATTGATCTCAAAATATGTAGTGGTTAGCTCAACTTTTATACAGTATATACTGTATATTCTATACTTGTATAGAGTTCTATACAAGGTGGCATACATCTAAGCTAAACATTTTTAAATTAATGATAATTCTCAAACTGGCAGATTATTTTCATTTTTTGTCAGTATAAACTGTTATTTTTGGGGCTGTTAAGTTATTAGAAAAATGAGAATGTCAGCTGGGAAAGTTTGAAGTTCATTAGTGTATAAATACGGATTGATGTTTATGCTGACCAGATATGTGACATTCAAAAATAGTTTAGATATTTTCAGTATGAATACACTGCAAGTGCCAGAATTTACTCAAAATTTGAAAGTGAGCGGCTCAAACAGCAAGAACTTCATAAAGCTTCTGTCTAATTTTCAACTCAGTTTGCTAGAGTTAATTTTCTTCACAATGAATATGGTGGCATATTTTAGATTTAGGATGGGAACAGTCCTGGTAACACAGTTATGTTTTAGTTGTTGATGATCAGTCCTTACATACAGTTAAAGACTTCTACTTTTCATGCTGCCCCACCAGCAAGGAGTTGGAGATTCACAAGGAGTTAGCAGGGCACACAGACAAGACAACTGACCCAGACAGACCAAAGGGATATCCCATACCATATGGTGCCATACTCATCAATAAAATCTTCGGTAAAGAAGAGGGAAGAAGGGCAGTGATGTTGGGATGCCTTTTATTTTCCCAAGAAACCATTACATGGATGAGTTTTCCTGGAAGTGTCTGCTGATGGGAAGTAGCAAATCAATTCTTGGTTTTGATTTCCTTGTGTGTACAGCTTTGGCTTTACCTAGTAAATTGTGTTTATCTCAACCCATGAGATCTCACACTTTCACCTTTGTGATTCTTTCCCTCATCAAGAGATTGAACAAGCAGCTGTGCAGTGCTGAGGTGCCTGCTGGGATTAAACTACAGCATTCTCAGTGGTGCCTCAAAGAAATAGATGTCAGTGAATTTTCTTTATTTGAAAAGAACACAAGCAAACATTTTCTAAAATATCAGGATTAACAACATTGTAGTAGAAAATTTCTCTTTTTTTAGATTCTCATGGCTTATTCAAGATAACTGAAGGTTAGAAGGATGCCTGAATAGTAACTGTTGTTGCTATTTCATATTTATTAGCCAGATCTGAAGTATTTAAGAAGGTATCCTCAGACAGTTCTGCCCCTGTATTTGTAAGCCTTTCCATAACAATGCCTATTCCAGATTATCAGATTTATAGATGAATAGAAGGAGAAGTGAAAGATCACTTTACTTCCATTGATGGAAAATATTAAAATAGGGAATGCAATTTATTTAACATCATGTATGATTAAGGAAGACCAGATATTAATTATCGTATGTATTTTTCCTTATTTTCCCTTCCATAATGCTTCTGTTCATTCCCATTCTTCCTTGCTTTATACTGCTTTCTTGATATGTTTCTAAGCAATACAAGGGTGCTTTCTGGAACCCTGTTAAATGAATATGATTGATGCATCACTGGAAAATATGTATTAGGAAAAATTACTCAAGAGTATTTATGTTTTAAATAAACTAACATTCTCTATTCCAGAGACTTATAGACAAATGAGCAATTAAGCCACTTGATTCTTGCATTTCAAATTACAGACTGACATCATGGAAATAGAGCACACTATTTAAGGTAGTGGTGGGTTTTGTGTCCTGTGTGCCAGCACATGTACATTGGACCACATAATCTGTTCCTGGTGAGAACCGTAGTTTTTTGAGATTTCATATTCATTTTTGAGAGGAATAGATTTTATTGTCTAAATTTATTTCTTCAATTATTTCTTCTCTCGTAGTTCCATCTTAACATTGTTAATTATGACAGATTAAGGCTCTGGTTAGCCTCAGTTTATAAGCTGAGCATATGATTTCACACCAATATTTTCAGCAATGTAATGATTCATGCCTGATATCAGTAACAATTTATGTGTCAATTTGGGGTTAAAATGTTCAACTCTTGATAATCTGCAGCTGAATTATAGTGGAGCTGAACTGAAGTTTGGTTAAGTTAATATTGATTTGTATACTTATAACTATATAATTTTAATCAGCATTTTGTAGAAGTTCTTGTAGTTCTTATTTAAGTTTTATTATTTAAAAATTAAATTGCATTAAATTCAACATAGCAAGGAATTAATTGTAAATTCATTTTAGAACAGATTTCGGTATGTTGGATATTTTTTATTATCTGATTTGGTGTAAATTTAATTGTTTTGATACTCAATCCTCAAAATACTGTAGTTCATCAATTTATCAGACCTCAGCTGAACTGTAGAATTGTTTGTGTACTTGTTCTTCATGCATTGACTGTGATCTGCAAATGCAAATCACACCATGAAATATAATTTGTGTCAATAGTGAATTTAACTGACCTGCATTTGCTTTTTATAACAGACATACAGTTACCATGGATCATATATTATACAGATTTAAGCCAATATGTTCTTATTTTTCATTTGTTATTAACTCTTTTAATGAGAAAAAATGGGAGTAGACCACACATGTTATACCATGAATTTACTGCAGGTACTTCAAAAGTCTAACTAAAATACGATAAACTAATACATATATATCTAATCCACATTATCTATTTAATGGAAATCAAATGTCATTAACAATAACATTAAAAATTGTTATGCAAAGCATCCTATTTTGTATGCCTTTCCTTTAGACCTTCTCATTTCCACCACAGCTCTGTATCCTCAGGCCAGTAGACAGTCTTTCTCAGAAAGAGTGAGACAGCTGCAGCAACAGCATCCCCAAGGACAGTCAAGCTGATGATGGGATATCTTCCTTTCCTTTGCTGGAAGCAGTATGATGCTAATGGCTTCTTCCCACTTCCCCTAGGATGCAGGTGGAGATGTTTTTATAACTTTTTATTGCACATTTTCATACCTTGCTATTTTCTTTCACTTCAAATTATACTTAAGTTTAAAGTATGTGGTATGTTTTACCTATCTCAGATATTATTTTTTTATTCCCTTTGATGCTCTTTAAACCAGCGCTGCCTGGTTTCCACATCTGCCCTTCTTTAACAGATCATTATTGAGTTTGATCCCCAGTGCCTCTCTCTTATGCTCCATGCCTTCTACTTCACACAGCATCCTCTGTGCCTGCTGCCATCATATCATATCTATACTGTCCTAACAGTGTTTCATGAAGCCAGGGTCAAGTATTTTGTTCTGCAAAGGACAGCTACTTGTTAAAACTAGCAATTGAAAAATTGCTGCTACTTTATACAATATCATACACAGGCAATCAGAAGTTAAGCTAATTAGGAAATAGACATCTATCTGGTCACTAGGAAGTTGTTACAGTTTAGCAAGGCAGTAAAGCAATAAAAAATAAGCCAAGAAAAGTTCAGGCAAGATCTGGCAAACCATCAAAACACATTTGCTCTTTCTGAATTGCTCTTTCCTACCCAGTTTAGTGGATATGCATATTTTAACACTCTGATCTGAATTTTTACCTGCCTAAAACTGAGTTCTGGGAGGAATACTTTTGAAGAGAATCTTGCAACAAAGCGTTTTCACTTCTTTCCAAGAAAAAGTTGTACCTTGATGCATTCTCTTACTTACAAAATGCTATATGACATTGTGAGCTACATGATCACTGCATGCCTGTGTAAGGGATAATATTCTTGGTCTTCCAGAAATGAAGCTTAGATGAGAAAGTTAGAAATAAGAGCAGCGAAAGAAGTTGTGAATGAGAGCAGGGAAAGAAAATAAGGTATCATGGAAGGAGTTATACTGCTAGCACAAATCTGAAATTCCTGTTCATGCTTATGATCTTGCTGAAACTGGTGCAGATGTTAACATAATCTGTTACTCAGCATATTCATTCTTTTTCAGTATCAAAATAACAAAAATCTTCTAATGGCAAAGTTACTCTGTGCTGTATCTGATTTAATCATAACAGGCACCTGCTAAATTGATTTCTCTTTCACTCACAACCACTGACTTCTGTAGGCAGATTTATGCTGTAAATAAAATTCAGCTTTTGTTATTTGCAACCATATAGAGCATTTCACATAGTGCCTGCAACTATAATAAATAAAATAATTGTTTATAAGTGTAATCACATGTGCCAATTTTTCTTTTTGCTTATAAAACAAGGCTTAAAAATCAATACTTTTATTAGATTCTAATTTTCCTGGTTTATATTCCTTTTTATTTGCAACTGAAAAAATGCTGTGTTTTATTGACTAAATGTGTAGTTTATTGTTAAATACTTTTAATTGAAAATTTTAATAAGAGGTGATTAATTCTAATGGATGAGACCTCTACAGACAATGTCATCTGTCACTCTATACTCAGTGAAAGGGAGTAGAAGTACAGCTGGTTTCAGTTCTCATGAGTTTCATGTTTTCCTTACTTCCAAATCACATGGGATAAATTCCTGTAGTTCCTTCTAGTTAGAGCTGAGCTATAAAAGTGATCTTGCACTCAGTTTGTTTCATATAATTTTGAGATGAGAATGTGAAAAGTTACTAAGTTTGAGTACGTATTTTCTCAGAATCTATTGACCAACCAATTTTAATTTAGTTTGGAAGAAGCTTGCACACTGCTGAGTTTTCCAGTCAACTCTTACTACCACTTAAGTATCAAAAAATGCCTCAAATGAATTTGCTTTCATCTGACTGCAGGTGTATTTATATGACTCCAAAGATGAAATAAAATAAAAATAAAAATGTGGTGGGGGGAGTTCAATAGATCAGCTTTTAGAAAAATTATTTTCCGTCAACTACCAGGTGCCTCATCTGTCACATTAGCAAAAGCCTACCTAGCTAATTACCGACTCAATGCACAATTATTCCTGTGAGAACCACATTGTTACAATGTATCATTACTGCCTAGATCTGGAAGTAATAGTTAACTTGTAATTCTGTCATTAATAAGCCAAATTCTTCAAAAAATAACAAAAACAATCTCTAAAGAAGAAAACAGGATATTAATGTTCTATTTAGTCTGAATATGAAATGCATAAAAATGTAAAATGTTTCTTCATACTATTTTTCTTCATAAAATGTGAATGTAATAAACTATATTTTATTTTTTTGTCTCCTTAAATCAAGTTACCTGTACCTACGCAGTGTGATGAAAAGTACCTCTGACCAAGGAAACTTGCACTGAATCAATAATGTCATACTCTCCATTCAATGGTAAATCATTGTTATTGCTTTATGATCAGAATACTAGTGAATATAATCAGAGATCTGAGTCTGAATGTAGCATAAAGTTGTTTATGAGGATGAGAACAGACAGGTTGTTCTGCACTAGCAGTTGTGACATCATATCTGTTAACTTATTGTAGTTATATATTATTTTGGTTCTAAATCTGAGTACACTGACTTAACTTCTCTAGTTCCCTCAATACATCATATCTTAGATCCAGAAAAATTGAAGAATTTTTTTTAATGCATTTTGCCCTTTCTCTCTCTGATAACTGATATCCAAATCTTTTCAGTAAGGGAAGAATCATGAGAGAAAACATTCAGAAAAAATCTTGTTATATCTGCCAGAGTGCAAACATGAAGCAAGTAGAATTATGTGATCACATAATTAAACACTGAGTACTCATACCTTAAATAGAATGGTAACTAATTAAGTCTTCCTACTACTTCTAGCACTGACTGTACATTAAATCCAAATGTTGCAACCGTAATGATCTTTTTCTTATTTTTCTTTTGTAATGTTCCTTAGATATCTCTGAAGAAAATAAGAAATCTCCTCTTGCAGCTTCACACTGATATCCTCCTGACTTACAAGTGACTTTGGGATCCTATTACAGCATTCTGGTGAATGTCTGCCTGGCCATTTGGCAGGAATGTGGAGAGACATCCTCATTTCACAGCTGTCAGCTCACTGCGGGAAAGGGATGTGAGGGATGTTAGAATTTAGGAATCTCAATTCTGTTTCAATTAGAAACAACTCTGTCATTGTGTTCACAGGCCCAAACTCCTGCCTGCATCTTTGTCTTCATCCAAATCCAAGGCTTTTTCCAGTACTGCCAATAACAATTCTATTTTGCTCCAAGCTTCTTGCAGTGGCCTAAGAACAGTGAATAATTAGTCTCACACATAAATCTGGATACGGATGTGCTCCCAGCAGGGTTGCCTGAGCTGAGCAACTACATGACTACTCCACCATGGTGTGAATAAGACACATGCCACAACAAAGTGTGCTAGCGGGGAGGAAAGTTTATAGCCTCTTTTACTTGACCTCCTCCTATTTTCAGTTTATTTACTATTCAGTTCTCAGGTGCTTTGTTTGATCTCAGTCAGGAAGATGAGACAATAACAGTGTATAAGAGCTAGCACATAATGTTGCACTCATCTGTTCTGCAAGACTGAATGCACAAATCTGTATTTAATTTATATACGGTTGCCATGCCTATGCAGAACTAAATAGCAAAGTTTAGATACAAGGAATCAAATTTAAATAATCTGAAATTGTTTTAAAGAATATCTTGGAAACTATGTGGGGATAATTCATGAAGGTGAGATTACTTTACAGAAAAAAATGGAGCAACATTCCACTGAAGCAGAAGATAGAAGCCTTATTTAAGGCATCAGAGAAAGACTCAAATCAAGTTGACAGTCATATTCAGAGACTGAAAACATGTCAGGATTCCAGACCAGCAGTAAAAACAGGGACTAGCAAGCACATGGATTTGTATGGGCAATAGATTTGATAACTAAAAAGTCCATTTATTGTGTAAAATTTGTGAAAGACAACAACCTGGACAGCTCAAGGAAAGTAGGAAAACAGCATGAAGACAGTCTGGATAGGATCCAGGGTCAATATTGTTTGTTTGCTTGCTTGTTTGTTTTTAAAAAAGGTAAATAGGAACATGGCTCAAGTTTATAAAGACAAGAATGGGCTAATGATCTCATCCAAGGAAAAAGGTACCTCTGTAAGACAAAACAACTGCAAAAGGAGATGAAATTCGAGTCTCTAGTATATCTAGAACCTGGACACAGAATGATGCAACTGAGCTTTGAAATATTGTTTAAAATTAGTACTGAAATAAGCTAAGCAAATTATTTATGTATTTTGGTATCAAGCCAGAACAGTATTCTTTCTCTTAGGTGAAAGATGTCTTGAAATGCTGGTCTGTTATTGTAAATTATTGCTTGACAGCTACAGATGGAAATGTAAGAGCTTGCTTTTAATTGCCAGCTGAATAGAGAGCAGACCTAGCTGCCTGCCAAATACAGTACATAATGGTCAATAGGAAAGAAATATAATTATGGTTAACATACTTCTGTTGCCAGTTGTATCTGGTGCCTGAAAATAAAGAATACCATCCTGGAGAAGATGGTATGATAAACAGATGATCTATGGTTACAACCCATTAAATAATGCCAGACAACCATATGGTAGAAAGCTGATAACAACAAGTAACCCAGAATCAAGAATTTGAATAACGTAGGTATGTAGCATATGAAATGTGCAGTACGGCCAATAACAGTCATTATATCTGGACAGGTAGCTAGCTTATTCTCATTTGGTGGTGTTTTTTCACTAATATATCATGCAGTTTCATTTGTGTCACTTCGGTTCAGAATAGAATAGTAATGAAACGAGTTTGGGAATCTGTGTATCTTGAATCTTGAGTGACTGTGTGAATCGGGAAGTCCAAGTCTGGAACTACTTCTAAGAACATGGGAAAATAACTGACGTGTTGGTACTAAATGTGATTGGACTCTTGAAGTGACTGCTAGGGGAAAGAAAAGTTCAGAAAGAAGCAGCAGATTGTAATAGACTTCACGCAGACATTTTGAAATCTTGTTGGTTAAGCTAAGTTTCAGGAAGTTTTAAATTAGTTATGCTTTACTTATTTACTTTTCTTCACATAAACATTTTTATTTTATTAACAACTTTAAAGGTAAAAAATAGCTCTTCATTCTATATGCAAAATTTAAAAAAAATATTTTCTTTCTGAAAAAGTCTTGACGCCTACTAAACATTTTACTAGTGATAAATTGGCTTATTCAGAAAAAATCTGAAATATTCCATTGTTCTTTTTCTGTAGGTACGTGTCCTATCTAGCAGTAAAATGAGAAAAACATTTCTGAACATTTTCTATTGGATGGAAAATGCAAATATGTTAAGATTTTTATTAGCATGTGTAATCACTGTGGTATTTAATAGTCAACAGTTCAGTGCATTAGTTGTAGTCACATAAAGTCTCTTGAAATTCAAATCAGAAAAGTTATTTAAAAATTCAAATGTTATTTTACAGAACAGCTGTTATTTGCACAAATTGAAGGTATAGTGAAGAATTTCAGAGCTTATAATTGATAAAATTTGTTTCTGAAATAACAATGGGAACTATTTTCATTTGACACATTTTCTTTTGCTTTTGTTTCAAACAATAACTGCTTGACAAGATAATGCATCTTTTATCCAGCCTAGCAATTCTGTTCATAACTTCCTTCTGATATCAGTATCTGAGTTAATCTGTCTGACCCACATTGTTAATTAACTTAACAAAGTGTAATCTGAGCCAAGGAGAAAATAATTTCTCACCATTTTATGAGGCAGTCATTGAAGTGAGAACTCTATTGCCAGCACTGTATGGCCCCAGTTACAATCACAAATATGTTATTGGTCTAAGCTGAGAGAGAAAAATAGAGACAGAGATTTTGGCTTTGTTTTCAGACTTTAAAAAATAAATTAAAAAAAAAAACACAAAACGCAACACAAACAGTGATATATATATTTTATATATTTCTTTATATATATATATATATATATGTCTTTTTTATAATTATAACCATATATTTCCAACTGAATGACACATTACAAGCAGCAATCTGAATGGTTCTTGAAATAGTGGGAAGATACTGATTCACTCCAGCTGACATTCTGGCACAGTACAGTAAGTGGTGCAGATGTGGCCACCGGGCCAGCAAGTACCAGTAGCATCATACAGAAGTAATCATATTTTCTCTGTGCAGTGTAGAGAGTGATCGCAAATCTTTTCCTGTACCACTAATCCTACTGGGTGTTCACAAGGACTGAATCAATTGTTTATTCATCAAAATGATTAATTTCAGCTGGTGCTGCTTTGCTCTCTCTAACAAAAGGGAAACAAAGAAAAGCAAAACAAAACAAAACAAACAAACAAAAAAATACAACTGTTAACTGAAAGAAAGCCTCAGCTCTCTTATTCCATGCAGATGGTGCTGTTTTTCAGTTATCTCTCAGAGCAGGAAGGAGACCAAAGCCTAGATGTATTACAGCTGGTTCAAACTAATCCAGAGAAAAGTTGAAGTTAGTGAGGAGAAGAAAATTTGTCAAAATCTGTGATTATCGTGCTCTCACAGCTAGTCAATATATAGCCCCAATAATAGTTTAGTCTGTGTGTAAAAATTGTATCTTTGATACCCAAATCACAGCAGTGCCAAGAAAGTTTTCTGCATGAAATTGTTACAACCTGACCCTTATCCAATTTCTAATTCAAAAGAAAAAGAAGAAAACACTTCATCTTTCTACTTCACAATTAACCTCCTTTTTCTTTCATTTATGATATCACTTATCGCTTCTGACTGAATCACTGTGCTAGCTGGGTTGGAAGAGGAAGGTCATGCAGGAACTCTGTTATGAAAAGACTGCTGCTGAGGAAAGAGATAGGAAGGTGAACACAAACTATTTTGTAAGTCATAGGGTGTCCCTTCTCCTCATCCACACAGATTCACACCAACAGACTGCTCAGTTAGGAAGGTAGCCAGTCATGGCTGTTTGGTCTGAGAGCCTCACCAGCCTTGGTGCAACTGCAGATGAATACAAGCCAGAGGTAGGATGACAAATATCACTTACATTGGGAAGGATTTAGATGGTTGTGTATCATGTAGGATGCATATTTCTTCATAGCACAATAGCTTGAAAAAAGAGCTTGGTCCAGTTAAATATCCATTTGCTGTAGATAAATAAAGAGTAATTTTTCAAAAAAGGGAAGGGAGGAAAGAGGAAAAAAAGGGTAATTAGCTGTACATATCTGCAGTCTCTACATGTAAGGGATTTGTCTGTTGGTGAGCTTCCATTTGAAACTGCTGGCTGCCAGCAGAGCTGTGGTGCAAACAGGAGCCACATCTGTGTCAAATAGACTTTGATTTTCAGAAACAACATTTCTAAAAGTTAGTAGAGAAATCTCTCTTCTACTTTGTTGTATAATTTATCTAAGTGTATATAAAATTCTTGGCAGGCTACATAACTAAATTTTTAGCCAAGAAGATTTTTATTTACTGATTAGTGAAGTGAGGAGTCATTGTAATTCTTGAATTTAACTACCAGTGCTGGAAGGAGGCAAATGTAGGATTCGCACTGAAGAAACACGTGAGAAATCACTCACTGATGTAAGGAGGCTTGGGCTAGACACAAGATTCATAACCTTTTGACTTCCAGGCAATTGCAAGTGTTAAGAACTGACAGAGATAAAAACAGCTGCTAGTACCCATTTCATGGAAACTAGGTTAGACAAACATCTGTCAGGAATCATTGATCTTGCCTTCAGGCAAGCGGTGGACAAGATGACCTCCAGAAATCTGTTTGCAGCCCTAAATTTCTGTGATAGTGTGATGAAACCTGAATTTCCTTGGGAGGATCAGGTGATTGAGAAGCACTTCTTCTTGAGTTAGCCATCATGCTCAAAAAGATTATTTCCATTTAGCTGTATAAATATTTCTATTAATTTGAATTGTGACTGTTTTGATTATGTCTCTGTTATGCCTTGTTGGAATTCTTTGCTGTATACCTTCAGGCAAGGTAAGTCCTCAAGGAGAATGCCAAAAATATTATTGGATTAATGCATATTTTTTGCTGCCTTCAGACAAGAGCAAATTTTTTCAACCAGGTGATACTGAGTCTGAAGTGGAACAAATTTAGAAGTTTGAAAGTGATAGGGAGCACAGATCCTGTTTGCAGAGACACCTTCTCTTTCTGTATTGCAGAGTGTTCATATTGCATTGTAGGACTGCTTGATTTTAATTTCCTGTCTCAATAAAAGATTCAATTACATACAGCTCTCCATTTATCCAGATGGATGTTGTCAGGGAAGAAACATCACACAAAAAATTACAGGAACATATAAAAGACCATAATTTCATTTAAAAGTTATTTAGAAGAAAAATGTTTAAAAAAAGCTTCAAGTTGTGTTCCTTTGTAAAGAATTAAAATGTTGTCATTCCGTGACAGGCAAAGTGATCGCTTGATAAGATTGCACAGATAATGTGGCATTCATCATTTTTCAGACATAATTAAGTACAACAAAAGTAATAGTTTAAATAGATAAGCAAGCACACAATAGGTAATTATGTGTATGGAGCTTTCTCTCTTACTGTGTACAGCGCTTAATTAGACCTTAAGGGACAGTGAAAATTTGCTAATCGTACGTGCCAGTCACAGCCAACATTTTGTACCAAAGTTCCAGACTCCTGTCTACATCTGCACATAATTTACTTATTAGTTTAAATACACATTTTCAGCTCTTTAACATTTGGTTTTGATTGGCTTTGCTGCATTAATGGGATAATAACATCATTCATAATCAATGTTCTCCAAATGTAAATGATTTTAATTGTTCACGTATAATAGTGTTCTCTGTTAAAAAACACATACTGATGCCTAGTTGAGAAAATTAATTTACTGTGTTTGTTACTATAATGAAATAAAAGTTGTTCCAATTTAATGAATTCAGCTGTAGATTTCATAACTTCATTATGAACGCAAACTCAATTTTCCAGGGGTAACTTACCATTAGTTCAAATGAAAAGATTCATTCTCTGGAAAATTCAGGAGTCACTGATTCTATTTCTTGGGGTCATTCCAATTAATAAAATGAGAAATATTTAACAATGCCATAGAATGTGTATCACAACATAGAATTGAAATAATTCTTCCTGCATCCTGAATTTCAGAGTTTCCACAGCTGAACTGCCATTTCTGAAAAAGTTTCTCAGGGAAGAAAACAGAAAAAACATAATGGCAACATCAATTAACTATTTTTATACTAAATTATTTACGTTTTTTGTATCTTCTCTCAGGAACTTGAAATCAATGCCTCTGCTTTCTTCAACAGAACATCAAATTTCCAGTGTTTATCATAATTCAGCTTGAACAAAATTCATTACTGCACTGAAAAACTATTTTTAAAGATGTAGGGAACATCAAATCTGAGAATTATTTAGTATGTAACGTACTTCACTGCTGGGCATAGCACTGTGGATATTAGCACTGAGATTTTGCTTTTGGAGCAACTTCAAATCGATAATGAACTCAATCTGATAACAGACATGTAGTTTTGGGGCCTTTTTGCTAGGCCATAAAACCAGCAATTACTAATCTTCAAGGCTCTGGAGACGAAACCTCAGGGCTACCTCTGTTAAAATTACACTGTCAAACTCTAAGCTAAACACAATTTACTATACTGAGTTATTCTTGTGATTTAAGAAAGTTTAAAGCTCTGTTGTACTTAGTAGACTACATTTATTATCAACCTTACAGGGCTAAGCTACGTATATTTTGAACAAGTGGATGTATGGATTAAAGGAATAACAAATAATATGTTGTTTCCAGCTCTGACAGTGGTAAGTTGCCTCATTCTCATTCATTTTCCTGAATTTTTTTTCCAGTTTTGTAAATTCTTTGAATTAGAGCAAAAAATTATCCTAGCTTTTTAACATTTAGTCTCAGCAAATGGAAGCTTCAGACTTTCTATTTTCATATCACTTCACTAGAATTACATACCTTCAATACTTGGTAGTTTGATAGATTTCTTTCAGTAGACAACCATAAATGTCTGTGGTATTTTCAAATCATTGTACTGTACAGTCATCTTCAACTATCTGTTAATTTTTCATTAAAACCTAGTCTTCTATGGAATCTGGTTATTAGCACAAATGCAATGGTTTATGTAGCTACATATGAATTTTATCTCCAATTTAGAAGTTACAAAGTTAAATAAGAAATGATCCTCTCCTGAACATAGTCCAAAAGCAAACGTTTAAACTTACATTAGGATTAATGACTAATTCAAACCTCAACATTTAAATACATAATTATAAATAAATAAGCAAGAAAGCTGAATGCTCTCACACTGGATTTACTTTGCTCTCATTTCTTTATTTAAAGAAAATTTTTCTTTCCTTAAAGAAAATTTACTTCAACATATTACCACCCTTATACATATATTACCACCCTTTTTGCCCCTATCTAAATTCATCCATGAATGGCCCTTTATCTTTCCCCCACTACAATTCCATAAGCAGCTGTTTGCTCCTCTCTTTATTCCATAACATGTATCCAGCATATGAAAAATATTGAGAAGAATGGTTTTCATTCATTTTAATTGGAGAAGCGTGAGCAGTAAAATGTCTACATAACCAAACTGCCTGTTACAAATACTGTGTTAGACTACAGATGATTTCTGACAGGATATTTATATTTTCTTTCCCCCAAAAATATCCAGAGTTCTACTTCTTAGTAATAATTAAAATGATCTTGGTGATGGACAAAAAGAAAAATAAGATTGCTTATAAAAGTTTCCTATTATTATTACTTATATAGAGTCAGCGAAGGTGGGTGACATAAGGAAAAAAAAAAAAAAATGTACTGTTAATTCCATAATAAAAGCTTTAGTGGAGTTCCAGATGAGAGCAGAAATATATTTATGTTCTTCTTATAGCAGGATTAAAAGCTAATCTTTCACATAAACAAAAGCCACTCTCTCACATAAGCTGCTCTCTGTAAAGCTGCACTTCCTGAGACTGATTTAGACACAGAGGTAGAGGAAAAATTAAAATTTATACTTCAGTCTTCTTTGTCTTCTGTATTTCACAGAGCGGGTTGGGCACCAGGCTCCAGTAGATTTCCAGCTAAACTGTACAAAACTCTGTAGTATATTTTAGAAGTAAGTTTTGAGTAGGATCTATAATAAGGCATTTCAGGTCAATTCATTAATCGGTTCTCTTAGGATTGCTTTAATTGCAGTGCTCTGAAGCCAGAGAGAAAATGGTAAATACTGTAGAACCAACAGACCAATATTGCTAATTAATATGGATTGCAGCAGAAAATGTTGACTAAAAAGGCTTGGATGAATTCTCGAAGGGATAATGAATTATGATCAAGGGGGATTTATTAAAAATAGACCTGCTAACAATACTAAAATTCTGCATATTTTCTAACACCTATAACTCACTTACAAACTTTTCACAAGCATTAATTAGTCCTCCAAACATTTTAATAACTTTAGCAACTATTAGTATCCCCAGTAAGTATACTGACACTTCTTCAAATTCAGATTACTCTAAAGACTATAGTACAACCTTGGGAAAAGATAGTGCCTCTTTGTTTGTTGTTTGTTTGTTTGCTTGTTTTCAAAGTCCTAGCATGCCAGGTCTCTGTTCTTTAGAGTCTAATCCAAAACCTACCAAGATCAGCAGAAGTTATTCAGCTGATTTCATGGGGCTTTGAATTGACCACAAACAAACGAATAAGATGGTTGATCAGGGCTATCGCCAGTAAAAATATTCAGTTGCAATGATACAGAAAACCATGGTATTGTGGGCAAGGATGAACTGTCCTTTCTCCTACTTCAGGGTAGTACTCAGATGGTAAGAGAAAGTCTCATGGGATAAGTACATTTTCTGATGTTTTTCCCTTGCAGCACTGGAACAGTGCCTCATTGTGGAATAACAACATGCCTTGCTCATTTTTATTATTTTTGTATGAAAGAAAAATAAGATCTTGTTACTAAATTAAAACTCTTGCAAAAATATTGATGACAATTCCGACTGTCTAGATAAAGACTAGCTAATTTTTACCTCAATAGAATGCCTCAAATTTTTTTCAACTATTACATTAACATATTTGATTACTCTTTTTAAGCCTAAACATATGCCAGCAAATATTTTCTTTGCTGACTGTTTTCAATTTTTTCTGCATACTGTTTTAAATGTGCAACGATTCACTTTCAAATGTGGTTACAGTGTTTCAGTTTGGCTCTAGTGATGCTTCTAAACATGAGACTCAGCTGTAAATGATCTTCACGTATAAAAGTTTTGTTGACTTTGTTAACCTTTGGCATGTAAGAAGTACACTGAACGTGATGTGTTTTTTAAATTTTCAGTATGGAAATTATTGTACTTTTTGTAATATAACATGTATTGTCAATATTACATGAGTCCTGTACATTGTAAAACTCCTTTTACTTTCATAGGTAGTTCAGTTGTATCAAGAAACTCATAATGAATCTTTCCCAGTCTTAATTTGTGTGACAATTTCTGGATGTGATACTTTGATTATGAGAACCAAAACAGTACTGAGAAATTTGACTTCTACTACACACACACTATGATTCGGGATATGAAAATGTATGAATAACAGCCATGATTTTTTTCTTAAATAAGCTGTTGTTTTAGTCCTGGCTGTGAGTAAAAATCTCGACAATACTTAGATAAGAGTCCTGATATCAGAAAGGTTGTGGCTAACCTTACAAATAGAATGGTGTAGGGAACTTGCTTTGGCAGGGGGGTTGGACTCGATGAACCCTGGAGGTCCCTTCCAACCCCTACAATTCTGTGATTCTGTGATTCTGTGAAATAGAGCTCTAAACAGTCACCAGAGGGCACAAAATGCCTTTGGATGTAAACGGAAGATGTACACCAACTTCCACATATTCGGGTTCTGTTTACATACTTTTTTTCCATTTAAATCAGACTTTGTTGTGTTCTGAAGTAAACAGTACAGCCTACTGACTGATGTTAGCTCTCATTCAGAATTAGACGGCTGTATTTGTCTTGTTGAATAAAGACAAACCAACACATGTGAAAAATATTTTCTCTACTCCTGTGTTTGAGAAATAATCTCAAATTTATAAAAGAATTTGTCAGTTTCAAGGTACTCATGGAAATATTTTTATACCAAAAGTGTCAGCACATGAAGCTTTTCTCACCCATTTCAAAGGTTCAGATACGGTGCTCTCTCTAGTGGTGGGGATGAAAAAACTAGAAAAGATGTATCTATGGTTGAGAGTTTCCTTGCTCTGACATGCAAAAGTGCATTGTCACAGGCTGTTTCCAATGCCAACTCATAACTGTCTTCGGCAGTGCTGATCTTTCATCTTGCTTTTTGGATTCCAGGAAGCTGAGAACACAGCATGACAGACTCTGGCAAGATACACAAAATTTCTTTCAATTTTTTGTCTGTTTCATGTTTCCTCTGGCTAGCCTGTGGTATTTATGCCTAAGTAAAGAACTGGGCTTACAAGTCAGAAAAGATGTGAATTTTTGCAAAAGTAATGCCTTCTATTTATTTCCAAGGAAACTTCAACAAATTCAAAGAGCTTAATAACATTGATAAAGTAAATTTTCAGCAGCACAACATTATTTTTCAACGTAATCACCATCATTAGCTATGAATTATTTTTCAACATAGTAAGCACCATTAGCTATGAATCAACAGTTTTCCATCAACAAATGAACAAGATCAACAGTGCCTTCTTGTCTCACTTGTAAAATGCGTATCAGCAGAAGTGACCCACTGCTTGCTTATAGGTGTTCTGATGGTGTTATTGCTGAAATGCACCAACCACTGCCTCTTGTGTCAACATACACTGTTTGGTCTCCATAAATTTTAGGCAAACCTCAATGAATATTGGTGGGTGCAATTTTATTTGCATGGAGGAATTTAGATCCACTCCTTTGCTCCACAGATACTTTCATGTCAGGCACCATTTTGTCAGACCGTCCCTCTGCTGCTATCTGTCGCATGGCAACAAAATGTAATGGCATACTAGAAAGGTTCAACCTCCACTGCCATATCACTAACATCCACTTCTGATGTCATGGGCCAACACAATAATATAGAAGATGCTACTTTCACAGCAGCCCTCATCTGTTAACTGACAAGGCTTATGATCAAGATAAGGTGTTGAAAAATTTAATTTTTAGAATATTGCTTGTCATCCTTATTTTGTTACTGTGGCTGTGACTATCTAATCAGACCGATACATTAGTAAGGGTTATGCAAAAATTTCCACTTGTTCATCTGAAAATGAAGTGGAATAAAATATAGTGAGATCATGGAATAAAGACCTGAACTATTGTACTGATGACAAGATCAGGAAAAAACAAACCCTCTTGATTTCAGGTTGAAGACTATTCCAAAAAACTTTCATGTTGAGAAAGTACTTCCTGAATAATCTCCACTTGTGAAAACAATTTTTCCAGAATCATATATGTAGAAGTAGAATATGGATGCATAGTACATGGTATTGGGGCTAATGATTGTTTCACTACCTGTTCTTGGCATCACTTACATTAGCATGCTATTAGTTTAAAAAATTTCTTTTTAGTGTAGTTGAGGTCCTTTTTTCTGTAATGAAGGTCCAGTGTTCAATCAGTCCCTGGCTTTTATAGGGGCAATGTACTCCAGGATGCGAGTGAACATCAACACTATCAGGTAAAAGAAAGGAGATTCTGATGATTTCTTTTTCATATATTTCAGTATCAAATGCTGCATGGAACTACAAGGCAATTCCCTAGGGTGACTAAGAAAGTCTTCCAAATTAAACGTGCTGTTAAACTAGATTAAAATGACAAAAAACAGATCAGTCAGATTAAAGTCTGATCCTACTCCAACCTTAATTCACAGTGCTGTAAAATTTCATCATTACAGCACACAGAACAGTGAATTAAAGATGAAATGCCAGGTTTAAATTTAATTTTCTCGCATTTGCCAGTTTTAGATTATCTAGTGCTAACAGCATGACTGACACTTCACAGGCAAGCCTGAAAATAAATTCCTCTAATCCAGGACCTCTCCTGCCAACATCTCAGTTATCTCCCAGACTCCGCTGAATGGTGAGATTGAGGACCCAGAGGAATAGAAGGATGTTGGAATACAGCACTAAAACTAAGGTCTGTTAAGACACATGAAGATTAAAGATGGGGAAAATAGGTTCAGAACAGATGTGAAATGAGGAACTAAAAATCTCTCTTTGCTCCTATTTTAAGTATCACCAGAGGAAGAATTTCCTGAGATAATTTTCCTTATAGGGGTGAAAAATCTGGGTCTGTATTTCTGTCATGGGTTGAAAACAGTGGTAAGACATTTCAGCACAGGGGAGATGTCCACCTGTGTCTTCCTCTCACTGTAAATGCTCAGATTCATGCACAGAGAAAAGGGAGGTTGTGTAACATAAAAACTTATTGCCAAGCACAATGTATTTGAGGCAATGACTATTTTTATTCCTCTACTTCACAGATGTGCTGAAGTACATTATTTTCCTTGCTAGACTTCCTATACTCTTTCTGAGCCAATCCTTAGTTTGAATGATGTTAACTGGACTCGAGCTCCACATTCATACCTGCCACAATGTGCAGCCTATTATGGAAGATGGTAGAACTTGATACAAACCCTCAGATTAGCTGACATTGTCATTGAGAACCTCACTTTAGAAGCAATAGTATAGTGTTTTACTTGTACATGACTCAACAGATTTTTAGCCTGTGGGAGGATTATATAAATAAAAAAGGCTCTAAATAAATATTCTCAACATTCAATAAATAAAGCAACCACAAACCATATAAACTACAAATTAAACAAAGAAGTCTCATAATCTGCAAGAGATTGCAGATAAACTTGAGGGTGTTGATAGAAGAGCACTACACATGGTCATCTTTGTGGGGAAAGCATTACACCGCATAGGGCTTCTTCCCTGGATATGAGTGGATATCAACCTTTTGTTAGAAATTTAGACTCTCCTAACTTGATTGTTATGCTGAGTAAAGTGAAAAACACAGAATTTTAGCCTAGATTACACAAGGCTAAAACAAACAACCAAGAAGAAAAATAGAAATCTCCAAAAGAAATAAGAAATATATAGAATTTACTTCTTCAGAAGCCATCTTAACATTTATCTTGAAATATCTGAAAACAACAATCAGATTCTTGGAAAATTTACTCACTTTTTAACTTTCTTTGTATAAGCAATTCCATATTCTTAATAATTTGGTGAAGTATGGAAAGCTGAACACATAAAAATAAACTTTAGAGCAGGTGATTTTGGTGACATCCTTTGGTCTAGGCTATTAGAAGGAAACCCAAAGTGTGGGTATGGAGAAATACCCTGGGAGTGAGAAAGGAAGTCTTTCAGTTTTTTCACTTAAAGAATGTTCCAATTTGGTCAGGAGGGAAGACAAGGAGAATGACTCTGTCTTGGATATCACAGCTTTTATAAACAAGGGAGGAGACAAAGGCCCATTGTTCTGAACTTCTCAACACTGGTATTTAAACTGTAGACCAGCTTGTTGCCAATATGATATCCTAATCACTACTTTATTACTCAGAAAATCTGAGTCCATGATTTTCACAGCAATGGCAGGAACAAAAGAATACCCCAAAAATAGCCAGTGCGTTCTGAACTTTAGAAATTGTGTTTGCTCTCCCTCAAATAGTGATAGAAGTTGAACCTAAAATTGCAGTTCCTCTTTCGAGAGCTCTAATCACAGGACTAGTGGACAAATGGTAAAGAGAACGCAAACCCTTTCTTTCTCCATATTTTCTATAACATCCAGCCTAGCAAAACTATTCTGAGAAATGCTACCAGCTCACAGAAAAGACAAATACAGTGATGTTTATGAGCTCTCTGAGGGGCAGAAGCAGTTCTGCATTAGTCCACAGAAATATGGCTTCTAGGTGACACAACATGACTAGTATTTGTAAGAATCTAAACTTTACATTTCAGGCAATACTTTGTACTTCATCTTCATGGAGAGAAAGGAAGCAGAAAACACTGCATGCATTCAGTCATATAGACACATCAGGAATAGAATTGAGAATGCTTGTCACCTTCTCAATCCCTCCAATTTCAGGAGAAGCGAATGCCACAAAAAAAAAATGGTGGTGACAGCAAATGTGTGTCACCTCCACTGAGGTGCAACATGTAAGCTCTTGTTCATTGCTGGCAAAGAAGCATACTAATGGTGATGACTGGTTAAAAAACAATGTTTTGTAGCTGAGAATTTGCTCTTTCAAATTGTGTTATTGTGCTCTTTGTGGTTGTTGTACTTTCCATGGAAATTAATAGGAGGCATTACTTCCAGAGTGATTAGATAGTTAGAAGCAGATGCTCAAAAATCAGAATGACTTCCCCTTATTTTCTCTGTTAGAAAAACGAAGAAACAAACAATAACAACAACAAAAATTAAACCTCATCAGTTTTTGAATTTAACTCCTAATGTTAAAATGAAATCATGTATTCCAGTAGCTAACTGGAACACGAACTCTTCCTTTCCCTCTCTTTCTCTTCTCAAGGGGCAAATTGATATGACACAATGTAGAAATGTTTTCAAACACCCTGCCTGAAATGCCTGACATGTATCTGTAATAGATTAGTCTCTGAAAACTTAGACATCTGTATAATGTGTCCATATCTGTGAATTTCTGCAGATGGGAGCTAGAATCTGACCACAATATCAGCTGCATAACTCAATATATTGGTCAAGACTGTATCTAGGGAGAAACTGAAATTGATGTGAAATTCATGTTGTACTTCATTGAGAAAACTGATATGTGGTCTTTAGAAGCTTACCACAATTTTTGCTGCTGCTGCTTCTTTCTCTTGTGACAATTTAATACAAAAAAAAAGCTTGAAAATTTTTGTTTTATAGAGACACTCAAAATGTTGTATTTTGTCTTTGTAAAAACATTTTCTAAACACACTTTGCACTAAACAAATAACTCCCCTGGTCAACTTAACAGAGAATGATTTGGAGTTACCATGCAATGTATATTTTCACATACAGTTCAAGGATATGTCCTATGAGCAGCTCCTAAGAAACATTATTTAGTAGACCAAAATAGATCAATAAATATTGTTACCTAAAACAGAGTGATGTTGTGGTTTTTTTTATTTTTTTTAATCTATTTTTTTCTTGCTGTAATTTGCAAATCAGTGTTGACATGTTTGTCCAAATGTTATTACTAATTTCTGTTTCCACATAAGACATTATTTAAGTTGCTCAGGCACATACAGAATGAAGCAACTGAACCAAGGGCCAAGTATATACAAATTGTTCCTTTCACGTATTCAAATGTTACTATCATGAACTGCACTGCAAAGCACAACAATCAGACACAGCTTACAAACAAAACCTTTGTTTCATAGAATGAAATACAGAAGCGTCAAAACACAAATACTGAGACAGATTCTGTCCCATTCTGACTTGTGATTCTATGATTAAACAAGTCTCTAACATGGGGAAGCTATAGCACCACTGAACTAATAGTAAATAAACAGCAGTCACTGCGTAGCTGATGAGGCTACAGTCAAAATGTCTCTCTTTGATACAACCTCCTTTTTCTAAGCAAGTTCACATCACAAAGTGAGCTTCAATAGTATCTCAAATAAATAAATAAATAAATAGTACATCTGAATACTCAGATGAACAGATTTTTAGCAAATCTCAGTCCCTGTAATATGCATTCATCTTTAATATTAAAAATAAAATAAAATAAAATAAAATAAAACTGCAGTTTTGGCTAGGAAAATGACATTTGAGCAGAAGAAATGTATCTTTCTATGTCTTTCTGTTTAGAAATATCAAAATGTTTAATTTCCTTGTGGTCTAAACAAAACATTAGAGACTTACAATCTAATTTCACTTGAAGATGCTGCTAAGTAGTCTTCCTTTGTCATCTCATGCTTTTCCCAAGTATTTTTCATAAGCCACTCCCTCCGTCACTCAGAAATGTCAGATAAATTCTGATCTGACAGCAGAAGAGAATACTGCTATTATTGTCATACTGGACATTTGGAAATTCACTGAGGAGATTTCAATACCCATATTCAGGTTAGGTAGAGGCTGATCTTTTCCCTTCCTCCAAGTCTAGAGGAGGAAGTTATCATCACAGAATGAACCACATTTCAGCGACCTCTGAAATTGACTTGGAAGAAACTTCTACAGTTGGCACCCTCCTGAATGGCAATCTGTAACAGAAGGAAAATCGATAAGACTTGAGAACAAAGTAGATTCCCATATCCACTGGGATTTTCTATAAATTCTTTCATATACATCTGATTCATTCCAGTAGCTTCCACGATCTCTTAAGCTCTGGTGACTTCAGGGGAAACCTCTATTAACATCCATTTTTTAAGCAGGAGAGATTTGGATGTTAGAAGTAAGAAGGAATTAAGAGAGTGAAAGAGAGAAAGGTTGGACCAAATGAATATAAATATAGTCTAGCAAGAATTATTACCTCTGTTTGCACCCCCATTAGCATTTTATATACAATTACAGAAATTAAGTTGCAGATTGGCTCATGATGAACCAATGACAGTGTTATTTTAAGCTGTCTTATAAAATAGCCATGACACAGTCTGGCTCCACTAAGTATGTCCTGCAGTTTTCCAGTGGGATAGAGTAGCTATGAAGCCTTGACACTAAACTGTGGTATGTTTTGAATTTATTTTGCAATGTAAGAGAATGTTATTATGCAAGATTCAAAAGAAGTCAGAAACAAAATGGCTGCATAACAAAAAACAGAACTTTCATAAAAACATAAGGTTATGTCTATTTTGAAGAATTTTTATTTCATTTTATAATAGAAATAAAATGAATGACTTTTCCCCCTTTTTCTTTAAGAAAATAAAAGAATTTCTGGTAAGTGCAAGTCTACATTCTTATCGTGTTTACTGCTTATATCCCTGAAGTATTAAAACTTTTTAGTGTACAATTCAGGAGCTACCAAATATACACATTTGCACAGCAGTCCACAGTATCTCTTATGGTATTCCTTGTCAGTGAGAGTTTACTTAACAATAGTATACTCTGTGTTGGGGATACGATCCAGTGGGTGAGCAAAACAAAGACAGATGGCAATGGGTTAACCTCAGCATATTTCATTCAGAGGCATATTTTGCAGTTAGAAAATTATTTAATGATAAGAATTTGCCCAATTTTGTGATATATGAAAATGTCTGTATGATAAATAGTGGGCAGGATCCGAAGGTAGGTGGATTTAAATCCATATCTCTGTCAATTTCACTACTGTGATGATTTACATCAGTAAGACCTTGGGCACGTTATGTAGATATACCAAACATTCATTCATCTAGCCCCTGTATGAACATTGTTACTTTACTTTTTCTCTACTATTATTACAATTACTTACAATTCAGCACATAAATAAGTCAATATTTTTATTTCTGGCCTATTTTTTCTTTTCTTTCTGGTACCTAAAACAGGGAGACATTCCCCATTGTTTTGACAAAAAAGACAGTGATTATTTTCCTCTTGCAATGAGAATGCCTAACAGTATTTTCTAAAAATCAAAACAATGAAGAAGTTTAATGGGAAGGGATACTCCCTACATTTTCACTTTGTTTGTTCTTAATGGTAAATGTTATAGTTATTAGAAGTGAAAATTAGTGCAAATTAGCTCTTAAGACAAATTTCTAAATACACTTTTCTTAAAAGCCAATGACAGATGACCCTGTTTAGAAACCAAAGGTTGCTTCAGGAATTCTATAGGCCGATTGCTGTTTTCTGATTAATTACATGGGATTTTTCAGTAATGACAAAGTGTCCAGGGGAGGATAGCATTCACACTGATGTATCTGATACATTACATTCAGAGATTTGACACACCACTTAGTCTCTGTGATTCTAGTAACGTATGAAATCTCATAGAAAGATTTATATCTTTGGCAACTTCATAATTATTCACTTTTGATAGGCTTCTGTGAGAGTTAAATATTTTTCAGTTTAATAAATTGCATTAAGGAAAATACCACACTTGGAAACCAGAACATTGATGGACCTATACCAGTGTAGGCTTTATTTCATATAGCGTTTAAAAACAGAAGCTGACTATAAAAAAATAAAGAAAAAAGAAATGTTGTCAGCATAGGAAAGAAAATGAACAGTTTTCAAAACCTCTATCTTATTTTCCAGATGTGAAAGTAGCTTTGTTCACCTGATATTTCCCAGACTTCCACGACTAAATGCATGAAAACAGAGTTAAAAGAAAGTCAATTGATAGCTGTCTTAAAGAGATATCTAGAGGAATATGGTGTTTCTGAACAAATGAATACATAGATAAAAGCCAATTTATCATCTGATTCAGTGAATCAAATGCATCTGTGCTTTTGCATGGTAATTGTGAATGCTGCCCTTCACATTGTCACGTCTACAGACATTACCATTTACCTCATCTTCACAAATATAGGCCACAGAACCACATAGACTTAACAAGAAACTAAAGATACCATACACTACAATAGGAAAAAGAAATGAGATGTTTTTACAGAAAAAAAATGATGGCACAAAATCAGATGCATGGATGCATCAGATGCAAGGAGAACATGGATGTTCTCCTTAAATATTTTTCTGTTCTGGATTGCTGTTTTCTACACCATGGTAACTTCAAGCTGAAAGGTAGACATGTCAAGATTTATAGCATCTACATCAAAGACTTCTGTTTGATTTGCAGCATTTAGTAGGTCAATCTTTGCTCCTATATCATAGTGAAGACTCAAACATTCACCATGTGTTTCAGCAGTTGAAAAGGCACTTCAACATGCCACCAGATATTACTGATAGCAGTATGATACATCACTGATCTACGGGGCAATCAAACAATAAATATTTGCCAAGATAAATGTGGCAGAATGTTATGCCTTTCATTTTAGCAAAAAGAAATTAGAAAGAAAGAAAAAGAAGGTGAAAAAGGTTTTTGATGGAATACTCAGGCCAAGATGAAACATCAGGGTAAGTTACTCAACTAATAGATCAATGTCATATTTCTTTTAAAAAACTGCTAAAAATAAATATTGTACATAGCAGCTTCTCTATGAGTGCTAACTTGGGATATTAGTTTAAGGCAAATGCTCAATTTTAGTGGTTGCAATTCTTGAAACAGACTGAATAAAACAAAATTAAGTTTGTCTTTGGAGATGGTAGAAAGCAGCAGCATTTTTTCATGTGGCTTTTCATTAAGTGGAAATGGAAAGGAGGAATTGGAGAACCTTACATTCAGTTACAAATGTGGCAGAAGTTATGCCAAGAGCAAAATAACTTACATTATTTGTATAACATGTGGTTATTTACCACATGCTAACAGAAATGCATTTGGAGATGAGCATATTGCCATCACTTTAAATATGCTTTTGACACATGCATTGTTTACTCATTTTCCATATGATCTTTTGAAACCAAAATTAGATGAGGCATTTTTTGTTGATAAAGCCTCCTTAGTATGAACATGCTAACCTGCATTTTCCCACCTTAAGGCAGCAACACCTCTTCCCCAAATGTCAGGGTTTTTTTTAATATGTTTAAATATATTTGCAGCCTGTGAAGTTCAATTGTTATTCAAGTAATAATATATTTGTTTGGTTTTTCCTTCCTATCTCGGAAAGAAATTCTGTGGGCAGCTATGGGAAAAAAATGCTAGTTTCTTTGCCCTTTTTATTTTTCAAAATCCAAAATCAACCCTCTCTGTCCATGTTAATAATATCTTAGATCTTATGCACAGTCTTCTTGGTTTTGAACCCATTTTCCTTGCACCCAAGCCTGTGAGTAAAATCGGGGAGGAGACATACAACTTAAACATCTTGCTGTGTTGAAATAGCTTTTCCTTCATAAATTAAAAATTCATGCCAGACCAACCAATCTGAACTGAACTGTTGTTAACTTTGAAGGGAGACCTTAAGAGAGAACACAAAAATACCACTGTAGCCATCTAGTCTCTCAAAATATCATTGCTGTAATTGCCAGAATTATAGCTTGTGGTTACCTGCCACATTCTTTGGTGCTCAACTCATGGTCATTGTGCTGCCACAGTTTAAAACATTGGCTCAGTACTGTTTTGCAATCCACATAATGCTAGATCTACTGAATCTACTGCAGTACTGTGTCAAACAACGAACACAGGCCTTGAAACAAAGTGAGCTGAAACATACCCACATAACAAATGACATTTTAGATAAATAGAAAACACTGCACACTGGATGCCATTCCAAAGAACATATCTTAGCCTTTGTTTTTAACCAGAGTGCAGTAACAATAAGAGTAAATTGAACTTTGCATCTTTCAACTTCTTACTTACAAAAAAAGAGACTTTCACCATATGGCCTATTTCCCAAGACCTTTACCCTAGATTTTCTTGCCATTGATAATGAAAGCAAATTAACAGAAGTCATAGTAGGCACCTTGTTCATACATAGGTCAACTTTGTCACACTGTTAACCTTATTAAATGGCTTAGTAATAACAGGAGTATTAAATATTTCCAGGTAAGAAATTGATTTCTGAAACCATCACTTCTCATTCTATCATTTGCCACCTGAGACACCTCACTACACCTTCCTTTCAGGTAGTCGTAGACAGCAATGAGATCTCCCTTCAGCCTCCTCTTCTCTAGTCTGAATAATTCCAATTCTTTCAACCTCTACTTATATAATTTATTTTCTAGTCTCTTCACCAGCTTCATTGCAGTTCTCTGCACATAAGGTAGTGAAAAATCTGGAAAGCATATGTGTCCATTTCCATACAGCATATAGACTGGAAAATCAAATTTGTGCACCACAAGCATACCTAAGCAAAGTTTAATTAGACAGTTGCAATCATTTGTAACACAATGGAAAAATAACATGAAAACAAGGAATTATGAGTGTACCCCAAGAGTAATGCCTGCTGTTATGGAAGTGCACATAAGATTCTGTGAGTTATTAAATATCTGACTTTTACTAAAAGATGTTGCCTGACTTACACATGTAATCAGTCCGCCCTTGACTGTAATCACTACTGACTTTCTTTACAAAGTTCCAGTAATTTTGTGTTACTTTGTACTGCAGTGCCTCTTCCATCTCATCTGTCACGGAGTTGACCAGATCAATCTATGTCCGTGACAGGGGCGACAGGCCTCTGCCCTCCCCCCCCCCCCCCCCCCCCCCAGGAAAGGGCCAGATCCCGTGACTTCTGTAATGTACAGGGATAGGTACTTGGAATTGGAGCAGTGACACTTTAATGCCCCGTACACTACATGATGTTTTGATGTGGAATACTGAAACCCCAAAACAAAAAACAAAAACAAAAACATAGAACCATGACACCATCACTTGTACATACCAACTTTGAAAAGATTATTGCAAAGATACTTTTTCTGACCTGACACTATTCAGTCAGAAAGTCATTTTATGTCTGTATTCCTCAAGTGAGAGCTACAAAACATAGAATGCAGCAGAACTGAAATACATAGTATAAAGTTATATAAATCATTTCTAATGTTGAACCTGAAAAACTTTCAAATATGTTAACATACAAAAACATACCATCAAAATGATATATAAGCTATGTTGTTTAACAATGTAATGATCCTGTTAACTGTGCAACTTTCGGATATGGATATAAATGCCTGAAATCACACATTCAGTTGACCTATTTTTATAATCCTTTCATTTTTTCCTTCTCTTTTTCACACAAGGTATTTTAGTGAAACTGAACCTTGAATCTCAGAAATTAATCTCATGTTCCACTGAACAATTTATTAGGTTTATTTAGGTTTCAGACCTAATGACAGATATATATAGTTTCAGATTTCTATCAAATCCAGCCACTCTTGCTTTTGTCCTGGGGATTTGTGTTTAAAGATAAAGGTTTATAATAATGAAAACCATAGGGAGAAATGTCAGCAAGAGGAACAGCTAAATAAAGAACAACAGATATTAATGAGATTCATTCATTGTTCAAGTTTAGGTGCTTAAAATATTAAAATCCATTTATTTGTTTTTACGATGCTAAAACTAGGCAGGAGTTTCAATTTTCTTTGGAGACAATACTATCTCATGGTACCCTCTTAATACAACGTAAGATAAGAACTGCACAATAACCAAATTTTAATTTTAATCAGTTACACTAGGATTTTGCTGCTTAAATTAAAACCTAATTTAGAGGAGGCTTTTTTTTTCCTTCTAAAAATAATTGTAATTTTAGAAGTTTGCAGTTGTTTAAGAAGACTGCACTTCATACTTTTTAGATGGTGGAAACATTTAATCTAAACACTGCGTCTGCTGAAGTTGCTCCCAGTGCTGGAAACTTTGAGTAATTGGGCTTGTCAGTCAGCATTACCTAAGTGCCCCTTTACCTGCAATAAAGAAACTTATAGTTTTCTTCATTATTCTGCAAATGAAACCTGCCTCTTTAAAATAGCCATCTCTTCTAATTTATTTGTTTCAATTTATTCTACAATACAAGTCCTTTCACAATGAATATTGTCCCTGTTAGATATGCAAGATTCACTCATTGAATACATAGTGAGTAATTAAAGACTGTTATCAAAGTTGTAGAAGAGAAAACATACTGCTTTCGCGCAGGGAGGTGATGGACTCGCTGTCCCTGGCAGCGTTGAAGAGGTGTCAGGACGACATGCTGCGTGATATTTAGTTTAGTTTAGTGCTTGTGGTGGCAATGGTGATGAGGAGACGGTTAGACTAGATGATCTTATAGGTTGTTTCCAACCTTGTGATTCTATGATTCTATGATTCTGAGCACCAAGAATTTTCTTCTGCATGAAGCATATTTCACCAAATACTTAATAGGTATATTACACTTATATATAGTCAAATTTTATTTTCAAATAACGTATTATGTCAAGTACATACATAGTTGAGTGTGTTTAGACTGTTCTGTGTACCAGCTCCAAATAATAAATGTCCTTTTCACAATGGAAAATTGTTCATTTTATTTAGAAGGAACAGTTCAAATCATCTTGACTAAGGTACTGCAGAATTACAGTTTTGTTCCATTAAGAGATAAATCATGCATTCTTCTTTTACTTGAGAATTTATTCTGATGAAAGATTAACATAAATAGCAAAATTCATTACTTGGTTTGTCATTTAGCTCCCTAAAACAGCACCACCTTTACCACCTGAGAAGACACTAGAGTCTGGGACTCTGGAAATTCCATCACCTGTCCATTACATAAAACACACACAACCTGGAGATGTCATACTTTGTCAGAGAATTTCCGGGAGAATCCACAGGAAATTCTGTAACATACACATATTTTGATTTCATTAGTACATTTCAGTGTATTCCTCAAATATGTTAAGAAGCCATATACCCCAGCAAAATAATTTTTAGAGGCTGATATATATCGAAGACAGTTCTGCTAGTACGTTAGTGGAAAGTCTTTTGACACATAGCAGCTAACGTAAATGGTGTGACGTATGAAATAAGGAAGAACTCATGAAACTACCGGTCCTTCAGTTTTCTTTAAAAAGCTTTTATTAAGCACCCACCAGGTGATGGGGAACCACAAAAAGACGCAGCTTTGTAAGATGACAGCAGAATCATTGTACTATTAATATAGTTTGTTATTGGAAATAAGCGCATTTTTAGTGTGTTTGTGGCAAGAAGATTACAGGTAGGTATCCAGCTAAAATTACCTTTATGTGTGGAAACACCAAGTCGTTACTGTGAGTCCTCATGTTTGAGAAGACAGGGGAAAGTGGAAGAAGATTTACATCCCAAAGCCCTCTTTCACATGGGCTTTGTGATGATGCCAAGTGCAAGACAGTGAGAGGATTTTCAGGAAAATTTTCTATCCCACACAATTGCACAGGAAAGCATGTTGAGTTCTATAAGTTCTTATAAAGAAAATGGCTGCCTCTTGTACCTAGATATCTCACAACTATTTCAGAACTAAAGTGCTGAAAATAAGGTGTATTCAAGGAGGAGGACTGGAAACTTTTATTTATAACAGCAGTAATAAATAGGCAAAGATAGTACACCTGTGAAAACTGAATGCAGTGTAAGTTTTTATGACTGAACTGCTAGGAAAAAAACTTTTAAATAAATCTTTAAAGAAAATATTTTCAAAGATATTTAAAGCTCTTGTTAATCTGCTCAACTTCTTGTTATTTTGAGGGAGTACTCTGTAAAGTGCAACTTTTCTTGAAGTTCTTAAAGATCTCATGCACAGGAAAAACACATGTAAATATCCCAAAGGAAGCACATATCAGATAAACACAGGAAGTAATTATTCAGCAGGAAAGTTTGGAGGAAATGGGTTGTTTTTCTATCAGTTCTGGTGTTCTGTGGGTTTCAGAACATCAGCAGTAATGAAGGAAATAGATTTGCAATTGCAAGGCAGATATTGTTTATATAGTGTTGACACTAAATGTCACTCTCCTAGAATTTACCTTGTAAAAATAATTTAATATTGTGCCAAAGCAAAGCAGTCTTTCTTTTTTCTAACAATATATCAGCAGTTGGTCTTAACATCTGCTCTGCACTGAGGAGGTCTGAGGAGGAAATAATTCAGCTGGCAAGCTAAGAAACTCAAATATGTATTAAATAATTTCAAGGACTATTAATAATCTTTTATTTCTCATTTTCAAGATGATAAATCTTTATTTTAGAAAGTGACCCAGCAATATTGGAGCAGTACAAATCGCACCTAAGAAAAGATGAGATTTTAAGTTGTTATACATTAAGTAAAGATATGAACTATGAACCCACATTTTCTTTGTCTAAATCAAGTTAGCTGAACATCAAGTTCTAGCTAAGCATGTTTGCTCTTTTAAAAACTTCTCAAGAAAACTTTCACTATAATAAATATGCATTTCTATAAACACCTTCAGTTTTGCAAATCAATATTTTCTTAGTGAAAACACATAATGGGAAAAACATTTAGAATCTTCTGTTTTCATATCTCCCTCCAAAATAAAGAAAAGCGTGGAAAAAATTTATGGCTGTGAAAGGTGTTTTGTTTTGTGCAAGTGGTAAGATAGCCTGTATTGTCCCTTTTGACGTTAAGCTACATGGAAGAAAGGAGAGGACAAAAAGCAAAAGAAACATTAAGAAGAAACAATTTTACATAATATATTTCCCTTCTCATATGCACAAAGAATTGCCCAGAAAAGGAGAATCACAACACCTGTCCTCCCTATCTCCAACTCTAAGGCTTAAAGAAATTATCAACAACCTGACATGGTTAAAGAGTTAAAGACAGAATGACAGGTATCCCTCAATAGCTCTCCTACTGCTACCAAAAAAGACAGAAAGAAACTCCATATGGTTTCTTAAATGCACACTTTTTAAAGCTGTCATCAGTCCAGTGGGATTCTGTACCTTTCACATTTACCATTTTTGTACACATTTTGTTGTACTTCCCTCCCTTCCATGTCATTCAGGCAGAAATATGGGTAATAATTTCATTTAATAGATAAATATATTCTTAAGAAATTTCAGTTCAATTTGCTTGGAACATTTCTCCAAGAATTTTAATATCTTATTTTGATTTTAGCCATTCATAATCATCATCAGCATCTTACCTACAAATTTAACAGACTTTCAAAAAAATACCAACATTTTTCAACATCACTTCACATTTCAGCAATTTATAAATTGGAGCTGACTTGTTTTCACAAGATCTGTGTCATGGTTCTATGTATTTGTTTTTGTTTGTTTTGTTTTTTTGTTTTTGGATTTCAGTATTCCACATCAAAACATCATGTAGTGTACGGGGCATTAAAGTGTCACTGCTCCAATTCCAAGTACCTATCCCTGTACATTACAGAAGTCACGGGATCT